>NC_045776.1:36815232-37153565 GCF_008692025.1 Phocoena sinus
GGCAGGCAGACTCTCAACCACTGTGCCACCAGGGAAGCCCTTGAGCATTTTTTTTTTTTTTTTTTTAAGTTTTTTTTTTTTTTTTTTTTTTTTTTTGTTGCGGTACGCGGGCCTCTCACTGTTGTGGCCTCTCCCGTTGCGGAGCACAGGCTCCAGACGCGCAGGCCCACTGGCCATGGCTCACGGGCCCAGCCGCTCCGCGGCATGTGGAATCCTCCCGGACCGGGGTACGAACCCGCGTCCTCTGCATCAGCAGGCGGACTCTCAACCACTGCGCCACCAGGGAAGCCCCCTTGAGCATTTTTAAGTGTGCAGCTCAGTAGTATTAAGTACATTCACATTGTTGTGCAAACGTCACCAATATCCATCTCCAGAAGTCTTTCCATTTTTCAAAACTGAAACTCTGTACCCATTAAACTATAACTTCCCATTTCCCCTTTTCTTAGCCTCTAGTAATAATCTACTTTCTGTCTATAAATTTGACTACTCAAGGTAGTCAAATTTATAGACAGAATATTTATCATAAAAGGAAACTATTTAATTGTAGGAACATGGATATAAACCTTTGGGGAGAAACAGAACATTCTAAGGGCCCCTAAAATTACATGCACATATAGCCAGCTATTTGATATATGAACATATAGACTTCACCTTGGCCAAATGTACATGAAGGGAAGAATTTTATCTAAATCGCCAGTGTGTTCTACAGTAAACAACAACAAAAAAAAAAAAAAAAAGAAAGAAAAGAAAAAAGAAAATCTAGATTTATGTATGATGTAATAAAACTGATGTTTAAATGTAAAATGATTAAAGCTTGATGATTAGCAATAATTTCTGAAGTTGTTTATGTTTAAAATAGTTTAAGATTCTTGGTCTTATCCTTTTGTTTCTATAACATGTCCATAAAATGGAAAGGTGGAGTATCATTATTATTCTTACAGATGCCACGGCCTTAAACTGAGTTCACCACCAGGTTCTGGGGAGCATTTCACCTATTACAATTGTATTAAATTGTCACCAGCATAGCATTACCCAAACCTTAGGGGTGAAGTTGGATGAAGCCCACATGTACTGAGGGCTTGCCCTGGCCCAGGAACTGTGCTCAGTGTTGCCACAGATATTCTTACCACATGAACACACATTGCAAATTCACTACTTACTAGCTGGGTTACCATGAGTAGATTATAGAAACTCATCAAGTCCCTGTGTCCCTACCTGAAAAATGGGCATGATACTCCAACCTCCCACTTTCCTTTTGTCTTTCCATAGCCTGTAATAGAGGTGTAAACAAATCAGTCCCTAAGTACTATTATGAGCATGAAACAGCCTGAAGATTTGGATGTGCTATGCTAAAATAGGCACATGTCTGCAAAGACAACCACACTACGACTCTGAAGAGTCAAAGACTATACATCACCTCACTTCCTCTAAAACTGCAGTGGTGTTCCTCCTCAGTCAGCCCACTCATCTGGTGAGGTGGGGGAGGGGACAATGTTTACTTGAATCTGAGTATTTTAATATCACTCCATAATTTTAGGAGTCTCTTTAGACAAAGCAGCTTCTAGATAGATTACACATCTTTCAGAGGTCTGCCTCAGTTCTTCTCCTGTGGAGCCTGGGAAGATGTGTATAAAGCCACATGGCCTTGGTGGGGAGAAGCCCAACTTCCGTGGGTTCTTCTTGTGCCTTTGCAGACACCAAAACATGACAAATTTTGGCTCTGTCATTCTTGTTCCAATAGAGACCAGCAATTCTTTCCAGCTAACATAGCTTCTCCTTGCCATTTGCTGGTGTTCAGATCTTCTGATCTCCTGTAATATTCCTTCATGTCAGAACTCAGACCACCCAGAGGCTGCAGGGGCACCCACCCCTGTTCTCATCTTGTCTCCCTGAGTATCCTTCTTCCCACCCCACCCTTACAAAAGGTCCTATGAACTAACCGTTTTTTTACAAGTTAGTGTCCATGTTACATGGGAACTGGGACAGGACAAAGTTGCAAAGTAGCTACTCACTCCCTCTCCACACAATTTCATCCTCCTGATTACATTATGAATGTCTTATGTTGGCTCTGGAGGTTCCTATCTGGTGGTTCCTCTTAAAGTTCTTAAAAGAATTTAGTTAAAATCTTCTTGGTCTTAGGTGTTTTCCCTCTACCTAAGTAACACATCTCCTCCCACTTTTCATCTCAAAGCTCCTAAGCAGGAAGGTTAGGGTTCATACCTGACCACACCTATTCCTAATTGTTTCTTCATAATCTCAATGGTACTTTGTCAGGAAAAGAGTGTTTTGTTTTGTTTTTTTGTAACTCTTCCAGATTATATTCTCCTTCTAGTTGAGCTTAATTTACCATCTCTTTTCCTGAAATTAAATGACAGTTAAAATTTTGGACACAATCAGCACAACTCTGATAAATAATAAGAGAACACAAATCCATAGGGACTTTAGAAATGACATAACAATTGCATCCACGTAGGACTTAGGCATTGTATTAGTCTGCTAGAGCTGCTATTACAAAATATCATGGGAAAGGACTGTAGTCAGACTTTGTTAATCTCACAGAAAGAACCCAAGGTCTAGAGTGAATTGCCTAAGTACACAGTTACTGTTGGCAGAAGTTGAATGCAACTCAGGTATTGCATCTCAATTCCTTGGTTTCTCCTTTGTATCATTTTGATCATGGAGAATTATTTTCCATGTGCTGCAGTATACAGTTATATAGATAAGTGTTTTACTTGAAGATTTTGTTAATGCAGCAAATGGGGTCAGTGCACAATTAGATGCATGGAGGAAGTTCATTTCATTGTTTTGCAAAGAATAAAAAAGAAAAAAAATAAGTTGTTTCTAGTCTGGCATCATACGTTGATGAAAGGAGAAAATTAAGAAATAGTAAGAGGATCTCTCCAAATACTTTACTTTTTTTCCACTCAGATTTGTTTGATTCATCCAAATTAGTGTCCATTAATAAGGGGGCATAAATAAAGGCCAATTTATCAATCTTTCATTGAAGAATTCTAGCCATATTTTGCTTTTGACTATATTATTTCAGAATCAATAATAAACATTAGACATGTATCTATCTCTTCTCTTTGGAGCAACTAAAACATAAAAGTTTTACGCACATTGTGTTCTTTGTCCAATGACCTTGAATAACAGAAAAGCTAAGGTTAGTGAAAATATTTTTAAAACCTGACTTACCAATGGATCATAATATTACCTTTGCCTTTGAGCTTTATTTGAGGGTTTAGATTGTAGGAGCTTGAAGGTCCCTTAGAGTTCACCTAGGCCAACACCCTTATTTTCCAGATGAGGAACCTGCACCTGGGAGAAATGAAGTCAATTACTCAAGGTCACAAAGAAAGTTACTCTCTTAGTACAGCTAACATTCATGTATTTTGACATCAGTTCACTTTCCATTATGCCAAGGTGTCTCAAAATTAATAAAACAGGGTAGTGCTTTGTCAATATTCTCCAATGAATTTTAATTTACCCTTTAATTTCTATTTATCTCTAAGACTTAGCTTCAAGGTTAATGGAAGTAGGAAAATGTGGGTGTGATTTCCCAGAAGACAAAGAATCCCATAAATTAGCTTTCTCCCAAGTATGACTTTTTTACCTTCCTTTGTGAAAGATAATCTTTAAAGCAAGGCTTTATGAAAGACTAAAGAATTAACAAAATTTGTTTTCTTCTTCTTTAATATACCAAGAAGTAGGCCCAGAGACCCAGATCCTAGAGACTTCTCATGAAGCTGTGTTATATGGAATGAGGAGAATGCCCAAGATAGACAGGTTTCCTTTGCATGTCATCTAGAGTTCAGTCGGCCTTGGGGCTTCTATATGGTCTGGTGCTTTTGCAGAGGGATCATTTAAAATTAATTAGAGCAATGGCAGATTCCAAGGATATTTCAACAGGATCCAGAAGTTCTTGAATATCCCTGGAGGATGATATTGGAGTTAACTGAGGACTTAGGGAGCTTGTCAGAAAAGACCACCAACAGGAGCAAAGTGGTCATTCCACTGGGATGTTCAGGGCTGGCTGCCAAAGCCAGACACTGAGTGAGGTTCATAGCCATGTATCAGAGGCACAAGGTACTAGAAGGACAGAGAGGTTTCATTTGTTGTAAAAAAAGATTGGTTAAAGCTCTAGAGCAACAGATGAGGCTGTAATAATGGACTGCACTCTCTCACCCTCTCTGTTCTTTGAGTACTCCACTCCCTCAGTGATTTTCTCCCTCTCACCTCCCCAACTCTCATCCACTGTCCTACTCTCCAGTGTTGTATCCCTCTGTTTACCACCTTCTATCTCTCCAACTCACTTCACAAGTACTCTCTCTGCAACTATAAATAATTCAAAACCAATGATACTTTTTCCTCTTGCACCTATTACATTTTTCTCTATCACTTCCTCCTTTCTATAGCTTGACTCCAGGGGCACATTGTTGTAATCACTCCTTGCATATTCCTCATTTCCTTATCCCTTCTTGCTCTTTCATAGTCTCCTGGCCCAATCCCAACCCTGGCTTAATCCAACTCTCTTCCCCTCCAGGAATGCAGTAGTGTGGCTGAAGGAAAACTTCTGTTAAGCTGAGGTCAATCAACGATGACTAACATCAAGCAGATCTCATTGTATACAGGAAACAGTGCTCCATTCCCCCCATCAGCTAATTCATGCCTTTTTCTTACTCATTTTCAATACTCCTCCCCTAAACCACACAGGTGATTTCCTCTTTGCCTCTTATTTTACTGATAAAATAAATTCCCATTGGTGAAGAAATATGTGTGATATCTTCCATCTTCCTGAGCTGCATGTCCCCTTCCTGCTGTCAATATTTTTGTTCCTCTTTGTTGAAGAAAACTTTGAGGAGTTTCTGTGAAAACTGGCTCATTACCTGACCTCATGGTCTTCACAATTTAGCAGGAAAAAGGTACAGTTTAATAATGAGGACATAGTGTAAATGAGCAGGACCCTACTGGTCCTTCTAGGGACAGATGCTTGCTCCATCTGCTGGAGTTCTTCTCTGAAGTACCCAGACAAGAGTATCTCATGCACATTTCCCGAGTTTTTTTGATGTTAAAACTCACCACCAAATGGAAAAAAAATAAGTACCTAATGATCATGAGCAGTAGCCCCCAGACCTCTGGTACCTAAGGATTGATAATGTTAATGACCCTTTTATCTCAGCATCAACCAGTCAGAGAATTGGGCATGAGCTGATCATATACCTATACCTTACAACCCTCCTCCTCTGCCTTTCTTTTAAAAATGTTTAGCTGAAACTCTTTGGCAAACTTTTTTGGAGCACAAGCCAACCGCTCTCTTTGCTTCGCCCTGCAATAAAGTTTTCTTTACTCTAAATTCCAAGTTTCCCTTTGTTTGGCCTCACTGTGCTTAGGGTACACAAACTTACATTTGTAAAACAATAGAATAGCATGTAATTACAAATTATCTGTATGTGGATAGAGAGATGATAGATGATAAATAGATTTATACTTACATACATACATATATGGAAAGAGAGAAATCTAAAGTGCAAAATTTTGAAGATTAGGATGAAAGCAACAGATATGCTCAGGATAGAAAGTATCTGGAAGCATGTCGCACAGATACACTATTTTTCTTGTCCTCCAACACATTTTAAGGTCTCCCATAGCCTTTCATAGCTTTGCAGAATGATTTTTAATTGTAGTAAAAGGAGCAACACGAACACTGTGAAGTCTCACCTGGGTTGTCCCTCGCTGCAGGTGCCACTAAGTCGATCACAGTGTGACCTGAGGGAAAGCCAGGCATCTTTCTGTGGTTTGTTTGTTTATTTATTTATTTACTTTTCAAATTTATGTTGGAAGAGTGGGAACTATTTTTTTTAACATCTTTATTGGAGTATAATTGCTTTACAATGGTGTGTTAGTTTCTATTTATAACAAAGTGAATCAGCTATACATATACGTATATCCCCATATCTCCTCCCTCTTGCATCTCCTTCCCACCCTCCCTATCCCACTCCTCTAGGTGGTCACAAAGCATGAAGCTGATCTCCCTGTACTATGTGACTGCTTTCCCCTGGCTATCTATTTTACATTTGGTAGTATATATAAGTCCATGTCATTCTCTCACATCTTCCCAGCTTACCCTTCCCACTCCCCATGTCCTCAAGTCCATTCTCTACATCTGCATCTTTATTCCTGTCCTGCCCGTAGGTTCTTCAGAACAACCTTTTTTTTTTTTTTTGTAGATTCCAGATACATGTGTTAGCATACAGTATTTGATTTTCTCTTTCTTACTTACTTCACTCTGCATGACAGTCTCTAGGTCCATCCACCTCATTACAAAAAACTCAATTTCATTTCTTTTTATGACTGAGTAATATTCTGTTGCATATATGTGCCACATCTTCTTTATCAATTCATCTGACGATGGATAGGTAGGTTGCTTCCATGTCCTGGTTGTTGTATATAGAGCTGCAATGAACATTGTGGTACATGACTCCTTTTGAATTATGGTTTTCTCAAGGAAAATGCCCAGTAGTGGGATTGCTGCATCATATGGTAGTTCTAGGTTTTTAAGGAAGCTACATACAATTCTCCATAGTGGCTCTAACAAGTTACATTCCCACCAACAGTGCAGCAGGGTTTCCTTTTCTCCACACCCTTTTCAGCATTTATTGTTTGTAGATTTTTGATGATGGCCATTCTGACTTTTGTGAGGTGATACCTCATGGTAGTTTTGATTTCCATTTGTCTAATGATTAGTGATGTTTAGCATTCTTTAATGTGTTTGCTGGCAATCTGTATATCTTCTTTGGAGGAATGTCTATTTAGGTCTTCTGCCCATTTTTGGAGTGGGTTGTTTGTTTTTGTGATACTGAGTTGCATGTAAATTCTGGAGGTTAATCCTTTGTCAGTTGCTTCATTTGCAAATATGTTCTCCCATTCTGAGGGGTGTCTTTTTGCCTTGATTATGCTTTCTTTGCTGTGCAAAAGCTTCTAAACTTTATTCAATCACATTTATTTATTTTTGTTTTTATTTCCATTTCTCTAGGAGGTGGGTCAAAAAGGATCTTGCTGTGATCTATGTAATAGAGGATTCTGCCTATGATTTCCTCTAAGAGTTTTATAGTGTCTGGCCTTACAGTTAGGTCTTTAATCTATTTGGAGTTTATTTTTGTGTATGGTGTTAAGGAGTGTTCTAATTTCATTCTTTTACATGTAGCTGTCCAGTTTCTGAAAAGGCTGTCCACTTATTGAGAAAGCTGTGTTTTCTCCATTGTATATTTTGCCTCCTTTATCAAAGATAAGGTGACCATATGTGTGTGGGTTTATCTCTGGGTTGTCTATCCTGTTTCATTGCTCTATATTTCTGTTTTTGTGCCATTACCATACTGTCTTGATTACTGTAGCTTTGTAGTATAGTCTGAAGTCAGAGAGTCTGATTCCTCCAGCTCCATTTTTCTTTCTCAAGATTGCTTTGGCTATTTGGGGTCTTTTGTGTTTCCATACAAATTTTGAATTTTTTTGTTCTAGTTCTGTGAAAAATGCCATTGGTAGTTTGATAGAGATTGTGTTGAATCTGCAGATTGGTTTAGGTAGTAGAGTATAGTCATTTTCACAGTGTTGATTCTTCTAATCCAAGAACATGGTATATCTCTATCTGTTTGTATCATCCTTAATTTCTTTCATCAGTGTCTTATATTTTTCTGCCTACAGGTCTTTTGTCCTCCTAGGTAAGTTTATCCCTAGGTATTTTATTCTCTTTGTTGTAATGGTAAATGGGAGTGTTTCCTTAATTTCTCTTTCAGATTTTTGTCGTATTTCTAGGAATGCAAGATATTTATGTGCATTACTTTTGATTCCTGCTACTTTACCAAATTCATTGGTTAGCTCTAGTAGTTTTCTGGTAGCATCTTTAGGATTCTCTATGTATAGTATCATATCATCTGCAAACAATGACAACTTTATTTCTTCTTTTCCGATTTAGATTCCTTTTATTTCTTTTTCTTCTCTGATTGCTGTGGCTAAAACTTCCAAAACCATGCTGAATAACAGTGGTGAGAGTGGACAACCTTGTCTTGTTCCTGATCTTAGTGGAAATGGTTTCAGTTTTTCACCTTTGAGAAAGATGTTGGCTGTGGGCTTGTCATACATGGCCTTTACTATGTTGAGGTGATTTTCCTCTATGCCTACTTTCTGGAGGGGTTTTATCATAAATAGGTGTTGAATTTTGTAGAAAGCTTTTTCTGTATCTGTTGAGATGATCATGATTTTTTCTCTTTCAATTTGTTAATATGGCTTATCACTTTGATTGATTTGTGTATATTGAAGAATCCTTGCATTCCTGAGATAAACCCTACTTGATCATGGTGTATAATCCTTTTAGTGTGCTGTTGGATTTTGTTACCTAGTATTTGGTTGAGGAGTTTTGCATCTATATCCATCAGTGATATTGGCCTATAGTTTTCTTTTTTGGTTACTTGTTTGTCTGATTTTGGTATCAGGATGATAGTGGCCTTGTAGGATGAGTTTGGGGGTGTTCCTCCTTTTGCTATATTTTGGAAGAGTTTGCAGAGGATAGGTGTTAGCTTGTCTCTAAATGTTTGATATAATTCGCCTGTGTAGCCCTCTGGTCATGAGCTTTTGTTTTGTTTGAAGCATTTTTATCACATTTTCAATTTCACTGCTTGTGATTGGTCTGTTTATATTTTCTATCTCTTCCTGCTTCAGTCTCGGAAGGTTGTGCTTTTCTAAGAATTTGTCCATTTCTTCCAGGTTGTCCATTTTATTGGCATATAGTTGCTTGTAATAATCTTTCATAATCCTTTATATTTCTGCAGTGTCAGTTGTTACTTCTCCTTTTTCATTTCAAATTCTATTGATTTGAGCCTTCTCCCTTTTTTCTTTTTTTTTTTTCTTTTAAAATTCATGTTTAGTTTGCTTACAGTCATTGGCAGGAATTCAAAACATACAGCTTGATGAATTTTTATACAGGAATACACTGTAGACTCAACTAGGTTTTTTTTTTTAACATCTTCATTGGAGTAAAATTGCTTTACAAAGGTGTGTTACTTTCTGCTGTATCACAAAGTGAATCAGCTATATGTATACATATATCACCCTATCCCCTCCCTCTTGAGTCTCCCTCCCACCCTCCCTATCCCACCACTCTAGGTGGACACAAAGCACCAAGCTGATCTCCCTGTGTGATGCAGCTTCTTCCCAATAGCTTGCTATTTTACATTTGGTAGTATATATAAGATGTAGAGAATGAACTTGAGGACACAGGAAGGCCGAAGAGTAAACTGGGACGAAGTGAGAGAGTTGCATGGATTTATAAATACTCCCTTTTTTTATTGATGAGTCTGGCTAATGGTTTATCAATCTTGTTTATCTTTGTAAAGAACCAGCTTTAGTTTTATTGATATTTGCTATTGTTTCCTTCATTTATTTCTGTTCTGATATTTATGATTTCTTTCCTTCTGCTAACACTGTTTTTTTTTTTTCTTCTTCTTTCTATAATTATTTTAGGGGTAAATTAAGTTGTTTATTTGAGATGTTTCTTGTTTCTTTAAGGAGGATTGTATTGCTAAAAAATTCCCTTTTAGAACTGCTTTGGCTGCATTCCACTGGTATTGGGTCATCATGTTTTCATTGTCATTCGTTTTCTGTGTATGTTTTGATTTCCTCTTTGATTTCTTCTGTGATCTCTTGGTTATTTAGTAATGTTTTGTTTAGCCTCAAATGGTTTGTATTTTTTTACAGATTTTTTTTTCCTGTAACTGATATCTAGTCTCATAGCATTGCAGTCTGAAAAGATACTTGATATTATTTCAATTTTCTTAAATTTACCTAGGCTTGATTTGTGACCCAAGATATGATCTATCCTGGAGAATGTTCCATGAGCACTTGAGAAGAAAGTGCATTCTGTTGCTTTTGGATGGAATGTCCTATAAATATCTATTAAGTCCATCTTGTTTAAGGTATCATTTGAAGCTTGTGTTTCTGTACTTATTTTCATTTTGGATGATCTGTCCATTGGTGAAAGTGGGGTGTTAAATTTCCCTACTATGATTGTGTTACTGTCAATTTCCCCTTTTACGGCTGTTAGCATTTGCCTTATGTATTGAGATGCTCCTATGTTGGATGCATAAAGATTTACAGTTGCTATATCTTCTTCTTGTATTGATTGCTTGATTATTATGTAGTGTCCTTATTTGTCTCTTGTAATAGTCTTTGTTTTAAAGTCTATTTTGTCTGATATGAAAATTGCTACTCCAGCTTTCTTTTGATTTATTTTTGCATGTAATATCTTTTTCCATCCCCTCTCTTTCAGTCTGTATGTGTTCTTAGGTCTGAAGTGGGTCTCTTGTAGACAGCATATATACAGGTCTTGTTTTTGTATCCATTCAGCCAGTCTATGTCATTTTCTTGGAGCATTTAATACATTTATATTTAAGATAATTATTGATATGTATGTCCCTATTTCCATTTTCTTAATTGTTTTGGGTTTGTTATTGTAGGTCTTTTCTTTCTCTCGTGTTTCACTCCTAGAGAAGTTTCCATAGCATTTGGTGTAAAGGTGGTTTGGTGGTGCTGAATTCTCTTAGCTTTTGCTTGTCTATAAAAATTTTATTCCTCTGTGAAATCTGAATGAGTTCCTTGCTTGGTAGAATAATCTTGGTTGTAGGTTTTCCCCTTTCATCACTTTAAATATGTCCTGGCACTTCCTTCTGGATTGCAGAGTTTCTGCTGAAAGATCAGCTGTTAACCTTAAGAGGATTCCCTTGTACATTATTTCTTGTTTTTCTCGTGCTGCTTTTAATATTTTTCTTAGTATTTAATTGTTGATAGTTTGATTAATATATGTCTTGGCATGTTTCTCCTTGGATTTATGCTGTATGGGACTCTCTGTGTTTCATGGAGTTGATTGACTATTTCCTTTCTCATATTAGGGAAGTTTTCAACTATAATCTCTTCAAATATTTTCTCTGTCCCTTTCTTTTTCTCTTCTTCTTCTAGGACCCCTATAATTCAAATGTTGGTGTGTTTAATGTTGTCCCAGAGGCCTCTTAGACTGTCCTCAATTCGTTTCATTCTTTTTCCTTTATTCTGCTCTGCAGTAGTTATTTCCACTATTTTATCTTCCAGGTCATTCTTCTGCCTCAGTAATTCTGCTATTGATTCCTTCTAGAGAATTTTTCATTTAATTTATTGTGTTGTTCATCATTGTTTGTTTGGTCTTTAATTCTTCAAGGTGATTGTTTAACATTTCTTGGATTTTCTCCATTCTGTTTCAAATATTTTGATCATCTTTACTGTCATTACTCTGAATTATTTCTCAGGTAGGTTGACAATTTCCTTTTCATTTTTTGGTCTGGTAGATTTTTACTTTGCTCCTTCCTCTGCTGCATATTTCTGTCTTCTAATTTTACTTAACTTACTGTGTTTGGCGTCTCCTTTTTGTAGACTGAAAGTTCATAGTTCCCATTATTTTTGGTGTCTGTCCCCAGTGGCTTAGGTTTGTTCAGTGTGTTGTTTAGGCTTGCTGGTGGAGGGAACTAGTTCCTGTGTTCTGGTAGATGAGACTGGATCTTGTCTTTCCAGTGGGCAGGACCATGTCCAGTGGTGTGTTTTGGTGTGTCTGTGAACTTTTTATGATTTTAGGCAGCCTTTATGCTAATGGGTGAGGGTGTGTTCCTGTCTTACTAGTTGTTTGGCATACAGTGTCCAGCCCTGTAGCTTGCTGGTCGTTGAGTGGAGCTGGGTCTTAACATTGAGATAGAGATCTCTGGGAGAGCTATTTCCATTTGTTATAATGTGGAGCCAGGAGGTCTTTGGTGAACCAATTTCCTGAACTTGGCTCTCCCACCTCAGAGGCACAGGCCTGAAACCCGGCCAGAGCACCAAGACCCTGTCAGCCACACAGCTCAGCAGAAAATGGAGAAAAAATAAGAAAAAAAGGAAAAAATAAATTAAAATAAAATAATTAAAATAAAATATAAATAATAGTTATTTTTTTTAATTAAAGTAATTTTTAAAAAAGAAAGAAAGAAGAGAGCAGCCAAACCAAAGCATAAATCCACCAATGATAACAAGTGCTAAAAACTATACAAAAAAATAAATACTTACAGACAGAACCCTAGGACAAATGTTAAAGCAAAGTTATACAGACAAAATCACACAAAAAACATACACATAGACACTCACAAAAAAAGAAAAAGGAATAAAAATATATATCTATATAAAAAAAAAGAATGGAGGAAGAGAGCAACCAAATCAATAAACAAATCTATCAATGATAATAAAGTCTAAATATTAAACTAAGATAAACATAAATCCAGGAACAAATTAGATGCAGAAAGCAAACCCCAAGTCTACAGCTGCTCCCAAAGTCCACCGCCTCAATTTTGAGATGATTTGTTGTCTATTCAAGTATTCCAGAGAAGCAGGATACATCCAGTTGATTCTGGAAATATAATCCACTGCTCCTGAGGCTGCTGGGAGCAATTTCCCTTTTTCTTCTTTCTTAGCCCAGCTCTTGAGGTTCAGCTTTGGATTTGTCCCTGCCTCTGCATGTAGGTCACCTGAGGGTGTCTGTTCTTCACTCAGACAGGACAAGGTTAAAGCAGCAGCTGATTAGGGGGTTCTGGCTAACTCAGGCAGGGGGTGGGCAAAAGAGTTATGGAATTCATGGTTAGTCTGAGGCATCAGAGGCCAGCATGATGTTGCAACAGCCTGACACATGCCATGTGTTCTCCCAAGGAAGTTGTCCCTGGATCATGGGGCCCTGGCAGTGGCGGGCTGCACAGGGTCCCAGGAGTGGCAGTGTGGATAGTGAACTGTGCTTGCACACAAGCTTCTTGGTGGCTTAGAATTTCATGCCTCTCTCTGGCATCCATGCTGATAGCCATGACTCGCACCTGTCTCTGGAACTCGTTTAGGTGGTGCTCTGCATCCCCTCTCCTCGTGCACCCTAAAACAATTGTCTCTTGCTTCTTAGGTATGTCCAAACATTTTCCTGGGCTCCTTCCATGCTAGCTGTGACACACTAGCCACCTTCGGGCTGTGTTCACACAGTCAACCCCAGTCCTCTCCCTGGGATCTGACCTCCAAAGACTGAGCCTCAGCTTCCAGCCCCCACCTGCCCTGGCGGGTGAGTCAACAAGCCTCTCAGGCTGGTGAGTACTGCTCAGCACCGATCCTCTGTATGGGAATCTCTCTGTTTTGCCATCGGCATCCCTCTTGCTGCTCTCTCCTCCGTGGCTACAAAGCTTTCCCCCTACCACACAACCCCTGTCTCCACCAGTGAAGGGTTTCCTAGTGTGTGGACAATTTTCCTTCTTCACAGTTCCCTCCTAGGGATGCAGGTCCCATCCCTATTCTTTTGCCTCTGTTTTTTTTTGTTTTTTTTTTCTTTTTCCCTACCCAGGTAAGTGGGGAGTTTCTTGCCTTTTGAGAAGTCTGAGGTCTTTTGCCAGCATTCAGTAGGTGTTCTGTAGGAGTTGTTCCACATGTAGATGTATTTCTGATGTATTTGTGGGGAGGAAGGTGATCTCCATGTCTTACTCCTCCACCACCTTGAAAGTGTCCTCAGACACACTTTTTAACAAACTCTTATTCCCCTTCCTGTCCCGTCAAAAGAAAAAAGGAGAGAGAGAGAACAGACAAATTTTAGTCACAAGCAATTACTCAACATAGAAAACTAACTACTAAAGAAATTGTGTGAGAGGAGACCAGTAGTAAGAACTGAAACAATCTCATCATGGATTTAAATCTAAGTAACTATCATGAAATTCAATCATTATACCTATGGAGGAAGGATACTAATGTGAAAAACAATCATTTTGATACAATATTTGTAGACAGAAATTGCAATGCATGCTCATTGTAGGATACGGCAGTGGGCAGGGGGAAGGGCAAGGAGGCCTAAGTAAGAACAATAGGGACTGTTTCATTTCTGATTATGCTAATTTGATAAGTAAGTATAAGTACAATTTTGAAAATAAGAAGAGAAGAAACTCTGAGGGATTACCAAAAGATGTAGTCTTCTATATTGTATTTGAGATAGAAGACATTATTTTGTAATAAAAATTGACTTTATTTTAATTAAAACATCAACAAGGGCTTCCCTGGTGGTGCAGTGGTTGAGAGTCCACCTGCTGATGCATGGGACATGGGTTCGTGCCCCGGTCCAGGAAGATCCCACATGCCGCGGAGCAGCTGGACCCGTGAGCCATGGCCGCTGAGCCTGCGCGTCCGGAGCCTGTGCTCCACAACGGGAGAGGCCACAACAGTGAGAGGCCCGCGTACAGGAAAAAAAAAAAAAAAAAAACATCAACAAGATACAAACACTAATTGGGCTAGATGCTCTTTGAAACAAAACTTTGAAGAAAGTATACCAGTAAGAGTTTTCTGTTGATCTTGTTTTCTGTCACTTGCAGTTATTTATTTATTTATTTATTTATTTATTTATTTATTTATTTATTTATTTTTGTACCTCCTATTTCATGCCTCCAAAAGTAAATGTTTAATTTTCACCCATGTTTCCTTGTTTGGAATCAACACCACCCTGTGTCCTTTATGGACTCATATTCTATCACTAGGAATAGCACTGGATTTACTGGATCATAAATTTTAGCAGAGCTTTTTCAAACAGAGTTCTGTGTTCCACTTAGAGTTTCTGACAAGATTCCAGGCAATGACAATGTCGCTGGCCTGGATCACTCTTGGAGAACACTTGCTCTAGAAAATGTAGTCCAAAGTCTTTCTTCCCAAATATAAACTAGGTCTGTATTCTTGGCTCTGAAATTAACTTCCTCATCCCATCAACTGAAGAAAATTTTCATTAGTGAGGTAGCATGGAGAATGGAAAACAGTGTATTAATTCTATTTACTGGCCTTAGCTTTGCTGTTCTTCCTACATGTGAAAAAATCAGAAAAAGACAGAAATACATGTTGTTTTGTTTTCTTGGACATTGGAGATATACAACAAAGTTTACTCTCCTGTCAGAAAGTCATTTTAGAGTTTTTCTCTGGCTATGTTTGTAGAAAACTGAGAATCACCCAGTCACTTTCTTCCTGTATCCCTTATTATGGGTGGTTGGGCATTTCTGTGTAATGAAATTTAAATACAGAGGTTCCCTCAGCACTGTCTCTAACTCGCACACTTTGGTCAAATAGAAAATACATTCTGATTGAAGATTTTGTTTACAAATCCAAGCTTATGCTAAAAATTACAATTTAAAGGAAGAATTTAAACAGGATTTTATAAGATTTTATTTCATGTCCTTAATTTTGTACATTAAATCCTGTTGTTGATATGGAGGATAAAGGCATAAGCTGTCTTCAGTGTATGGTACTCAGCCACTTGCATCTAAATCTCTTTGTTTAAAATGTAGTCTCTGACCTGCAAGATGAGAACCCCTGGGGTTGAAGCTGTTTGCTAAGCAGTCTCCACACCACTGTGTGGAAACTCTAAAAGGAATATCCCTGCCTCCTTCTACCCTCTCTATGGAGTCTTCTCTGATTCAGAACTAGGACCTGCACCCTATTCTTTCGACTCTTTCCCCCATTCTACATACTCGATCCTAGTCTTACCTAGTAACTGTTATAGTAACATATTTGTAAGATATGTTTACATGTCCAGTTTTCCTGCCAGAATTTGCATTCTCTGTGTGTTGTAACATGTTCATTTTGAATCTCCAGTGTCCAGCAGAGTTCTAGACACACAGAAGTGTCCATAAATATTTATAAAACAACTAAACAAATGGAGGATAATATGAATGAATCAGTGAATGTAAGAGCAAGGTGAACAAGACAATTGTGTGATGTGTGGGGTAGAGATCATCAGAGGGGCAGGAAAAGCAATATTAAAAAGGAAGCAATCCATCTGAAAATATTTGGATACTTGCAAGAATGTTCACTGAAGCACTATTTGTAATAGCCAATCCTACAAAAAACATAAAACAGGTCTTTGGAGAAACAGATTGTGGTATATTTTTAAAATGGAAGGCTACACAGCAATAAAAATGAACAAACTATTGATACACATAAGCACATGGATAAATCTCAAAAAAAAAATGTTGAGTGGAAAAACCTCAGAGGCAAACAATTACATACTGAACAATACCATTTATAAGAAATTCAAGGACAAAAGCAAAACTAATCTATGATGATAAAAGTCAAAATAGTGGTTACCTTAGAGGTAGAACACTGATTGGGAAGGACAATAAGGGAATTTTCTGAGGATTTCTAAATGTTCTAGGTCTTGATCTGACTGGTGGTTACATGGTTATATACATAAGTGAAAATTCCTCTAGCTATTCCCTTAAGATTTGTACACTTACTGTGTGTAGGTTATTCTTCAGTTAAAGGAAAATCATCCAAAACCCCAGTGGCAAGACCATGGAGGATGCAGGTTGCTCCAGACACATCAAACTTGGGAGGTGCAATTACCTCAGACCTACTTAGATGAGCCTGAAGGAAGTAAGAGCTCTCTCTGGGGTCCATATTTACCATTGCATATCAGTATGTCTCATTCCATCAGTCCATACAGCTTTCCCTGACCAATCCATGTAAAATAGAATGAATCCTTCAGTCTGAAACACCTCCTGACACCCTTAGCCTGAGCTAGACAGATTAGTTCCCCTGAGACCCACAACCTCAAAGGAGCACTGAAGTTATAAAGAAAATGGAAAACTTATCATGAAATGGCAAAGGAGAGATGGCAAAGGCATTGAGAAACATCTATCATGTATTAAAATGTCACCTCTCCTTACCCTGTCACCCTACTACAATTGCTCTAAAAGAGAGGTTACCAAGAACTGAGGATCTGTGGATTTCTCTGACAAAAGAAGCAAGCATGATTTTTTTTTCATTAAGGAATAATTTGTTGCACACAATGATGTGCCAAAATAAATATTAGAACCACCATCCAAATGGAGATATAGAACATTGCCAGCTCCCCAGGAACTTCCTGCATACCCCTTCCTCATCTATACCCACTCCCAGATCATCACTACTCTACTTTCCATCACTATATAGGGTGTTGTCGGTTCTTGAACGTTAAATAAATTGATCCTACAGTATATCATCTTTTGTACCTGGATTCTTTTGTTCAACATAATATTTTTAAGCTTCATCTATATGATTACATGTATCAGTATTTTTTCATTTTAATTGCTACATAGTTTTATATAGTAAGATGCATCATATTTTGTTTATTCAACCCTCCTTGTAAACATTTGGGTTGTTTCCATTTGGGGATATTATGAGTAATGCTGCTGTGAACATTCTTGTACTGATAGAAACATTTTTGTAGAAACATATACATAGTTCTATAGGATAAATACCCATAAGAGAAATTTCTAGGAGATAGAATAAGTATTTGTTTGACTCTGTTAGCCATTCTGTTAGTCAGGACTCACTAGAGAAAAAAAAAATCAATGTATACAGTTGACCCTTGAACAACATGGGTTTGAACTGTACAAATCTACTTATATCCATATTTTTTCTATAAATACGTACTACAGTGATACACGATTCAAAGTTGGTTGAATCCACGGATGTGGAACCATGTATATGGAGGACGAACTGTAAAGTTATACAAGGATTTTAAACTGTGTGCAGTGGAAGACTGGGGGCAATCAGTGTTCCTAACCTCCCATGTTGTTCAAGGGTCAATTGTATATACTATTGATATATATAATAGTTTATCTATCTATCTATCTATCTATCTATATATATATTTACTTATCTATCTATCTATCTACGTATCGATCTATTATCTATCTATCTATCTAGAGAGGTATTAATTAAAGAAATTGGCTCATGTGATTATGGAAGATTAGTCCCAAGATATTCCATCTGTAAGCTGGAGAAGCAGGAAAGCCAATGGTGGTATAACTCAGTTCTAGTCCAAAGCCCTGAGAACTGAGATGTGTGAGGTGTGGGGGTGTATGGATGGTGCTGTAAGTCTTGGTCCAAAGGCCCAAGAACCAAGACCACCAATGTCCAAGAATGAGAGAAAATGAATGGATGCCCCAACTCAAACAGAAAGAGAGAATTTACACTTCCTCTGCCTTTTTGATCCACTCATGCCCTCAACAGGTTCGATGATGCCTATCCACACTGGGGAAGGCCATATCTTTACTTAGTTCACCAATTCAAATGCTAATATCTTCTGGAATCATCCTCACAGACACATCCAGAAATAATATTTACTAGCTATCTGGGCATTCTTTAGCCCAGTCAAGTTGACACATAAAAGTACTAACACAACACTGAATTTTTTTTTTCCAGAATGGTTGTACCCATTTTGCATGCATCCATCAGTGTTTGACAGTTCCACTTACTCTGAATTCTCATATACTAACACTTGGTGTTGCCACATTAATGATTTTATAATATTATATAACTAAAATTCTCACAGATTCTTTTTTTTTCTGAGCAAAGGTGAATTATGCTCATTTTGAGTAATGTTCAAGGCAAATCTGTACTTTACAGATGAAAAATTAAGTCACTATATTTCTCTTAAAGAAAAAGTTAACTCACTTGGGGAACACAGGAAGTGAGGCATTATCTGTTTTAAATTTCCTTATACAGAACCACTTATGGGAAATTCTAAAATCTACCAAGGGTCAAAAACCTATGAAAGCCAAGGTTGAGTCTTCTACAAGGAAGCAGACTCTGTGGCTGGGTCAGCCCTCATAACAGTGGGAGGGAACAAAGCTTTCCTCCTGTGTCCCTTTCCTGCCCAGGTTCCTGGCATTTCCTCCCAGGTGGCCTGAACCCACACAGTCTGCTTGCTGTAGATCGTGACCACTCATTGCATGGACTTGTATCTGGACCTTAAATTTCAAAACTCTTTGTTTGTAAATCTCATCCCAGGCACTGCTTGTGATGTTTCCATACTGGGTCTTTGTTGTGATTCCAAGAATATTACCAGCTCCTTGGTGTTTCTACTGCCACAGTAGCAATCTTAATTCCTGGAGTCCTAGTATGTGGTACTGAGTGGCCGAGAACTTGGAGAGCTAGAATTACATAGGAGAGGCTTATTTTTTTCCAGCAGATACAAACAATGATGGACTATTTATACATGAAATATGACTATATAAATTCTAACTATTTGTCCTCTCTAACATATATTTAAACATAAGAATTAGAACATTCATAATACATGAATAGATAAATATATGATCTGGTTAAGAAGACATATATAATAGAAATGAGATGATCAAACACCCAACAAAATAATAAAAATCCCACTCTAATAGCAGTTTTACTGAAGACAAAAGTGTGCTTAAGCCCATCACTTCTTGCCATGTTTTCAGGCCCACTGAAACCTTTCTCTGACAGGATTCTGTCAGCACTGATGCCATTTAGACCTTAATACCTCATTAAAGCCTCTTTTATTTTCTTCACAACCTATTTTTCTTTGACAGTCTGCATCAGTTTTCCTCAGATGGGCTCCCACACTTCCCCACACTATAGAACACCTGCTTCACCTACGTTCTTTTTTTTTTTTTTTAACATCTTCATTGGGGTATAATTGCTTTACAATGGTGTGTTAGTTTCTGCTTTATAACAAAGTGAATCAGTTATACATATACATATGTTCCCATGTGTCTTCCCTCTTGCATCTCCCTCCCTCCCACTCTCCCTATCCCACCCCTCCAGGCTGTCACAAAACACCAAGCTAATATCCCTGTGCCATGTGGCTGCTTCTCACTAGATATCTACCTTACTACGTTTGTTAGTGTGTGCATGTCCATGACTCTCTCTCACCCTGTCAAAGCTCACCCTTCCCCCTCCCCATATCCTCAAGTCCGTTCTCCAGTAGGTCTGCGTCTTTATTCCTGTCTTACCCCTAGGTTCTTCATGACATTTTTTTTTCCTTAAATTCCATATATATGTGTTAGCATACGGTATTTGTCTTTTTCTTTCTGACTTACTTCACTCTGTATGACAGACTCTAGGTCTATCCATCTCATTACAAATAGCTCAATTTCATTTCTTTTTAAGGCTGAGTAATATTCCATTGTATATATGTGCCACATCTTCTTTATCCATTCATCCGATGATGGACACTTAGGTTGTTTCTATCTCCGGGATATTGTAAATAGAGCTGCAATGAACATTTTGGTACATGACGCTTTTTGAATTTTGGTTTTCTCAGAGTATATGCCCAGTAGTGGGATTGCAGGGTCATATGGTAATTCTATTTGTAGTTTTTTAAGGAACCTCCATACTGTTCTCCATAGTGGCTGAACCAATTCACATTCCCAAAAGAAGTGCAAGAGTGTTCCTTTTTCTCCACACCCTCTCCAGCATTTATTGTTTCTAGATTTTTTGATGATGGCCATTCTCAACGGTGTGAGATGATATCTCATTGTAGTTTTGATTTGCATTTCTCTAATGATTAATGATGTTGAGCATTCTTTCATGTGTTTGTTGGCATTCTGTATATCTTCTTTGGAGAAATGTCTATTTAGGTCTTCTGCCCATTTTTGGATTGGGTTTTTGTTTTTTTGTTATTGAGCTGCATGAGCTGCTTGTAAATTTTGGAGATTAATCCTTTGTCAGTTGTTTCATTTGCAAATATTTTCTCCCATTCTGAGGGTTGTCTTTTGGTCTTGTTTATGGTTTCCTTTGTTGTGTAAAAGCTTTGAAGTTTCATTAGGTCCCATGTGTTTATTTTTGTTTTTATTTCCATTACTCTAGGAGGTGGGTCAGAAAAGATCTTGCTGTGATTTATGTCATAGAGTGTTCTGCCTATGTTTTCCTCTAAGAGTTTGATAGTTTCTGGCCTTACATTTAGGTCTTTAATCCATTTTGAGCTTATTTTTGTGTATGGTGTTAGGGAGTGATCTAATCTCATACTTTTACATGTACCTGTCCAGTTTTCCCAGCACCATTTATTGAAGAGGCTGACCTTTCTCCACTGTATATTCCTGCCACCTTTATCAAAGATAAGGTGTCCATATATGCGTGGGTTTATCTCTGGACTTTCTATCATGTTCCATTGATTTATCTTTCTCTTTTTGTGCCAGTACCATACTGTCTTGATTACTGTTGCTTTGTAGTATAGTCTGAAGTCAGGGAGCCTGTTTTCTCCAGCTCCTTTTTTCATTCTCAAGATTCCTTTGGCTATTCGGGGTCTTTTGTGTTTCCATACAAATTGTGACATTTTTTGTTATAGTTCTGTGAAAAATGCCAGGGGTAGCTTGATAGGGATTGCATTGAATCTGTAGATTGCTTTGGGTAGTAGAGTCATTTTCACAATTTTGATTCTTCCCATCCAAGAACGTGGTATATCTCTCCATCTATTTGTATCATCTTTAATTTCTTTCATCAGTGTCTTATAATTTTCTGCATACAGGTCTTTTGTCTCCTTAGGTAGGTTTATTCCTAGATATTTTATTCTTTTTGTTGCAATGGTAAATGGGAGAGTTTTCTTGATTTCACTTTCAGATTTTTCATCATTAGTATATAGGAATGCCAGAGATTTCTGTGCATTAGTTTTGTATCCTGCTACTTTACCAAATTCATTGATTAGCTCTTGTAGTTTTCTGGTAGCATCTTTAGGATTCTCTATGTATAGTGTCATGTCATCTGCAAACAGTGACAGCTTTATCTCTTCTTTTCCGATTTGGATTCCTTTTATTTCCTTTTCTTCTCTGATTGCTGTGGCTAAAACTTCCAAAACTATGTTGAATAAGAGTGGTGAGAGTGGGCAACCTTGTCTTGTTCCTGATCTTAGTGGAATTTTTTTCAGTTTTTCACCATTGAGGATGATGTTTGCTGTGGGCTTGTCATACATGACCTTTACTATGTTGAGGTGATTTTCCTCTATGCCTACTTTCTGCAGGGTTTTTATCATAAATGGGTGCTGAATTTTGTCGAAAGATTTCTCTGCATCTATTGAGATAATCATATGGTTTTTCTCCTTCAATTTTTTAATATGGTTTATCACATTGATTGATCTGCATATATTGAAGAATCCTTGGATTCCTGGAATAAACCCCACTTGATCATGGTGTATGATCTTTTAATGTGCTGTTGGATTCTGTTTGCTAGTATTTTGTTGAGGATTTTTGCATCTATGTTCATCAGTTATATTGGCCTGTAGTTTTCTTTCTTTGTGACATCCTTGTCTCGTTTTGGTACCAAGGTGATGGTGGCTTCGTAGAAGGAATTTGGGAGTCTTCCTCCCTCTGCTGTATTTTGGAAGAATTTGAGAAGGACAGGTGTTAGCTCTTCTCTAAACGTTTGATAGAATTCACCTGTGAAGCCATCTGGTCCTGGGCTTTTGTTTGTTGGAAGATTTTTAATCACAGTTTCAATTTCAGTGCTTGTGATTGGTCTGTTCATATTTTCTATTTCTTCCTGATTCAGTCTTGGCAGGTTGTGCATTTCTAAGAATTTGTCCATTTCTTCCAGATTGTCCATTTTATTGGCATAGAGTTGCTTGTAGTAATCTCTCATGATTTTTTTTATTTCTGCAGTGTCAGTTGTTACTTCTCCTTTTTCATTTCTAATTCTATTGATTTGAGTCTTCTCCCTTTTTTTCTTGATGAGTCTGGCTAGTGGTTTTTTTAATTTGTTTATCTTCTCAAAGAAGATTTTATTGATCTTTGCTGTCGTTTCCTTCATTTCTTTTTCATTTATTTCTGATCTATTTTTATGATTTCTTTCCTTCTGCTAGCTTTGGGTTTTTTTGTTCTTCTTTCTCTAATTGCTTGAGGTGCAAGGTTAGGTTGTTTATTCGAGATGTTTCCTGCTTCTTAAGGTGGGCTTGTATTGCTATAAACTTCCCCCTTAGAACTGCTTTTGCTGCATCCCATAGGTTTTGGGTCGTTGTGTCTCCACTGTCATTTGTTTCTACGTATTTTTTTTTTATTTCCTCCTTGATTTCTTCAGTGATCACTTCATTATTATGTAGTGTATTATTTAGCTTCCATGTGTTTGTATTTTTTACAGATCTTTTCCTGTAATTGATATCTAGTCTCATGGCGTTGTGGTCAGAAAAGATACTTGATGCAATTTCAATTTTCTTAAATTTACCAAGGCTTGATTTGTGACCCAAGATATGATCTGTCCTGGAGCATGTTCCATGAGCACTTGAGAAAAATGTGTATTCTGTTGTTTTTGAATGGAGTGTCCTATAAATATCAATTAAGTCCATCTTGTTTAATGTATCATTTAAAGTTTGTGTTTCTTTATTTATTTTCATTTTGGATGATCTGTCCATGGGTGACAGTGTGGTGTGAAAGTCCCCTACTATGAATGTGTTACTGTCGATCTCCTCTTTTATGGCTGTTAGTATTTGCTTTATGTATTGAGGTGCTCCTATGTTGGGTGCATAAATATTTACAATTGTTATATCTTCTTCTTGGATTGATCCCTTTATCATTATGTACTGTCCTTCTTTGTCTCTTTTAATAGTCCTTATTTTAAAGTCTATTTTGTCTGATATGAGAATTGCTACTCCAGCTTTATTTTGGTTTCCATTTGCATGGAATATCTTTTTCCATCCCCTTACTTTCAGTCTGTATGTGTCTCTAGGTCTGAAGTGGGTCTCTTGTAGACAGCATATATATGGGTCTTGTTTTTGTATCCATTCAGCCAATCTGTGTCTTTTGGTGAGAGCATTCAGTCCATTTACATTTAAGGTAATTATCGATATGTATGTTCCTATTCCCATTTTCTAAATTGTTTTGGGTTCATTATTATAGGTCTTTTCCTTCTCTTGTGTTTCTTGTCTAGAGAAGTTCCTTTAGCATTTGTTGTAAAGCTGGTTTGGTGGTGCTGAACTCTCTCAGCTTTTGCTTGTCTGTAAAGGTTTTAATTTCTCCATCAAATCTGAAGGAGATCCTTGCTGGGTAGAGTAGTCTTTGTTGCAGGTTTTTCTCCTTCATCACTTTCAGTATGTCCTGCCTCTCTCTTCTGGCTTGTAGGGTTTCTGCTGAGAGATCAGCTGTTAACCTTATGGGGATTCCCTTGTGTGTTATTTGTTGTTTTTCTCTTGTTGCTTTTAATATGTTTTCTTTGTATTTAATTTTTGACAGTTTGATTAATATATGTCTTGGCGTATTTCTCCTTGTATTTATCCTGTATGGGACTCTCTGTGCTTCCTGGACTTGATTAACTCTTTCCTTTCCCATATTAGGGAAGATTTCAACTATAATTTCTTCAAATATTTTCTCAGTCCCTTTCTTTTTCTCTTCTTTTTCTGGAACCCCTATAATTCGAATGTTGGTGCGTTTAATGTTGTCCCAGAGGTCTCTGAGACTGTCCTCAGTTCTTTTCATTCTTTTTTCTTTATTCTGCTCTGCAGTAGTTATTTCCACTACTTTATCTTCCAGGTCACTTATCCGTTCTTCTGCCTCAGTTATGCTGCTATTTATCCCTTCTAGAGTATTTTTAATTTTATTTATTGCGTTGTTCATCGTTGCTTGTTTCATCTTTATTTCTTCTAGGTCCTTGTTAACTGTTTCTTGCACTTTGTCCATTCTATTTCCAAGATTTCCGACCATCCTTACTATCATTATTCTGAATTCTTTTTCAGGTAGACTGCGTATTTCCTCTTCATTTGTTAGGTCTGGTGCATTTTTATCTTGCTTTTTCATCTGCTGTGTGTTTTTCTGTCTTCTCATTTTGCTTATCTTACTGTGTTTGGGGTCTCCTTTTTGCAGGCTGCAGGTTTGTAGTGCCCGTTGTTTTTGATGTCTGTCTCCAGTGGCTAAGGTTGTTTCAGTGGGTTGTGTAGGCTTCCTGGTGGAGGGGACTAGTGCCTGTGTTGTGCTGGATGAGGCTGGATCTCGTCTCTCGAGTGGGCAGGTTCACATCTGGTGGTGTGGTTTGGGGTGTCTGTGGCCTTATTATGATTTTAGGCCACCTCTCTGCTAATGGGTGTGGTTGTGTTCCTGTTTTGCTAGTTGTTTGGTATAGGTTGTCCAGCACTGTGGCTTGCTGGTCGTTGAGTGAAGCTGGGTGCTTGTGTTAAGATGGAGGTCTCTGGGAGATTTCCGCCGTTTAATATTATGTGGAGCTGGGAGGTCTCTTGTTGACCAGTGACCTGAAGTTGGCTCTCCTACCTCAGAGGCAGAGCCCTGACTCCTGGCTGGAGCACCAAGAGCCTTTCATCCACACGGCTCAGAATAAAAGGGAGAAAAAGTAGAGAGAATTGGTAGAAGTATGAGGAAAGAAAGAAGGAAAGGAGGAAAGGAACACCTACATTCTTAATACGAAAAATATAGGGTTTGGCTTATGGCTAGTATATTTGGTTCGCATAATTAAAACACATATTTAGTGCAACGTATTTTTTTGGAGCTTCGTTTCAGTCAACATGTATAATTATACTACTTACACATTCAGCTTTTCTTTCAAGTGAGGGCTACCTCTTCTGTGGCCTAACCTATGTACAATGTTTGAAAATGGAACAGCATCACACAAACTCCTGTGAAGAAAAAACAAAGAGAGAGTTTTGTTTTTCTCAATCCAAAAAAAAAAAAGCTAAAAATTATAGTTTTTTAAGTAACTCCTTGATATTATATCAAATATTTCTATGTTCTTTCCCTAAACAACAAATCTACTATGTCCTAAGGCTTTCAGATACTTACTAATGACAGTGTATTTTGAGTTTTAACATACACACACACACACACACACACACCTTTTCCCAGAAAATGCTTATTTTTTTTCCTAATTCTATTTTGCATTGGTTAGGTAAAATTCCCATAAGATCACTAGATTATAACCCCCATTTGAGAGAAAGAACGTAATTACTCCTAGTTTTCCCCCATAATGCTGAAGACATGAGGTCCATTTAATAAGGACTTAATTCATATTTAGTGAACTCAAGTGCCAAAGTGCTTTAAGGGAGTTGAAACCACTATACTAGAATACCTGTAGGATTGCTACACTGATAGGTCTAAAAGAGCTCACTATATATTGCAAGATAAAACTTTCATACTAAGGTAAAAATTATGACATTTATCATTTTTAAAATAACCTATTTTTTATAATGCATAGAACTAAAATTAGATGTCAACATATCTTCTAAATGATTAAGGGAAAATTGATTAAGAATTCAGCTCTAGGGCTTCCCTGGTGGCGCAGTGGTTGAGAGTCCACCTGCCGATGCAGGGGATACGGGTTAGTGCCCCGATCTGGGAAGATCCCACATGCCGCAGAGCAGCTGGGCCCGTGAGCCATGGCTGCTGAGCCTGTGCGTCCAGAGCCTGTGCTCCGCAACGGGAGAGACCACAACAGTGAGAGGCCCGCATACCGTAAAAAAAAAAAAAAAAAAAAAAAAAAAAAAGAATTCAGCTTTAAACCAGAGTTTGTCACATAGGAAGTACTCAATAAACTTTTGTTGAATGAACAATTTTTGGTATCTGCGCGGTTGTGTATTTTTTACATATGAAAAATCAAAACTATGAAAACTAGAAAATAGATGAATTATTAGTAACACTAATTGATCTTTTAGTAAATACTTTACAAATCATATTTATCTGCTTCATATTAATCTGCAAGTGCTAATCTAAAATGAGTATGAGGTTTTTCAGGTTCTAAGGTTCATTTAATCTTTCTTTGAGCATACTCCAAAGCAACTTTCAAGGAATGCCTCCAAAACTCTATGGAAGACCATATGTTTCCAATACTGTATCTGCATTGTAGTAGGTCTTGTTAGTACCCCTGCTAGATCCCGTGTTAATAACTCACTCCTACTCCTTCTCTTAGAAAGTGCCCTTGTCTAAATGGGAGCCACCTTGTCTCAGAGATTATACTCACTTTTCTGTGTATAGCCAGCAGTCAATGTCTAAGTGAATGGAGTACCAAAGGCTAGCTCTTGCCTCAACATGGGACCAAATCTCTCTACAAAGATGGCTAGTGAAATATAATGACTTTTTTCTTTTCAATACTCATCAGAAGAGGATCAGAAGAAGCTTCTAATCGGATGGTAATGGCAATAGTGTACTTTGCCCCAAAGCTATATAAATCGTCCTGCTTTCTTTTACAGTCTGAGGGAACTTGACTGTCTGGGCCTTCTGGAGAACAATGCAGTAGTCCACTGTACTGAGGACACAATGCCAATTAAGCCAGAAGAGCATGAAACAGTAAATATGCTAAGTTTTTTGAAAAGGCATATGTATTCCACATAGTGGGACCTAAACCCTACCGAGACGCCTGATGTATCAATGACATTTTTAGGGGTGCAGTAATATTGGACATGTTGTAGCATCCCTTCCAAAGTATTGGCATCTTACAACTTGCACCTTTTACCACCAAGAAAGAAGCACAATATTTGGCAGTCCTCTTTGAGTTCTGGAAGCAGCACATTTCACACTTGGTATCCTGCTCTGATCTTGTTAGTGAGTTGCATGGAAGGTTGCCAGTTTTGAGCAGAGTAGAGAGCTAGAGAGAATTGTGTTGTAGATCTAGACTTTGTAAAGATTTGTCACTTGAGCCAAATGACCCATAGCCAGAAGAATCCATATGACTAGAGGTATACACAGTCGAGAAATATGCCTGGCTAAGCCTCTGGCAAGCTCCAAAAATAGAATCACAGGACAAACTCTTTGGTTTCTGAGTCAAAGCCATGCCACCAGCAGCAGAGAGCTATACACCATTAGAAAAACAGCTCTTCATATGTATCTGTGTCCTGGTAGAAACTGAGCATGTACTTATTTATGTATTTATTTTTATTGAAGTATGGTTGACTTACAATATTATATTAGTTTCAAGTGTAGTTTCACAAGTGAGTTGATATTTTTATAGATTATGCATATACATGACACAAAGTTATTATAATAATATTGACTATATTCCTTGTTCTGTACCTCACATCCCCATGACTTAATTTATAACTGGTAATTTGAATCTCTTAATCTCCTTCACTTATTTCACCCATCCTCCTAAACCCCTCCCCTTTGGAAACTGATATCTGTGAATCTGTTCCTCTTTTATCATATTTGTCCATTTGTTTTGTTTTTTAAATTCCATATATAAGTGAAAATATATAGTATTTCTCTTTCTCTGGCTGATTTATTTCACTTAGCATAAAACCCTTTAGTTCCATCCATATTGTCACAAATGGAGAGATTTCATTCTCTTTTATGGTGAGTATTACTACATTTTATACACACACACACACACACACACACACACACACACACATATTGGGTTAGCCAGAAAGTTTGTTCACGTTTTGATGTAAGATATATATATATATATATATATATATATATATATATATATATATATGCATTTTCTTTATATATTTATCAATCAATAGACAGGTTGCTTCCATATTTTTGCTATTATAAATATTTCTGTGATGAACATTGAGGGGCATATATCTTTTCAAATTTTGTTTTCTTTAAATACCCAGAAGTGGAATTCTTGGTTTGTGTGGTAGTTCTATTCTTAATTTTGGGGGGAATCTCTATATCCATAGTGGCTGTACCAACTTGCATTCCCATCAACAATATATAAGTGTTCCCACATCCTTGCCAACACTTGCTATTACTTGTCTTTTTGTTAATAGCTATTTTAACAGATGTGAGGTTATATTGTGATTTTGATGTTCATTTTCCTGATGATTAGTCACGTTGAGCATCTTTTCATGTGCCTGTTGCCCAACTGTATGTCTTCTTTGGAAATATTTCTATTTGGGTTCTCTGCCTATTTTTAAATTAGATTATATTCCAGGATACACTTTAAACCAATGGCGATTATACAGTACTATGTCCCTGATAGAGGAATGTATTGGTATGGAATTCAAGGGGAGAAAGTAACTGCTGTTGCTTCATATGACCTTCAGTGACCCACTTTGGGAATTTGGACTTTCAGTCCCTGCCACTGTGGGTCCTGGGGTCCAGAGGCAAGGTGTTTCCATCAGGAAATGCACTAAGAATTTTATTAAATTTAAAGCTGTGGTTGTCTCAAGCCCACTGTTCTCCTATCAGTAGACCAGCAAGCATAAAAAGGAATACTTGACTCCAATCATCACGAGGGGGTGGGCTGCTGCTGCATAAAGGGAAAAAGAGAAGCATGCAAGTGATCCATTGGACAGTATTTCAGTACTCTGTGCCTGTCACTATAAATGGATGGGTACTGTAACATAAGAAAGGCAAGGTATCAGGGGGTCACATCCCGCTAGGGTAAGGGTCTGAATCACCCCACCAGACAACCCACCTGGCCCAGTAGAAGTGCTGGTTGAGGATGTGCAGAGTCTAGATGGGCAGAAAATATGCCATTGTTAGAGCTCAGAACCAGCAGCAGCAGCGATACTTTCTCTGAAATTATGAACAATCAGAATCATGAATTAGGTTTTCCTGGCTGATGTGAGCTCAACATGAGAAGTAAGTGAATCTGAGTGATCCAAAAGGAGGATTTTAGTATTTGCTGTTTTTACGCCACCAAAATTGCCCTTACTGACAGTACACTCATCTCTCAGTATATTCATCTCCCAGCAACCATGGTATCTACTGATAACTGCTCATAGCTTCCACCTCTTTTTATTTTTTACTTGACTCTCTACTGAACGGGAGCCACTTCTCACCTGGGAACCTTATCTGGATGTAATCCCCCAATTACACCCTCACCAGGCTGCATTCAACAGGCAATGGCCTACTGACATGGTGACAGAATAAACCAGTTCTCCTGCACCAACTCTGTGGTGCCAGTCACCTTCCAGGGTTTGCCATGAGTCAAGCTGGAGCCAATCTCCATTAAAGAGAGCATCCCTGCTTAGCTTTATTTCCCTCCTCTATTCTTTGTCTTATAGCCCTCACCTTAGATTCCACTCTTAACAAAACTCTTTCACTAGACTTCCAATCTGGGCATTGCTTCTTGTGAACTGAAGCTAAGAGATGCTTTTATTGCAGCAAACAGAAAGAGAGGAATTGAATGCTGACCATACTTTTCTCTCTTAGCCTAAATATGGTCTCCAACCACCAAACATGTAAAAAGGAATCCACCATTTTGTTACATATGAAATAAATGTCAATTACATACCAATTCTTATGTCATGAATTTGAGAAAAATACTTTTTGTCCTTGAGAAATAGGATGTCTCCTTGAGCAGCTAAACCTATGTCCAGAAATTACTAAGATTAATGAAAATAATTGACATAAGCCTTTACTCTCTAGATATACATTATTCAAAAAGTCTAGAAAGTAGGTTTTCTAGATTACAGAGGGTTTATTCGTGAAATGTTAACATTAAAATCATAAATGGCTTGGACGGGAGTTTATAAATTTTTATTACAGATTTGCATGCTTTCTTAGACAGATGATATTGAATATTATTTCAACTGTTCCTGATGACTCAAACTTATTGTTTTTAATAGCTATTACTACTGGAATCTACTATAACAGTGATGCCTCTTATTCTGCTGAGATGTGTTTGGATCTGTACCAAATTAATAATTATGGCTTTGCTTTGAATTCTTATGTCTGATTTTGATTATGTTGCTAGCTCTTTCCATTAGTTGACAGTGTCGCCAATCTCAATTTTGAGTGTATCCACTCATAGCAGTTCCTCTTTCCCTTTCAGTTTGTTATTGTTAGGATTTTATTGGCATGGAAAATAAATAATAATTATTATTATTTAATGCTTACTATATACCAGGCAATTTCTAAGTGCCCTATGTACTTTAACTCATTTAATCTTTACAAACTCATTAGTATGTTTTGTAAATTAGGAGTAAATTGGTCCTACGAGACATCATAACATAGCTCTCTTTTGTACCATTTATATAAGCTTTAGTGCATGAACTTACTGACATTTATTTAATTTCCTCAGAAATGTAATTTTGTGTCCTCCTATATTTTTAGCTATATGTTAGATAAATAAGAGAGGTAAGAGACAGTTGAGTTCTAGCTATGAATATAAACATGGAAAATTATGTGACTAAGGCTAAGAATGCAAGGAATTTGGAGTATTAATCACATTTCAGTGAGATGTTGGAGATTTGCTAGTGCAATGTGAGAATGAAGGGCATTCTGAAAAAGAAATCACTTTTACTGCTGCTACACACTAAATAACAAGTTTAAAAAGTAAACCATTTAATAATCACAGACAACAGTTATCAAATAGTTCTCATTAATTCCATTAATTCTAAAAGGATGTTCTTCCTTGTGGGTCATGGTCGTTGTAAAGTGAAGCTCTTCTGATTTTCACTAATTCTTATAGCTTTACCAGGAATTTCTTAAACTTAACAACAACAACAAAATCAATCATGTTTCTGTGGATGGCTTATAAAGAGTGAATATTTTTAGACTTTTAGATGTGTCCTTTAGTATACATTCCAGCATTTGCAGGTTCCAGTTGGAACCTGTTATGATAGCCTGACCCTCATTCTCATCCATCTTTGAAAACAGGGAGGAAGCCAACCCAGAGACATTGATCTTTTTTCTCCTTTTGTTAGTGTTCCAGTAGAAGTAATACCACCTATATTATCTAATAAAATGTATCTAAGTTTCCTCTCTGGTTGAGTTCCTACCTCTTCCTCCAGGGAATGCTGTATTAGTATCTTCTTGGCCTCCCATTAATTTAAGACATTCTTTTCATACACGTGTATAACACTCCCTAAAGTATTATTGGTTTATAAATCACACTTGTTGTTTCAGGGCAATAAATGGAATGATAAATGCATGCTTTGTTCAATCACCTTTTTATTCATGAAAGGCAAAACCAAATATTCTAAAAACATTTATCTACATCAGGAATAAGCTATAAACCTTTCAAAAATGCTCCAAGTAATCGAGAAAGGAACCACTAATTACTGTCATAACAAGAATGATTCAACAACACTAAATGCTCATAGAATCATAAAATGTCAGAGATGGAAAATCAAGTTCAGTACCCTCCTTTTACAGATGGGAAGCTAAAGCTTTTGAGAGGAGAATTGATTTACATAGTCACCCAAACAGTCATTGATGACATCAATCCTAGTCTCTGTGTCTCCTGACTCTGAATTCAGTACAGCTTCGTGAGGTCATAGGTGTTGGTGTAGGAGCTATAAGAATAGCACAGGCGACTTTACCCTCTCCAGAGTTTATGCCCTGTGCAGATGTCTATTGGTTAGAATGAACTGGAACCTGGAAGGACAAGAAACTCTAAGATACATTTCAAAGTTTCCAACTTTGTAAAAGTGTCCTGAAAAGTATTTCATCTAATGAAACATGCCAATTCATCCAATGATCTGACTGAGCATGACTAAGCATTCTGTGATTCCTATGAGAAATGGATTTAAAGCTGGTAGTGGGAGAAGGAGAGATTTTTTTTTTTTTACAATGTTAGAAGAGGAAAGGCCACCTTCCTCCTCAAAGCTGAATTCCAAAATACTGACTTTAGATTTTTACCAATTTCTCCATCTATACAAGTACTAGCATGTTACTGTCTCATTTTATCTTTAAAAAAATCAAGAAGAGTAATCTTTTAACATTCCCATAGGCATAGGTTTCCCTTTGTTTGAACAATGTAATATATATGTGATATAATCCAATGAAAAGTGTGGTTAATAGCACAGGGTTCTTGACATTTGACTCTATGAACTGTGCCACAGCATGCTACCATTATTCCATTTCCCATCTCTGACTAACAACTATCCATCTTTTGTTTAACCCCTTATTTTGAAATAATTCCAAACTTATTAACAAGAACATACCAGAGATGCTACAAGGAAAACTACTCTTCTCCCAGATTCCCCAACTGGTAATTTTTTCTAATCGTTTTCTTTATATGTACATATATGTATACATTATTGTCATTTTTCAACCAAGTGAGAGTATGTTATAGGTATGATGCTCCATTACTCCTAAATACTTAAGTATATATTTTCTATATGAGTCACTTTCCTACAAATGATACTATACACACCTTAATCAAGAAATTAACATTTGTAAAAGACCAACATTTAATATTCCCTTTCTCTGTAAGTGTCTTTCTTTCCTATTTGAAGAGCACATATATAATTCCCCTGTATAGCACTTAAGAGATTAAAAAATGTCTAGTTTATTAACATGTATGTATCCATCAGTAGCATATAATCTTTTTGAAAATAGAATCTATGAACATCTTTTTAACTATGATATCTATTAAGATTAGTTGTTCAATAAATATTTTTAATAAATCAATGGAACTTTTAAAAAAGTTTGCATTTAATATGAAGCTAGGAAGGATAGTCGATTGGGGGATGATGAAATGGACTTTGAAAATATGGGAGCAAATTAATAAGATAATATTTATCAAGTAGAAATGACAGTCTGGACAGCAGGCATGGGTTTGAGGAAACTTAACCACTTACATAAAATATGTTTCGGAGATTTCCTTGACTGATGCTTATTGTATCTGCCAGAAAGCAAGAGTGCTTTCAGGTTATAACTGTTTAAGAGATAATGGACTTGATTAGTCCAAACACTGCATAGTCTGTTGGGCAGAGCATATTTGGAGATGATATTCAACTGACAGTTCCATTGTATAGGCAGGATGGAGAGCTGAAAAAGCAGAGGACAAATGAAATGTCATGATGGTATGATGTGAGAAAATAATGGAGGAATCCTGGATGTATCAGTAGAACGTGGTGTACTGGACCTTCAGCATGCCTGACCTAAAACATCTGAACAATGCTGTATGATTGATTGATTTTGGTTCCAAAAGTTAGAACTCATACCAGGTGTTAAAATATATGACAAAGAAGACATTAGCACAATGGAAGGCTGAACCACCAACAGAGAATCTAAAAACAAGAATGATCTACATGGTGAGCGTCAGTGGGAGGATTCCACTGGGTGGAGGGAAACTGATCTTCAGTCAACTTAGCAACTGAAGAAAGTTTAGGCAGAGTGGCACAAGTAATATTTTATCCCATTCCTGCCATTTCCTTGCCATATGTAATATATATCATCAAGGGTTTGCAGTGCTGCCCAAGCTCTGTGGTCCAGTTCTATGTGTTCTAGTTCCAGCATTCCATCTCCACTCTGAGAATTCATGTAGGAATAGAAAAGAGCAAATTTCCCTTAAGAAGCCACTCTCTACCCTGGTTTCTCCTCTCCTCTCCCTTACTGGTAAACACATATGCCAGTAAACACATACCTGAAACATCAAATATATGCATTTCCAATTAAGATTGCCTCGTGGTTTCAAAATATTTGGTTGGATAGGCCATCAGTAAGTAAGGAAGGAGAACTAATATTTATTGGGTAGCTTTCATGTGCCAAGTAATTTAGGGTGCTTTACATATGCATTTTCACTTGATCATCAAATAATCGTTGATCTTATCCTTATTTTAAAGATGAGGATCCGAATTTTAAATGTCACATCCTCTTTGCCCTAACCTCAACATGATCCATCAAGAAGACAATATTACTTCTCAGTTTATAGAAGTGGCAATGAGGTTCAGAAATTAGTTTATTTGCCAAAGACACACAGATACTACATGGTGAAACTAGGCTTTGAAGGTTTCCTGTTTCTAAAGATATGTTTCTAAAAATGAAGAGTAAAAGAGAGAGTTTTTCAAATGAAATGAACTGAAGTGTGCTTATAAAAGTCTTTCAATTATTTTACAAAAGTGTCCAAATTTCCACAGTTAGCACTTGTTTGGGGTTAAGACAAAATATTTTCTAATATAGCTACTGGGATGCAGCCACATAGCACAGGGAAATCAGCTCGGTGCTTTGTGTCCACCTAGAGGGGTAGGATAGGGAGGATAGGAGGGAGGTGCAAGAGGGAGGAGATATGGGGATATATGTATATGTATAGCTGATTAACTTTGTTATACAGCAGAAACTAACACACCATTGGAAACCAATTATACTCCAATAAAGATGTTAAAAAAAAAGCATACAAATGTCCACAAGAGGTATTAATGCTTTTTTTTGATGTTAAAGTTTAAAAAAGAGAGAGAAATATAGATACACACCTAAACATAACGGTTGGCAAAGATGGTCAGCGAATCTGGATAATCAGAGAATTTGGGATATATCAGTGATTCCAAAATAAAGGAGGAAGAGAGTGCCAAAGGTGAATTTCCCATCCTTTATACTTGCTAAAGATGGGTCTTTGCAGTACTGTGTACTGACAGACTCCAAAAAGCCTTTTTGATGCTGATGATATTGAAAAACATGATTTAACTACTTGCCTGTATCTTTAAAGGTGAAAACACATTAATAAATTGAAAGTTTCATGAAAAACCTGTCTTTGGAATTACCTTCCTTATTTGAGTGAATACACTCAGTGAATTTATGAATATTAATGGTAATGCGATGAACACCAAACCACACAATGATTTGCTACTTATCATAAAAGGCTGCCGATATTTTGTACAACCAAGCAGCACAACGTGCAAGAAATTCAATGAAACCTTTTGAAACAAGCCATTGGGAAAGGGAAGAGCAGATCAAGCCACACACTATCTCTAGGGACAGAGACTTCTCTTCCATCATAAATTGATAGCTCTGGCACCCATGAAAGGCAACTGGGACACTCAGAGGACTGCATAGAGATATGACTGTCACAAAGGAAGTAGAAACAGAAGTCTGCCTCAAAGGAATGTAGTGTTTCTGAACCCTTGAGAATACAAAGACAAAACTTCCTTCCAATTAATAACTTGAGAATTCTGGATAGCTGAAAACAATACAGAAAAACCTTAAACCTTCAGGATAATTTGAAGATGTGGAATACCTTAACTTCAAAATAACTGTATTTTTTTTAATGCAACAAATCTCAGCAAAAAATCTCTCCCATTCACTTCCTACTGCAAGGTTTTTTTGGCAAGTGAGTGTAGGTCAGCAAAACTGTGGGGAAAGTAGAACAGAGAGCTAATCATGGGAATAATGTTGACATAAAAGCAATGCAAGAAAGCTTAAGTCCATGCTATGTGTAAAAATAATAAACATTAAAAAGAATTGTGGTAGATCAGAATACAGTCTAACAGTATTTGGGAAAGAAACTTAAAAATGCACATGACTTGAGTCACAGTCTTCAAAATACTTAACTTCTGGGGGATTAAAAACAAGCAGAGGGCTTCCCTGGTGGCGCAGTGGTTAAGAATCCGCCTGCCAATGCAGGGGACACGGGTTCGAGCCCTGGTCCGGGAAGATCCCACATGCCGCGGGGCAACTGGGCCCGTGAGCCACAACTACTGAGCCTGCGCGTCTGGAGCCTGCGCTCCACAACGAGAGGCCGCGACAGTGAGAGGCCCGCGCACCGCGATGAAGAGTGGGCCCTGCTCGCCGATACTAGCGAAAGCCCTCGCATAGAAACGAAGACCCAACACAGCCAAAAATAAATTAAAAAAAAAAAAAAAATGTAAAAAAAAAAAAAAAAAAAAACAAGCAGAAAGAGAGAGCAACTTTGGAAATTGAGTGGTGAATATTAAAAGACATAAAAAAGGGAAATTTAGGGTCGTGTAAGACAAAGAGAACCAAATAAAATAAAATAAAATCAGAGGACACACATATCACCCCCACCACACACACACACACACACACACACACACACACACACACACACACATACACACACACAAATCCATTAAAGAATATGGATTTTGATACAGTTGAACAAACAAACAAACAAAAATAAGGAATCCTCTAAACTACTTTAATACTAAATAAATGAACAGGAAAAAGAAGCCAATAAAGCCATGTAGAATTATTATTTAAGAAATCAGAAAATGAGGTTTAATACACCTCAAGTGATGAAAGTCTCCATGAACAAACAACAATATATCACAAGAAATCATAAGACAGCACTCAAATTAAGTTATGTGCTCAAGCAAACATTTTGGGAGAGAGATATTGCTTTTAAACAGAAATTCAAATTGAAGAACAGAAATTAGCCAAAAAAAAAAAGAGCTGCAAGAGAAAGAAATGAAAAAACAGTCAGCTGAACTCAGAAAAGAAATGGAAGGAAAAAATTGACCCAGAAATAAAGGCTAACTTACAAGATGCCTAGAGACAAAAAGAGTCAAAATAATATTTAAAAAGGGTTATAAGTCATTGAAGAAAGCCAAGAAAACACCTGAAACAATGAAATTGACTTTAAAAAGATAAAAAGTTTCAGAAAAAATAGTGGTTAAATTTAAGGACAGGTAAAGAAGAATAAAGGTCACATACTTGGAATCCCTAAAGAAAAAATGTAAAAGAACAATGTTACAGTACTAATATTTAAATGTATAACCCAAGAAAAGTTTTCATAAATGAAGGTCTGAATCTATAAATTGAAAGGGCCTACAGCTACATTTAAAAATTAGCCTGGAAGTATAAACTGTGGAGCATCTATATGGTAGAGAATTATTCAGCTATTATGAAAAAGAATGAAGATGATTTTTATGAACTGATATGGAGTGAATTCAGGTTACGTACTTTCTTAACTGAAGCATAGTTGATTTATAATTTTATGTTAGTTTCAGGTGTATAAAACAGTTATTCAATGTTTTTATAGATTATGTTCCATTTGAAGTTCTTAGAAAATAATGGCTATATTTCCCTGTGCTGTACAATATATCCTTATAATTTATTCATTTTACACATACTAGTTTGTATCTCTTAATCTCTTAGTTTGTGCCCTTTCCCCCTTTCCTCTTTCTACTGATAACCATTAGTTTGTTCTCTATGGCTGTGAAAGTTTCTGTTTTGTTATATTCATTCCTTTCATTTTTTAGATTCCACATATGTGATAACATACTGACTATAATTTTAGTGAAAAAAAGCAATGTGGAAGAAAATTGTATCTATGGCCTGCTGTATTTCCTATATCCTTTTATGCAAAAGTAAACTATGGAAAAGATAAGCCAGAGATTAAAGAGATTCATAACCTATGGAGTATGTGGAGGAACATGGTTGACATAAAGAATAAATGGGATTAGTATAGAAGTTAGTGACTCCTCTCTGGTTATGCTTTTTGTATCATTTTGACATTGAAAACAACATTAATTTTCACATAGTCAAAAACTAAATAACTAAATGGTCAAGCAAGATTTGGGGGTATTCAAAAATGGAACAAAAAAATCAAACTTTAATCCAAATAACCGGCCATACTGAAGGGGATGGGAAAAAAGAACTAACCTAAATATTTTTTAAAATATATTTTGATATATACTATAATGCCTGAGACTAAAAAGATGGGACAAAGAAGAGGGTTCATGGTCATCCTAATGGGAGGAGAAAACCAGAGTGATGAGGTGGAATGTGCCTTGTGGACTTAAGGAAGCTGATGTCAGGGACCTGATGGCAACTGTGATTGATTCATAGAGGGAGATGAAAAGTGTTTCTTATCCAGTAAGAGTGAGGAGGCTGTTGGATCCAGCTATGTGAGGTAGAAATTGAGGATGGTAAGATTCTCCACTGATGGAAAGGCTGGATCATGAAGCAAGTCCATGGGTACCTGCCAGAGCATCAGTCTATGAGAATCACCAAAAAAACCTACTATGTTAATTCAGAAATATGGTGCCGATGACCTTGCGTTTCTACTCCAGTATTTTTATACTTAACCCCTTTATGGCTAAAAAAAAAAAAATAATTAGTCCAGTCTAGTTTTTACTAAGGTAAATAGCACTTTCAAATGAAAGTACAAAAACTCTAATGCTAACCATTCTGTGCTGAGTATTTTTGCAATGCATATGGGCAAATGAGGCCTTTCTGAAACCAAAGAATGTGTGACATTGATATTTACAGGGGAAAAAATATTTATTTAATCTAAATTTCAAAACTTCTAATATGCTTCCCAAGGAGTTATCTTGTTTAGCAAACAACAACACCAACAACAAAAACAGGAGAAGAGACAATAAAGAGTAAACAGAAGATAATGTAGTATCTGCAACACTTGTTCACAGAACAAAAGAATCCTTTGCACATTTTCTAAGCCAAATTTTGAAAACTTCCCAGAGTTCCCAATCTGTAAACCAAAGTAGTACTGGAAGTTTCTCACTCATTCTCTCAGGTGTCAGGAACTGTAATTTTATGTTATTTTATTTTATTTATTTATTTATTTGTGATACGTGGGCCTCTCACTGTTGTGGCCTCTCCCGTTGTGGAGCACAGGCTCCGGATGCGCAGGCTCAACGGCCATGGCTCACGGACCCAGTGGCTCCACAGCATGTGGGATCTTCCCCGACCGGGGCAGGAACCTGTGTCCCCTGCATTGGCAGGCAGACTCTCAACCACTGCATCACCAGGGAAGCCCAATTTTATTTTATTTCTTTAACAATTCAATTTAATCTCTGCTCTGAGCCTCCTAATCCACTAGATCACAGAAAACATAGTCATATTTATTTTATGATCCAACTCATCTTTCTAGGTTTAAATTAAGTCAGTTCAGGGATTTCTTGTCTTCTGCTTAGTCTCTGGGGTGTCACCTAACACTCAGGAACAGGTATTTAGCCCAAAGTTCTCAGTGTTTATCCATGTTGGTATTCACTGGGGAGCCATCACCTCTTCTGGGTCTCGGACACCAACTCCCTTCAGTTGGCATTCCTGGAGACTCCCACTTCCTATCTGGTTTCTGGACCTTCTTCCATGTTGCTTTCCAAAGTAGGCTTCCTCCATCATGACTGTGGTTCTGTATGATGTTCTCAGAGGCATGAGGAAGGTTGACTCCCTTCCTTGTCCTTTTTTGAGGTTCACAGGAAATTTAGTTACCATATTAGATATTCTTGCTCCCAGTCAATACTACAACTCAATGTCATTGTGGCACAGGGACTACAGTGTAGCTCCAGCTTCCCAGAATTTCAGCCAGAAAGCAGATCCTTGTTGTCCTCGGCTCTCAGATCCTGGAACACATCATTCATATTTGTGCCTGGACTGCAAGCAAGATCATGCATATCTCAAGAACATTCATTTTAACTCTTTGTTTTCCAATTCACATTCTCTCTTTCCAGTCAGCAGGCTCAGCATCAATCCCAAAGTAGGCAAAACTGGGTCTCAAGTCACTGTCCATTCTCATTGTATATTTCAATTATAAGTAAAATGTTTGGGTTTTGTCCTCAAAAGCAGCGTTTTAAACTTCAAGTATTCTTTCTTACTAATGTTTATATTAGAAAAATTAAAACTCTGTTTCCTTTAGGTTTGCTGAGGCATTCCATTTTCTGAAACACTAAGTGGTAAAATATGACCTGATGTAGCTGAGAGCTATGGAGACAGGATAATATACAGGTAAATACGTAATTACTCACTCAGTGTGTAATATAGTGTGACAGTGCAAAAGTTTACCCTCTACACCAGTTCTTACTCTAAAATCATAATCTTATCAGTCAGGAGTTGGGTGATAACAGGCAAAATATGCACAGAGAGCCGCTTAGAGTAGGTTGGAAAAAAATAACTGCTTAAAGCCTATTCAGATTCAGATGAGTGCATTGGACAGTGATGCACAGGTTTGGTTATGATAGTGATAAACAAGGTGACAGGTAAGAGACACAAAATTGGTTAGAGTGCAAGCAGAGGCCAAGATCAGGGGACTAAAGGTAGGAAACAAGCCCTGAGGTGAAAGCTGCAGGGTCAGCCTGGAATACCAGGCATTGGGGATTGGAGAGCACAGTCAGAGCCTTGATGTTGAGTTACTGAACTGCACACTGGGCTGCTTAGGGACTCCCTGCCCAGAACCTGGATGCACCCCAAAGTCTGATTCCAACTGCAATTACAATATATAATTTTACCTGATAAGGGTCTACAGATCATCAAAATATCCTCTCCAATGTCTAAGTTCTTATTGTCACATAACAAATAATATTCTTTCACAATTGAAACATTAGTTTAAAATGGAAATCCCTCTAGAAAGCAGACTGTGTGGCTTATTGCACACTGTTATCCATGCTGATGCTAGGAACATTCTTTACTTAAAAAAAATTTTTTAAAGACCATTTTTTGGTAACAGCTTTACTGACTTATAATTAACATGCTATACAATTTTCCCACTTAAATTATGCAAGTCAATATTTTCTAGTATATTCCGAGAGCTGTGCAACCACCACTGTCATAAATTTTAGAACATTTTCGTCACACTGAAAAAGAAACCTAGTGTGCTTTAGCGATCATCCCCAATACTCTTATCCCCGAGTCTGAGGCAACCTCTAATCTACTTTCTGTCTCTATGGGTTTGCCTATTCTGGACAATTCAAGTAAATTATGTCATTCACTACGTGACTTCTTAGCATAATGGTTTCAAGCTTCATCCATGATATAGCACGTATCAGTATTTCATTCCTTTATATTGTCAAGCAATATTAAATGGTATGGATATACTATACTTGATTTATTCATTCATAAAACTTTATCATGAAAACATTCAAACATGTATAAAAGGAGATATAGTATAATAATGATACCCACAGACCCATTACCCAGTGTCAATGATTATTAATTCATGGCTAATTTTATTTATTCTCTCCCCATCATTTTCCCTCCCTACATCATTTTAACATGTTTTTCTTTCAGAAATAGTTCCATATATACTCATAAATAGATGCATATATACAAATTGTTTTTTTAAAAACAACCACAAAATCATCACTGCACCTAAAATTTGTATTCCTTAACATCAAGTACCAGCAAGTGCTAAATTTAATCTGTGTTTCTTTTTTTAAAAAAAAAAAACATTTTTATTGGAGTATAATTGCTTTATAATGGAGTGTTACTTTCTCCTTTATAACAAAGTACATCAGATATACTTATACAAATGTCCCCATATCTCTTCCCTCTTGCATCTCCCTCCCTCGCACCACCTAATCTCACCTCTCTAGGTGGTCACAAAGCACCAAGCTGATTTCCTTGTTCTATGCAGCTGTTTCCCACTAGCTATCTATTTTACACTTGGTAGTGTACATATGTCCATGACACTCTCACACTTTGTCCAGCTTACCCTACCCTCTCTCCGTATCCTCAAGTCCATTCTCTAGTAGGTCTGCGTCTTTCTTCCCACCTTGCCCCTAGGTTTTTCACGACCATTTTCTTTCTTTTTTAGATTCCATATACATGTGTTAGCATATGATATTTGTTTTTCTCTTTCTGACTTACTTCACTCTGTATGACAGGCTCTAGGTCCATCTACCTCATTACAAATAATTCAATTTCATTTCTTTTTATGGCTGAGTAATATTCCATTGTATATATGTGCCATATCCTCTTTTTCCATTCATCTGTTATGGATGCTTAGGTTGCTTCCATGTCCTAGATATTGTACATAGAGTTGCAATGAACATTTTGGTACATGACTCTTCCTGAATTATGGTTTTCTCAGGATACATGCCCAGTAGTGGGACTGCAGGGTCATATGGTAGTTCTATTCTTAGTTTCTTAAGGAAACTCCATACTGTTCTCCATAGTGGCTGTATCAATTTACATTCCCACCAACAGAGTAAGAGGGTTCCCTTTTCTCCACACCCTCTCCAGCATTTATTGTTTGTAGATATTTTGGTGATGGCCATTCTGACCGGTGTGAGATGATATCTCATTGTAGTTTTGATGTGCATTTCTCTAATGATTAAAGATGTTGAGCATTCTTTCATGTGTTTGTTGGCAATCAGTATATCTTCTTTGGGGAAATGTCTATATATGCTTTCTGCCCATTTTTGGATTAGGTTGTTTGTTTTTTTGATATTGAGCTTCATGTGCTGCTTGTAAATTTTGGAGATTAATCCTTTGTCAGTTGCTTCACTTGTAAATATTTTCTCCCATTCTAAGGGTTGTCTTTCGTCTTGTTTATGGTTTCCTTTGCTGGGCAAAACTTTTAAGTTTCATTAGATCCTGTTTATTTTTGTTTTTATTTCTATTTCTCTAGGAGGTGGGTCAAAAAGGATCTTGCTGTGATTTATGTCATAGAGTGTCCTGCCTATGTTTTCCTCTAAGAGTTTTATACAGTCAGGCCTTACATTTACGTCTTTAATACATTTTGACTTTATTTTTGTGTATGGTGTTAGAGAGTGTTCTAATCTCATTCTTTTATGTAGCTGTCCAGTTTTCCCAGCACTACTTACTGAAGAGGCAGTCTTTTCTCCACTGTATACTCTTGCCTCATTTATCAAAAATAAGGAGACCATATGTGTGTGGGTTTATCTCTGGGCTTTCTATCCTGTTCCATTGATCTATATGTCTGCTTTTGGGCCAGTACCATACTGTCTTGATTACTGTAGCTTTGTAGTATAGTCTGAAGTCAGGGAGCCTTATTCCTCCAGCTCCATTTTACTTTCTCAAGATTGCTTTAGCTATTTTGCAGTCTTTTGTGTTTCCATACAAATTGTGAACATTCTGTTCTAGTTCTGTGAAAAATAACAATGGTAGTTGATAGGTATTGCATTGAGTCTGTAGATTGTTTTGGGTAGTAGAGTCATTTTCACAATGTTGATTCTTCCAATCCAAGAACATGGTATATCTCTCCATCTGTTTGTATCATCTTTAATTTATTTCATCAGTGTCTTATAATTTTCTACAAACAGGTCTTTTGTCTCTTTAGGTAGGTTTATTCCTAGATATTTTATTTTTTTTTGTTGCAATGGTAAATGGGAGTGTTTTCTTGATTTCACTTTCAGATTTTTCATCATTAGTATACAGGAATGCGAGAGATTTCTGTGCATTAATTTTTGTAAGGTGCTACTTAACCAAATCCATTGATTAGCTCTAGTAGTTTTCTGGTAGCATCTTTAGGATTCTCTATGTATAGTACCATATCATCTGCAAACAGTGACAGCTTTACTTCTTCTTTTCCAATTTGGATTCCTTTTAGTTCTTTTTCTTCTCTGATTGTTGTGGCTAAAGCTTCCAAAAATATGTTGAATAAGAGTGGTGAGAGTGAGCAACCTTGTCTTGTTCCTGATCTTAGTGGAAATGGTTTCAGTTTTTCACCATTGAGGATGTTGTTGGCTGTGGGCTGTCATATGTGGCCTTTATTATGTTGAGGAAAGTTCCCTTTATGCCTACTTTCTAGAGGGTTTTTATCTTAAAAGGGTGTTGAATTTTGTTGAAACCTTTGTCTGCATCTATTGAGATGATCATATGTTTTTTCCCCTTCAATTTTTTATTATGGTGTATCACACTGATTGATTTGCGTATATTGAAGAATCCATGCATTCCTGGGATAAACCCCACCTGATCATGGTGTATGATGTTTTTAATGTGGTGTCAGACTCTGTTTGCTAGTATTTTTTGTTTTGTTTTGTTTTGTTTTGTTTTGTTTTTCTTTCTGAGGTATGCAGGCCTCTCACTGTTGTGGCCTCTCCCGTTGCGGTGCACAGGCTCCAGACGCGCAGGCTCAGCGGCCATGTCTCATGGGCCCAGCTGCTCCACGGCATGTGGGATCTTCCCGGACTGGGGCATGAACCTGTGTCCCCTGCATCGGCAGGTGCACTCTTAACCACTGCACCACCAGGGAAACCCTGTTTGCTAGTATTTTGTTGAGGATTTTTGTATCTATGTTCATCAGTGATATTGGCCTGTAGTTTTCTTTCTTTGAAACGTCTTTGTATGGTTTTGGTATCAGGATGATGGTGGCCTCATAGAATGAGTTTGGGAGTGTTCCTCCCTCTGATATATTCTGGAAGATTTTGAGAAGGGTGAGTGTTAACTCTTCTCTAAATGTTTGATACAATTCGCCTGTGAAGCCATCTGGTCCTCGGCTTTTATTGTTGGAAGATTTTTAATCACAGTTTCAATTTCAGTGCTTGTGATTGGTCTGTTCATATTTTCTATTTCTTCCTGGTTCAGTCTCAGAAGTGTTGTGCATTTCTAAGAATTTGTCCATTTCTTCCAGGTTGTCCATTTTATTGGCATAAAGTTGCTTGCAGTAATCTCTCATGATCCTTTGTATTTCTGCAGTACCAGTTGTTACTTCTTTTTCATTTCTAATTCTATTGATTTGAGTCTAGTCCCTTTTTTTCTTCATGAGTCTGGCTAATGGTTTATCCATTTTGCTTATCTTCTCAAAGAACCAGCACTTAGTTTTACTGATCTTTGTTATAATATCCTTAATTTCTTTTTAATTTATTTCTGGTCTGATCTTTATGATTTCTTTCCTTCTGCTAACTTTGGGGATTTCTTGTTCCTCTTTCTCTAATTGCTTTAGGTGTAAAGTAAAGTTAGGTTCTTTATTTGAGATATTTCTTGTTTCTTAAGGTAGGATTGTATTGCTATAAACTTCCCTTTTAGAACTGCTTTTGCTGTATCCCATAGGTTTTGTGTTGTTGTGTTTTCATTATCATTTGTTTCTAGGTATTTTTTGATTTCCTCTTTGATTTCTTCGATGATTTCTCGGTTATTAAGTAGTGTATTGTTTAGGCTCCATGTGTTTGTATTTTTTACAGATTTTTTCCTGTAATTGATATCTAGTCTCATAGCATTGCAGTCGGAAAAGATACTTGGTACAATTTTAATTTTCTTAAAATTACCAAGGCTTGATTTGTGACCCAAGATATGATCTATCCTAGTGAAGATTCCATTAGCACTTGAAAAGAATGTCTATTCTGTTGTTTTGGATGGAATGTCCTATAAATATCAATTAATTCCATCTTGTTTAATGTATCATTTAAAGCTTGTGTTTCCTTATTTATTTTCATTTTGGATGATGTGTCCATTGATGAATATGTGGTGTTAAAGTCCCCTACAATGATTGTGTTACTGTTGATTTCCCCTTTTATGGCTGTTAGTATATGCCTTATGTATTGAGGTGCTCCTATGTTTGGTGCATAAATATTTGCAATTGTTATGTATTCTTGGATTGATCCCTTGATCATTATGTACTGTCCTTCTTTGTTTAATGCAATAGTCTTTATTTCAAAGTCCATTTTGTCTGATATGAGAATTGCTACTCCAGCTTTCTTTTGATTTCCATTTGCATGGAATATCTTTTTCCATCCTCTCACTTTCAGTCTGTATGTGTCCCTATGTCTGAGGTTGGTCTCTTGTAGACAGCATATACACGGGTCTTCTTTTTGTATCCATTCAGCCAGTCTATGTCTTTTCAGTCGACCTTTTAATTCATTTATTTTTAAGGTAATAATCAATATGTATGTTCCTATTTCCATTTTCATAATTGTTTGGGTTTGTTATTGTGGGTCTTTTCCTTCTCTTGTGTTTCCTGTCTAGAGAAGTTCCTTTAACATTTGTTGTAAAGCTGGTTTGGTGGTGCTGAGTTCTCTTAGCTTTTGTTTGTCTGTGATTTTAACTTCTCTGTCAAATCTGAATGAGATCCTTACTGGGTAGAGTAATCTCGGTTGTAGGTTTTTCTCCTTCATCACTAAACATCTTGCCACTCGGTTCTGGCTTGCAATGTTTCTGTTCAAAGATCAGGTGTTAACCTTATGGGGATTCCCTTGCGTGTTATTTGTTGTTTTTCCCTTGTTGTTTTTAATATTTTTTCTTTGTATTTAATTTTTGATAGTTTGATTAATACATGTCTTAGCGTGTTTCTCCTTGGATTTATCCTGTATGGGACTCTCTGTGATTCCTGGACTTGATTATTTCCTTTCCTATATTAGGGACGTTTTCAACTATAATCTCTTCAAATATTTTCTCTGTACCTTTCTTTTACTCTTCTTCTTCTGGAACTCTTATAATTCAAATATTGGTGTGTTTAATGTTGTCCCAGAGGTCTCTGAGAGTGTCCTCAATTATTTTCATTCTTTTTTCTTTATTCTGCTCTGCAGTAATTATCTTCCAGGTCACTTATCCATTATTCTGTCTCAGTTATTCTGCTATTGTTCCCTGTAGAGAACTTTTCATTTCATTTATTGTGTTGTTCATCACTGTTTGTTTGCTCTTTAGTTCTTCTAGGTCCTTTTATAACGTTTCTTGTTTTTTCATTCTATTTCCTGGATTTTGGATCATCTTTACTATCATTATTCTGAATTCTTTTTCAGGTAGACTGCCTATTTCTTCTTCATTTTTTAGGTCTGGTGGGGTTTTGCCTTGCTCCTTCATCTACTGTGTGTTTCTTTGTCTTCTCATTTGGCTTAGCTTATGTGTTTGTGGTTCCCTTTTTGCAGGCTGCAGGTTCGCACTTCCCACTGTTTGTGGTGTCTGTCCCCAGTGTCTAATGTTGGTTCAGTGTGTTGTGTAGGTTTCCTGGTGGAGGGGCCTATTTCCTGTGCTCTTGTGAATGAGACTGGACCTTGTCTTTCTAGTGGGCAGGTCCACAACTGGTGGTGTGTTTTGGGGTGTCTGTGGCATTACTATGATTTTAGGCAGCCTCTCTGCTAATGGATGGGGTTGTGTTCCTGTCTTTTTCCTGTCTTGGCATACAGTGTCCAGCACTGTAGCTTGCTGGTCATTGAGTGTACCTGGGCCTTGGCGTTGAGATGGAGATCTCTGGGAGACTTTCACCATTTGATATTATGTGGAGCTGGGAGGTCTTTTGTGGACCAGTGTCCTGAAGTTGGCTCTCCCACCTCAGAGGCATAGCCCTGATGCCTGGCTGGAGCACAAAGAGCCTCTCATCCACATGGCTCAGAACAAAAGGGAGAAAAAAAAGAAAGAAATGAGAAAAGTATAAAGTAAAATAACATAAAGTAACATAAAATGAAGTAAAATAACATAGTTATTAAAATAAAAAGTAAAAATAATTTTAAAATATATTTCAAATAATAAAATGAAAGAAAGAAGAGAGCAACCAAGCAAAAAAACAAATCAACCAATGATAACAAATGTTAAAAACTATACTTAAAAAAAGAAACATACAATAAAAAAGGACAGACAGAACCCTAGGACAAATGGTAAAAGCAAAGCTGTACAGAAAAATCACACAGAGAAGCATACACATACACACCCCCAAAAAGAGAAAAAGGGAAAAAAAAAATATATATATATATATATATCGTTGCTCTCAAAGTCCATCTTCTCAATTTGGGATGATTCATTGTCTATTCAGGTATTCTACAGATGCAGGATACGTCAAGTTGATTGTGGGGATTTAATCAGTTGCTCCTGAGGTTACTGGGAGAGATTTTCCTTTCCCTGCTTTGTCGCACAGCTCCTGGGGTTCAGCTTTGGATTTGGACCCACCTCTGTATGTAGGTCGCCCAAGGGTGTCTGTTCTTCACTCAGAAAGGCTGGGGTTAAAGGAGCAGCTGATTTGGGGGCTCTGGCTCACTCAGGCTGTGGGAGGGAGGTGTACAGATGCAGGGCAAACCTGTGACACCAGAGGTCACCGTGACATTGCACCAGCCAGAGGCACATCCTGTGTTCTCTTGGGGAAGTTGTCCCTGGATCAGAGGACCCTGGCAGTGGGGGACTGCACAGGCTCCCAGGAAGGGAGTTGTGGATAGTGACCTGTGCTTGCACACAGGATTCTTGGTGGATGCAGCAGCAACCTTAGCGTCTCATGCCCATCTCTGGGGTCCACACTGATAGCCACTGCTTGTGCCCATCTCTGGAGCTCCTTTAAGTGGTGTTCTTAATCCCCTCTCCTTGCACACAAGGAAACAAAAGGCAGGAAAATGTCTCTTACCTCTTTGGCAGTTCCAGACTTTTTCCTGGATTCCCTCCAGGCCCGCCATTGTGCACTAGTTCCTTTCAGGCTGTGTTCATGCAGCCAAACCCAGTCCTCTCCCTGGCATCTGACCTCTGAAGCCTTAGCCTCAGCTCACAGCCCCAACCCACCCTGGCAGGTGAGCAGACAAGCCTCTCAGGCTGGTGAGTGCTGGTCAACACTGATCCTCTATGTGGGAATCTTTCCACTTTGCCCTTTGCATCCATATTGCTGTGCTTTCCTCCATGTCTCTGAAGCTTACCCACTGCCCCTCCTCAGTATCCACAAGTGATGGGGTTTCCTAGTGTGTGGAAACTTTTCCTCCTTCCCAGCCCCCTCCCAGAGGTGAAGGTCCTGTCCTTATTCTTTTGTCTCTGATTTTTCTTTTTTCTTTTGCCTTACCGTGGTACATGGGGAGTTTCTTGCCTTTTGAGAAATCTGAGGCTTTCTGCCAGCATTCAGTAGGTGTTCGGTAGGAGTATTTCCACATGCAGATGTATTTCTGATGTATTTGTGGGGAGAAAGGTGATCTCCACGTCTTACTCTTCTGCCATCTTGAAGCTCCCTCGTATGGATTATTTAATTTCTCCATTTTAATTGACTAAAAGTGATTGTTTCTGACTGGCTCCCTGCTGTCTGCCCACTGCCCCTCTATTTGTGTTTCTTTATATTTGGTTTATTTGAATTAGGATCTAAAATAGATCTCTCAAGTTCCTTGAATCTTTCTTTTTCATGGAAGTTCCTTCCTCCTTTTTTTGTCTTTATAATCTATCTGTTGAAGAAACCAAGAAATATGCCCTACAGCATTACCCTGTTCTGAATTTTGAGGATTGCATCCTTGTAGTGTTTGTTATGCTGTTATTTCCATTGTATCCATAAATTGGAAGTCGAGGCAGAGCCTTTATCAAATACAGACAGGATACTTTGACAAGAATTCTTCATATGCATGGTGTTTATTGCATCAGGGGGCACATAAAGTTTGTTTTTCTTTCCTTTTTGTTTTTCTTTTTTTAAGATTTTGATGTTAAAGTTGACCAGGGGTTTAGGTGCTGTCAACCCTACACGTTAGTTATAAACTTCCCAAATATGTGACAAACATATGACTAGTGTTGAATGTTCCTGAGATTTTGTGGCTATTTGTTACAATATCTGGGGGTATATCTGACTCTTTTGTTAAAACAGTACATAAGGGTAACCAAATAATTGATTAGGGAATGTTTTTCTTTATAAAACTATTCAAACTAAAAAGTAAATGCTAGAATTAGATATTTACCATTTTGGAATCCCTAATAAAATTGTGTACCTAGGTAGTAATCAACAATGGCTGACAAAATACTAAGTGTAAATCTGGTAGGCTGAGGTGGCTCTAATGATTTTTTACCTGGTGTGTTACATGCTCCATGTGTATTTCGTCTTCTTCTTTGGACCAGCAGGCTAGTTGGGGCATGTTTTACTCATGGTCATGTCCCATGTGCAAGGAGATAAGATATACATGTGAGGTCTCTTAACACCTCTGTTCAAAACTGGTACTTTGTTGTCCTTCCCCCAGATCCATTCATCACATTGCTTAAGGCAAAATCAGAGGGTGGGGAGGTACACCCTGACTTTAACTGGGGGAAATTGCTATTACAAACAATACTTCAATCTACCACAGTGTTACAAATGTTTTCCTTACTTTATTTACTAGTCTCCAGAATAATGGACTGATTTCCTAAGATCTTTCTAGGGTGAATAATAACTTTTGATACTATCATTGCCAAATCATAGATTTAACAGTATTTTATATATCCAATTCATTTTAGTTATTTGTATGTCCAATTCATTTTTTTTATTCAAATTGTCTCTTCTGACACAACCTCAGAGTCTTTGATATCTTCTTTGTTTTCTGGTATGAAAATATATCCCGGTTCATAATAAACATTTTCTGTCACAGATCTGAAATCTAGAACCCTATTTTCTTTTAATGGGAATGGTTATTTTGAGAATATTATGTGAGTTCTAGATGTGCTCATTTCTAATGGTTTTTTTATTGTTTTCAGCCCTTTTAAATAGGTAGGAAAATATGTTTTAAAAACATATATATATATATATATATATATATATATATATATATATATAGTACGAGTATTTCCAATTCAAACTTTACATTACAGGTTTTCACTTACCTTTGTGTATATATATATATATATATATATATATATATATATATATTTATATTAATATCTATATGTATATATATATATATTCATGTTTATCAGTATTTCTCTCCTATTATTTCTGGATTTAGACACATATAGGGAAGTTATAAAAGTAGGTTTCAACTGAGAAAAGCAGTATTAAAGTGAGTGAGTGACTAACAGAAGTGTATGTGTGGGACCAAGAAGGAGAACCAGAGGTTACTGGAAACAAATTCTGCCATTTACCAGTATAGCTAATTGCTGACCCTCTTAATTCTGGGATATGAGGATTTAAGGGAAGATGTGGCCTGGGAATAAAGAAGTTTTAAAAGCTTCTATGCAATTCCAATATTTAGCCCAAAGTTTAGAACTACTGACTTGCACCCCCATCTCGAAGCATGGTGTAATTACAGAGCAGTGACCTAACTCATCCATGGAGAACCAGGTTTCATACCCTACAGATCTGACCCTTCACAAGTCTGACCACTGGACTTTTGTAGTTGACATAAATTACATATACTCTTGTCTTGCAGGAGTATATGTATATGTCTTGCAGGAGTATATGTCTTGCAGGATGGTAGTCAGTGAGGCAGCAGATAAAATGGTAATGGCACTGGCTTTGATTTTCACAGACCTTTGGAGTCAGAGACCTGGGTTGGAATTCTGCAATTAACTGTCTATATTCATTTCCTACTGCTGCTGTAGAAAATTACTATAAACTTAGTGGCTTAAAATAACACACTTATTATCTTATGTTTCTGGAGGTCAGAAATTCAAATTGAGTCTCACAAGGCTAAAATTGGTGTCAGGAGGACTGTGATACTATATGGAGGCTCTAGGGGAAAATCTACTTTCTTGCCTTTTCCAGCTACTAGAGGCTGTCCGCATGTCGTGGCTCACAGCCCACTTCAATCTTCAAATGTAGCAATGACCAATCAGGTCTTTCTCACATCCCACCACTCAAATAATGACTTTTCTGCCTTTACCCCATTTAAGGATCCTTGTGATTACACTGATCCCACCCACTTGGGTAATCCAGGATAGTCTCTATTTTTTTTTTTTTTGCCGTATGCAGGCCTCTCACTCTTGTGTCTGCTCCCCTCTCCCGTTGCGGAGCACAGGCTCTGGACGCTAGGCTCAGTGGCCATGGCTCACGGGCCCAGCCACTCCAGGGCATGTGGGATCTTCCCAGACCGGGGCACAAACCTGCATCCCCTGCAATGGCAGGCGGACCCCCAACCACTGCACCACCAGGGAATCCCTGGATAATCTCTATATTTTAAAGTCAGTTGATTAGTAAACTTAATTCCATCTTCTACGTTAATTCCCATTTTCTATGTATCATAGCATATTCCGATGTCCCAGGAATTAAAAAGTAGATTTGGGGGGAGAAAATTATTATGCCTACCACACTAGCCAAGTCACTTTTGGGAAATAATTTATCCATTCTGAACCTTATTCTCCTCTTCTGTATAATGAGCATCTGAGGCTATGTTGTACCTTCCTGAATTAACTGATCCCAGTGATTCTCACAGGATGGAGAGCACTGGTGATTAAAACATACAGAAAGATTTCTTGTTGATAAGGTGTTCCCCAGGTGATGTCAATACACCACTCGTCACTACGTGTTTACCCATCTTGAAGAACAGCTCTGAAGATTAAGAGAGATAATTCATGAAAACACCTAGACACAGTAAGGGCCCAATATCTATTAGTTTCCTTCCCTTTACTTTTTTTTCCCCTTTCTTTGCTCCATTCTATTAATAGAGAGGGACTGAGTACTCAAGATTCAGTGAAGAGTCCCCTTGATACCACGAATAAAATAATTAAGTTTTTGTCTTTTTCTTGGTTCCAGCTAGATATTTTATCTCCCTGCCAAAGCTGCTTACATACCAGATTGCTCTTTCCACATTTTGTTGTCAAAAACCTGTAGATATAATCCTGGTGCCTGGAACTCTGTCTGCCATAGACCCACCTTTCATATGCCACTGTCCTTCTCTGTTTAAGGTACTGAAATACTTGCCTTATCTTTAAATGTTGATGGTGACCAGCACTTGACCCATCCCTGGAGACCTCTCTAACTCCCAAGTGCCAAGTGTTGTACCTTATCATTTTACAATACATAGACCTCTTCAGCTTTGCATTCCCAGTTGTCTATCTCATGCCCTGTCACACTGAGCACACCTGCTACCAAGATCCTGTCCCATCTGAAGCCAGAGACAAACCGTTCAAGACTTCTAAGGTGTCATGGTCTCAAAACTTTGAACATGGTACATACAGCAGTCTCCTACCAGCATTTACTAGCGATCTCAGCTTTTTTTTTTCTTGCTACAAAATGTATTACTTTCGTTATATTTTCCTTTTTCATGTTACTTCCTGATTTTCAATTACTAAATCATCTAACTCTCACACACTATAATGTATATACTTATTAATCATTATTTTTCAGTCTTGCAGTACTATAGCCAAAAGATGACAGGAAAAGGAAGAATAAAGATGATCCAGTCTTTGAAATGTCTTTGGACCTGAGGTCAATAAGAAAGGACAAAAGCAAGAAGAACTTGAGTGATATCCATACATTCATAGTTGAATGAATTCAAAGAATATTCATTAAGAATCTACCATGCACTTTGCAACATGCTCAGTGTTGGGAGGTGAAGATACTGAATAATATCCTTTGAATTGAGAAGGAACCCTGAGACTGAAAAATGAAGCAGACAATTCCATACAGTTTATTGTTGGTAACTTTTATATAGATAAGAAGGATCTGGTGGACGGTGATCCAGAGGCATTTGCAACTGCACTCCATGTCACAGAAAGGGGTACAAGGGAATTTAAAGGGGTCAAAGATAAAAATTGAATCTGACTGCTAAGGAAACGCTTGTTTACACCGACAGGACCTGGCAGTTTTTCCTTACAGCAGGTATCTCATGACTTTAACCATGTGCATCAGCAAAAGACACTCTTCCAGTTTTCAAATCAGATGAAGGCAAGGATAAATGTTGATAGGGATCTTATCTGACTTTGGCCTATTTCTGTGAGTGGGCCAGTTCAGTCATGCAGAAATGGGAGGGGGTGGGACTGTGAGCCTAAGATGGAGCTGACAAAATGGAGTCAGTGGGGTTCAGCCACACCCTAGCCATATATTTGAGGGGAAAAAAACTTACATGTTCTTGATGAAACAGTTGTTCAATGATTATAAATACATGTAAATATTTCAAGGGTGGATAATGCTATCAAAGATGTTCCATTGCATTATGAAAATGTAATAGTAGGAGCAGACTTTATGGCTGGGAGGAGACTGGTTCATGGAAGTTGTAAGAAAAAGAAGTAAATAATCTAAGAAATTATTTAACTTCAGCTAGTGATAAATGCTATGAAGAAAAGTTAAGCAGAGTAAGGAAATAGACAGTGGTGGAGTGAAAGGAACTTTAGTGTGGCCAGGGAAGTCCTCTCTGAGGAGATATTTGAACAAAAACATGAATGTCATGAAGAATGAGCACCATAATGATATGAGGGAAAAGTATTCCAGGTAAGGGAACAGCAAATGAAAACACTGAGATGGGAGGTAGATGGCTCTGAAGTAGGCAGACCTAGGAATCTTTAAGAAAGGATAAAAAGATCTATGATAGTGTCACAAAATCAATGAAAACCACAATGCTCCTAAACATTTATATCATGATAAAGAGTTTGGTTTTTACCCTAAAAGCATTAGAAATTCATTATGACTCTTAATTTGGCTTGTGTACATGTGGGGGAAAAGAAAAACCTGAATTTACTTACATTTGGAAAAGAAATATGTAATATGTAAGTCATTTTCTTTTATATCTTGTTACAAATATTGGGACGATACTTGCTGATCCTCATGTGACGTATTGCCTCTGGGCATTTATCTAGGACTACAGTTGCTGGGCAAAAGATATGTGTGGCATGATGCCCAACTGTATACCAAAAGAGTTTTGCTGCTGCTCCACATCTTTGTCAATATTAGTGCTATTGAACATTTTAATCTCTGTAAGTCAAGTGGTGTAAAATGATATCTCCTTCTGGTTTAATTTATAGTTCTCTGGGTTCTAATGAGGTTGAGTATTTGTTAATAAATCAGCTGTCCATTTGTATTTCTTATTTTGTGAAAGCCCTTTCAAGTCTCTTGCCTGATTTCTATTGTTTGGTTTGTCTCTTCTTACCAATTGATAAGTAATTTATGTGTTCTAAATTTGATTTCTTTATTTTTTGTCTTGCATGTCTTTCCCAACTTTATGACTCTGTTTATTTTTTAAATTAATATCTCTATCATGTCTATTATGGACTGAATTTTGTCCATCAAAAATTCATATGGTGAATCTCTAATACCCCATGTGACTGTATTTGGAGATAGAGCTATTAAGGAGGTAATTAAAGTTAAATGAGGACATAAGAGTGCAACCCTAATCCAATAGTACTGGTGTCCTTATAAAAAGAGGAAGAGAGTTTGCTTTCTCTCTGCACATACAGACAGAGAAAAGACCAGGTAAGATTCCATCTTCAAGTCAAAGAGAGAGGTCATCCCAGAAACCACATGGTACATTGATCATGGACTTCTAGCCTCCAGAACTGTGAGAAAATTAATTTCCATTTTTTAGGCCGGGGTTCCCAACCCCCTGGCCATGGACCGGTAGCAGTTCCTGCTGTTAGGAACCAGGCCACACAGCAGGAGGTGAACAGCAGGCGAGCAAGCAAAGCTTCACCTGTATTTACAGCCACTCCCCATTGCTCACATTACTGTCTGAGCTCCGCCTCCTGTCAGCATTATGGTGAGTTATATAATTATTTCATTATATATTACAATGTAATAATAATAGAAATAAAGGGCACAATAAAAGGAATGCGCTTGAATCATCCCCAAACCATCCCCTCACCCCGTTCTGTGGAAAAATTGTCTTCCACAAAACCGGTCCCTGGTGACAAAAATGTTGGGGACTGCTGGTTTAGGCCACCGATCTGTGATATCTTGTTATGGCAGCCCAAACAAGCTAATACAGTATCTCTTCATGAATGGACGTTTTTCAATTTAATTTTGTCAAATTCATCAATGACATTTTTATATTAATATTCTTTGTTTTTGTCTTTAATTTCTCATGCCTTATCTCATAAAGATATGTTCTATATTTTATGTTGAAGAATTTAAACTTTACCTTTTATGTTTAAGGATTTTTTCCACCTAGAATTGTATTTTGTATAAGATAGTGAGATTACATTAGATAATATTATATAAAGTATATAATCATATATAGCATACTTTATATATATATAGTATATTCATTATTATATATCATTTATTATATACATATGCATTTAGTATGAATGACTAATTGCCTCAGCCTGTCTTAGTCAGCTCAGACTGCTATAATAATATACCATAGACTGTGTGGCTTAAACAACAGACATTTATTTCACACATTTCTGGAGGTTAGGAAGTTCAAGATCAAGGTGCCAGAATATTTCGTTCCTGGTAAGATCCCTCTTCCTGGTTTGCAGATGGCCAAATTCTTGCTGTATCCACACATGGTGAAGAGAGAGAGTACTCTGGGTTCTCTTCCTCTTAAAAGGACACTAATTCCATTGTAGAGACCCCACCTCTCATGACATTACCTAAACCTAATTATCTCCCAAAGGCCCCACTTCCAAATATTATCACATTGGGGGTTAGGGCTTCAACATATTAATTTGTGGGGCACAAACATTCAGTCTATAATATAACCCTATGTGTTAACTAATTTATTCTTTAATCCAATTCTACACTGTCCTAGTTAATTCAGTTGGGTACTATGTCTTGGTATCTGGAATGTATAATTGTCTAAACATTTTCTTCAGGAAAGTCTTGTGAATTTTGTCATTTGCTCTTCCATAAATTTGGAAATCAGTTTAATAATTCCACTAAAATTCTATTGGAGTTTTGATTGTAATTAAATTGACGCACAGATCAATACAAAGAGAATAGTCGCATTTATATAATGACCATCAATAAACATTATTTAGCTCTCCTCTTATTTTGGCCTTCTATTATAATTTTCTCTAGAAGTCTGTCACACCGTTTATTATATTAGTTCTCAGACACCTTATATTTTTGGATGCCATTGTAAAGGGAAACATTTATTTAATTATATTTTTCTGAATTATGCTGGTATATAGAAATACAATTGATTGTGTATATTGATCTTACAGCTCACAGCTGTATTGCTGAACTCTCTTATTATTACTAATAACTTTTCTGTAAGTGCTTTCTGGTTTTCTATGTAAACAATCATAATATCTGAAAATAAGTTGTTTTGTCTTTGTATTTCTGATTCTATGCCTTTAATATCTCTTTTATTATCTTACTTTGCTGGCCCACGATATCTAGCATGATGTTGACTGCAAATGATGATAATGGGCGTCTTTTCCTTATACTTGATTTTAAAGAAAATGCTTTAAAATACTTACCCATGTGGTAGATTATTGTCTCTGGTTTTTGTTTCCCTTGTTGCTTCTCTTTATCATGTTAAGGAAGCCTGTGATATTGTGATTTATAGTATGAAAGATATATTTGGTCTTCATCACACTCCTGGTACAGAGATCCTAAAACTCTCAGAATTTTTTGTGATGAGAACAATAAAAATGTCTGTTAAAAGTTATGTTAATGAGGAGACTTGGAAAACACCTAAGGATGGGGGCTGGTTGCCAGGAAAACACACCATGTGATTAAAAGTGTGGAACTTTCAGACATCTCCCTGACCTCCCAGATGGGAGAGGGGCTAGAAATTGAGTTCAATCATCAATGGCCAATGATTTAATCAGTCATAGATGTGTAATTAAACCTCCATAAAACCTCCAAAGTATGGGTTTCATAGAGCTTCCAGTTGGTGAACATGTAGATATTTGTGGAGAGTGGCAGGCTTGTAGAGGGCATGGAAGCTCCACACCATTTCCTTACACCTTACCCTATGACTCTCTTCCGTCTAACTGTTCTTGAGTTATATCCTTTTACAATAAGCTTGTAATCTAATAAGTAAAATATTTATCTGAGTTCTGTGAGCCCCTCTAGCAAATTAATCAAACCCAAGGAGGGAACTGTGGAATTTTTCAATCCATAGATGGTTGGTCAAGAGCACAGGTGATAAACTGGACTCACAATTGGCATCTGAAGAGGTGGAAGGGGAAGTCTTCTATGACTGAGCCTTTAAATTGTGGGATCTGGTGCCATCACAGGTTAATAATGTCTAGACATGACTTGAATTGTAGGACACAGAGCTGGTGTCTGAGAATTGCTTGGTGTAGGGAAAGAACCCACTTATCAGATTTGGTGATCAGAATCAGAAAGTTTCATTCTGTTTCTTGTTTAACAGGACTTTTTGTTGTATGTTGATATCACATTCTACTAAATATTCTTTTTCTATCAAGATGGCTATTTTCTTTTTAATCTGTTTATGTAACAAAATACTTTAATAGACAGTTTACTGTTAAATTAAACATTCATTTCTGTGATAAACTCAACTTAATAGCAAGCTAAATTTGATTTACTCATATTTGAGTTAAAAATTTTTGCCTCTAGTAAGAATGTATTTGCTGTAATTTCCCTTCTTTTTAGTAGTAAAGCTATGTTGGGGCAAGTGGAATAATCTGCTCCTTAAGTACTGGTTAGTTATAGCAGATGGTGTCAATACCCTACCCTCAGCACTCAGTCTTAGACATATAGACTATTCTTTTTGTTTGTTTTTGTTTTTAGCTGCAAACACTAGCGACTATGTCTGAGGACTTCTTCTGCCCATTAGAAGCCAGTAGGTCTACTTCTAAGACAAGACGGCAATGCTGGAGAGTAAGTGCCATTGGGAACAGCCCTCAACTACTAACAGATGGATGTCAGTTTATGTATACCCCAGTTTCCTTTCTCCAAAATGTGAAAATTTGGAGTCAGTGATTATATAATCACTCAGAAGTCTCTCCTGGGATCAGGCTTAGTTGTCCATAGGCAAACTGTTCACCAGCTTATCTTTTATTGGATTTCTTCTCCTTCCTGTCTTCCTTTCCTATGCCCTTCAGTGATTCTAAGGATCGTTGCCCAAAGAAACTGCTTCACTTAAATCTTTACATCAAGGTCAGCTTTTGGGAAATTCTAAGAAAAAATACTCAAAATTTAAAAACTCCCTAGATATGTTTTCTCTTTGGAAGGATTCTTAACCATTTCAAAATGTTAATGCTTTTAATAATATTTTCTATTTATAGTAGAGTCAGGTTTGGTTATTTATATTTTATACAATTTTTAAAATTACATGTAAGTTTTCAAAGGGCTTGGATTATTGCTCATAACGTTCTTCTATTCACTTTTTATTCTCTGATACTATTCATTTTATGGCACATCTTTCTAGCTTAACACTCACTTGCTGTTTTTTATCTCATTTTCATTTTTTTAAAAAACACCTTTAGGGGGGGACCTTGAAGATGGCGGAAGAGTAAGACGCGGAGATCGCCTTCCTCCCCACGGATACACCAGAAATACATCCACACGTGGAACAACTCCTACAGAACTCCTACTGAAGGCTGGCAGAAGACCTCAGACCTCCCAAAAGGCAAGAAACTCCCCACGTAACTGGGTAGGGCAAAAGAAAAAACAGAGACAAAAGAATAAGGACGGCACCTGCACCAGTGGGAGGGAGCTGTGAAGGAGGAAAAGTTTCCACACACTAGGAAGCCCCTCCGCGGGCGGAGACTGCGGGAGGCAGAGGGGGGAGTTTCGGGACCGCGGAGTAGTGCACAGCGACGGGTGCGGAGGGCAAAGCGGGGAGATTCCTGCACAGACGATCGGTGCCGACCGGCACTCACCAACCCGAGAGGCTTGCTGCTCACCCACCGGGGCGGGCGGGGCTGCGAGCTGAGGCTCGGGTTTTGGTTTTGGACGGAGCTCAGGGAGAGGACTGGGGTTGGCGGCTTGAACATAGCCTGAAGGGGTTAGTGCACCACGACTAGCCGGGAGGGAGTTCGGGGAAAAGCCTGCACCTGCCGAAGAGGCAAGAGACTTTTTCTTCCCTCTTTGTTTCCTGGTGCGCGAGGAGAGGGGTTTAAGAGCGCTGCTTAAAGGAACTCCAGAGACGGGCGCGAGCCGCAGCTAAAAGCGCGAACCCCAGAGACGGGCGCGAGCCGCGGCTGAGGGCGCGAGCCCCCGAGACGGGCGCGAGCCGCGGCTGAAAGCGCAAAACCCAGAGACGGGCGCGAGCCGCGGCTAAAACCGCGGACCCCAGAGACGGGCGGGAGACGCTAAGGCTGCTGCTGCCGCCACCGAGGGGCCTGTGTGCGAGCACAGGTCACTCTCCACACCCCTCTTCCGCGGAGCCTGTGCAGCCCGCCACTGCCAGGTTCCCGGGATCCAGGGACAACTTCCCCGGGAGTACGCACGGCGGGTCTCAGGCTGGTGCAACATCACGCCGGCCTCTGCCGCAACGTCACGCCGCCTCTGCCGCCGCAGGCCCACCCCGCACGCAGTGCCCCTCCTTCCCCCATCCCCCAACCCCCGGCCTGAGTGAGCCGGAGGCCCCGAATCAGCTGCTCCTTTAACCCCGTCCTGTCTGAGCGAAAAAACAGACACCCTCCAGCGACCTACACGCAGAGGCAGGGCCAAATCCAAAGCTGAGCTCCTGGGAGCTGTGAGAACAAAGAAGAGAAAGGGAAATCTCTCCCAGCAGCCACAGAAGCAGCGGATTAAAGCTCCACAATCAACTTGATATACCCTGCATCTGTGGAATACCTGAATAGACAAGGAATGATCCCAAATTGAAGAGGTGGAATTTAGGAGCGAGATCTATGATTTTTTTCCCTTTTCCTCTTTTTGTGAATGTGTACGTGTATGCTTCTGTGTGAGATCCTGTCTGTATACTCTTGCTTCCACCATTTGTCCTAGGGCTCTATCCGTCCATGACTTTTTTTTAAAAATTCTTTTTCTTAATAATTAAGTTTAATTGTGATAACTTTATTATACTTTACCTTCGTTCTTTCTTTCTTTCCTTCCTTCCTTCCCTCCTTTAGACAACGAATCACCCCAAATTGAGGAGGTGGTCTCAGGGAGCAGGATTTATGATTTTTCCCCCTTTACCTCTTTTTGTGAAGGTGTATGTGTATGCTTCTGTGTAAGATTTTCTCTGTATAGCTTTGCTTCCAACATTTGTCCTAAGGTTCTATCCGTCCCTTTTTTTTTTTTTTTTCTAAATATTTTTTAATTCAATAACTATATTATACTTTATTTTATTTTTACTGTATCATCTTTCTTTCTGTCTTTTTTCCTTCTTTCCCTCCTTCCTTCCTTCCTCCCTCCCTCCCTCCCTCCCTCCTTTCTTTCCTTCTTTGCTTCTTTCTTCCTTCCTTCCTTTCCTCCTTTCCTTCTTTCTTTACTCATACTTCTACTAATTCTCCCTACTTTTTCTCCCTTTTATTCTGAGCTGTGTGGATGAAAGGCTCTTGGTGCTCCAGCCAGGAGTCAGGGCTCTGCCTCTGAGGTAGGAGAGCCAACTTCAGGACACTGGTCAACAAGAGACCTCCCAGCTCCACATAATATTAAACGGTGGAAATATCCCAGAGACCTCCATCTTAACACCAGCACCCAGCTTCACTCAACGACCAGCAAGCCACAGTGCTGGACAACCTATGCCAAACAACTAGCAAAACAGGAACACAACCCCACCCATTAGCAGAGAGGCTGCCTAAAATCATAATAAGGCCACAGACACCCCAAAACACACCACCAGACGTGAACCTGCCCACTAGAGAGACAAGATCCAGCCTCATCCAGCACAACACAGGCACTAGTCCCCTCCACCAGGAAGCCTACACAACCCACTGAAACAACTTAAGCCACTGGAGACAGACATCAAAAACAACGGGAACTACGAAAGTGCAGCCTGCAAAAAGGAGACCCCAAACACAGTAAGATAAGCAAAATGAGAAGACAGAAAAACACACAGCAGATGAAGGAGCAAGATAAAAACCCACCAGACCTAACAAATGAAGAGGAAATAGGCAATCTAACTGAAAAAGAATTCAGAATAATGATAGTAAGGATGATCCGAAATCTTGGAAGTAGAATGGACAAAATGCAAGAAACAGTTAACAAGGACCTACAAGAACTAAAGATGAAACAAGCAACGATGAACAATGCAATAAATGAAATTAAAATCACTCTAGATAGGATCAATAGCAGAATAACTGAGGCAGAAGAACGGATAAGTGACCTGGAAGATAAAGTAGTGGAAATAACTACTGCAGAGCAGAATAAAGAAAAAAGAATGAAAAGAACTGAGGACAGTCTCAGAGACCTCTGGGACAACATGAAACGCACCAACATTCGAATTATAGGGGTTCCAGAAGAAGAAGAGAAAAAGAAAGGGACTGAGAAAATATTTGAAGAGATTATAGTTGAAAACTTCCCTAATATGGGAAAGGAAATAGTTAATCAAGTCCAGGAAGCACAGAGGGTCCCATACAGGATAAATACAAGGAGAAACACGCCAAGACACATATTAATCAAACTGTCAAAAATTAAATACAAAGAAAGCATATTAAAAGCAGCAAGGGAAAAACAACAAATAACACACAAGGGAATCCCCATAAGGTTAACAGCTGATCTCTCAGCAGAAACCCTACAAGCCAGAAGGGAGTGGCAGGACATACTGAAAGTGCTGAAGGAGAATAGCCTGCAACTAAGACTACTCTACCCAGCAAGGATCTCATTCACATTTGATGGAGAAATTAAAACCTTTACAGACAAGCAAAAGCTGAGAGAGTTCAGCACCACCAAACCAGCTTTACAACAAATGCTAAAGGAACTTCTCTAGACACGAAACACAAGAGAAGGAAATGACCTATAGTAGCGAACCCAAAACAATATATAAAATGGAAATAGGAACATACATATCGATAATTACCTTAAATGTAAATGGACTAAATGCTCCCACCAAAAGACACAGATTGGCTGAATGGATACAAAAACAAGACCCTTATATATGCTGTCTACAAGAGACCCACTTCAGAACTAGAGACACATACAGACTGAAAGTAAGGGGATGGAAAAAGATATTCCATGCAAATGGAAACCAAAAGAAAGCTGGAGTAGCAATTCTCATATCAGACAAAATAGACTTTAAAATAAGGACTATTAAAAGGGACAAAGAAGGACACTACATAATGATCAAGGGATCGATCCAAGAAGAAGATATAACAATTGTAAATATTTATGCACCCAACATAGGAGCACCTCAATACATAAGGCAAATACTAACAACCATAAAAGGGGAGATCAACAGTAACACATTCATAGTAGGGGACTTTAACACCCCACTTTCACCCATGGACAGATCATCCAAAATGAAAATAAATAAGGAAACACAAGCTTTAAATGATACATTAAACAAGATGGACTTAATTGATATTTATAGGACACTCCATCCAAAAACAACAGAATACACATTTTTCTCAAGTGCTCATGGAACATTCTCCAGGATAGATCATATCTTGGGTCACAAATCAAGCCTTGGTAAATTTAAGAAAACTGAAATTGTATCAAGTATCTTTTCCGACCACAACGCCATGAGACTAGATATCAATTACAGGAAAAGATCTTTAAAAAATACAAACACATGGAGGCTAAACAATACACTACTTAATAATGAAGTGATCACTGAAGAAATCAAAGAGGAAATAAAAAAAATACCTAGAAACAAATGACAATGGAGACACAACGACCCAAAACCTATGGGATGCAGCAAAAGCAGTTTTAAGGGGGAAGTTTATAGCAATACAAGCCCACCTTAAGAAGCAGGAAACATCTCGAATAAACAGCCTAACCTTGCACTTCAAACAATTAGAGAAAGAAGAACAAAAAAACCCCAAAGCTAGCAGAAGGAAAGAAATCATAAAAATCAGATCAGAAATAAATGAAAAAGAAATGAAGGAAACAATAGCAAAGATCAATAAAACTAAAAGCTGGTTCTTTGAGAAGATAAACAAAATAGATAAACCACTAGCCAGACTCATCAAGAAAAAAAGGGAGAAGACTCAAATCAATAGAATTAGAAATGAAAAAGGAGAAGTAACAACTGACACTGCAGAAATAAAAAAAATCATGAGAGATTACTACAAGCAACTCTATGCCAATAAAATGGACAATCTGGAAGAAATGGACAAATTCTTAGAAATGCACAACCTGCCAAGACTGAATCAGGAAGAAATAGAAAATATGAACAGACCAATCACAAGCACTGAAATTGAAACTGTGATTAAAAACCTTCCAACAAACAAAAGCCCAGGACCAGATGGCTTCACAGGTGAATTCTATCAAACGTTTAGAGAAGAGCTAACACCTATCCTTCTCAAACTCTTCCAAAATATAGCAGAGGGAGGAACACTCCCAAATTCCTTCTACGAAGCCACCATCACCTTGATACCAAAACCAGACAAGGATGTCACAAAGAAAGAAAACTACAGGCCAATATCACTGATGAACATAGATGCAAAAATCCTCAACAAAATACTAGCAAACAGAATCCAAAAGCACATTAAAAGGATCATACACCATGATCAAGTGGGGTTTATTCCAGGAATGCAAGGATTCTTCAATATACGCAAATCTATCAATGTGATAAACCACATTAACAAATTGAAGGAGAAAAACCATATGATCATCTCAATAGATGCAGAGAAAGCTTTCGACAAAATTCAACACCCATTTATGATAAAAACCCTCCAGAAAGTAGGCATAGAGGGAACTTTCCTAAACATAATAAAAGCCATATATGACAAGCCCACAGCAAACATCATCCTCAATGGTGAAAAACTGAAAGCATTTCCACTAAGATCAGGAACAAGACAAGGTTGCCCACTCTCACCACTCTTATTCAACATAGTTTTGGAAGTTTTAGCCACAGCAATCAGAGAAGAAAAGGAAATAAAAGGAATCCAAATCGGAAAAGAAGAAGTAAAGCTGTCACTGTTTGCAGATGACATGATACTATACATAGAGAATCCTAAAGATGCTACCAGAAAACTACTAGAGCTAATCAATGAATTTGGTAAAGTAGCAGGATACAAAATTAATGCACAGAAATCTCTGGCATTCCTATATACTAATGATGAAAAATCTGAAAGTGAAATCAAGAAAACACTCCCATTTACCATTGCAACAAAAAGAATAAAATATCTAGGAATAAACCTACCTAAGGATACGAAAGACCTGTATGCAGAAAATTATAAGACACTGATGAAAGAAATTAAAGATGATACAAATAGATGGAGAGATATACCATGTTCTTGGATGGGAAGAATCAACATTGTGAAAATGACTCTACTACCCAAAGCAATCTACAGATTCAATGCAATCCCTATCAAACTACCACTGGCATTTTTCACAGAACTAGAACAAAAAATTTCGCAATTTGTATGGAAACACAAAAGACCCCGAATAGCCAAAGCAATCTTGAGAACGAAAAAAGGAGCTGGAGGAATAAGGCTCCCTGTCTTCAGACTATATTACAAAGCAACAGTAATCAAGACAGTATGGTACTGGCACAAAAACAGAAAGATAGATCAGTGGAACAGGATAGAAAGCCCAGAGATAAACCCACGCACATATGGACACCTTATCTTTGATAAAGGAGGCAGGAATGTACAGTGGAGAAAGGACAGCCTCTTCAATAAGTGGTGCTGGGAAAACTGGACAGGTACATATAAAAGTATGAGATTAGATCACTCCCTAACACCATACACAAAAATAAGCTCAAAATGGATTAAAGACCTAAATGTAAGGCCAGAAACTATCAAACTCTTAGAAGAAAACATAGGAAGAACACTCTATGACATAAATCACAGCAAGATCCTTTCTGACCCACCTCCTAGAGTAATGGAAATAAAAACAAAAATAAACAAATGGGACCTAATGAAACTTCAAAGCTTTTGCACAGCAAAGGAAACCATAACCAAGACCAAAAGACAACCCTCAGAATGGGAGAAAACATTTGCAAATGAAGCAACTGACAAAGGATTAATCTCCAAAATTTACAAGCAGCTCATGCAGCTCAATAACAAAAAAACAAACAACCCCATCCAAAAATGGGCAGAAGACCTAAATAGACATTTCTCCAAAGAAGATATACAGAATGCCAACAAACACATGAAAGAATGCTCAACATCATTAATCATTAGAGAAATGCAAATCAAAACTACAATGAGATATCTTCTCACACCAGTCAGAATGGCCATCATCAAAAAATCTAGAAACAATAAATGCTGGAGAGGGTGTGGAGAAAAGGGGACACTCTTGCACTGCTGGTGGGAATGTGAATTGGTTCAGCCACTGTGGAGAACAGTATGGAGGTTCCTTAAAAAACTACAAATAGAATTACCATATGACCCAGGAATCCCACTACTGGGCATATACCCTGAGAAAACCAAAATTCAAAAAGAGTCATGTACCAAAATGTTCATTGCAGCTCTATTTACAATAGCCAGGACATGGAGGCGGCCTAAGCGCCCATCATCGGATGAATGGATAAAGAAGATGTGGCACATATACACAATGGAATATTACTCAGCCTTAAAAAGAAATGAAATTGAGCTATTTGTAATGAAATGGATAGACCTAGAGTCTGTCATACAGAGTGAAGTAAGTCAGAAAGAAAAAGACAAATACCGTATGCTAACACATATATATGGAATTTAAGGGAAAAAAATGTCATGAAGAACCTAGGGGTAAGATAGGAATAAAGACGCAGACCTACTGGAGAACGGACTTGAGGATATGGGGAGGGGGAAGGGTGAGTTTTGACAGGGCGAGAGAGAGTCATGGACATATACACACTAACAAACGTAGTAAGGTAGATAGCTGGGGGGAAGCAGCCGCAAGGCACAGGGATATTAGCTCGGTGCTTTGTGACAGCCTGAAAGTGTGGGATGGGGAGAGTGGGAGGGAGGGAGACGCAAGAGGGAAGACATATGGGAACATATGTATATGTATAGCTGATTCACTTTGTTATAAAGCAGAAACTAACACACCATTGTAAAGCAATTATACCCCAATAAAGATGTTAAAAAAAAAAAAAAAAACTAAAGAAAAAAAAAAAAAAAACACCTTTATTGTAGTATAACTGCTTTACAATTCTGAGTTAGTTTCTGCTTTATAACAAAATGAATCAGCTATACATGTACATATATCCCCATATCTCCTCCCTCTTACGTCTCCCTCCCGACCTCCATATCCCACCACTCTAGGTGGTCAAAAAGCACCAAGCTGACCTCCCTGTGCTATGCAGCTGCTTCCTACTAGCTATGTATTTTACATTTGATAGTGTATATATGTCCACGCCACTCTCTTACTTCGTTCCAGCTTACCCTTCCCCCTTCGGTGTCCTCAAATCCATTCTCTACACCTGTGAATTTATTCCTGTCCTGTCCCTAGGTTTTTCAGAACCACCCTTTTTTTTTTTTTTTTTAGATTCCATATATATGTGTTAAAAAACGATACTTGTTTTTCTCTTTCTGACTTACATCACTCTGTATAATAGTCTCTAGGTCCATCCACCTCACTACAAATAACTCATTTCGTTTCTTTTTATGGCTGAGCAATATTCCATTGTATATATGTGCCACATATTCTTTATCCATTCATCAGTCGATGGACACTTAGGTTGCTTCTGTGTCCTGGCTATTGTAAATAGAGCTGCAATGAACATTGTGGTATATGACTCTTTTTGAATTATGATTTTCTCGGGGTATATGCCCAGTAGTGGTATTGCTGGATCATATGGTCATTCTATTATTAGTTTTTAAAGAAACCTTCATACTGTTCTCCATAGTGGCTGTATCAATTTACATTCCCACCAACAGTGCAAGAGGGATCCCTTATCTCCACACCCTGTCCAGCATTTACTGTTTGTAGATTTTGTGATGATGGCCATCCTGACTGGTGTGAGGTGATACCACATTGTAATTTTGATTTGCATTTCTCTAATGATTAGTGATGTTGAACATGCTTTCATGTGTTTGTTGGCAACCTGTATATATTCTTTGGAGAAATGTCTATTTAGGTCTTCTGCCCATTTTGGGGTTAGAGTTTTCTTATTTTGATATTGAGCTGCAGGAGTTGCTTGCAAATTTTAGAGGTTAATCTTTTGTCAGTTGCTTCATTTGCAAATGTTTTCTCTCATTCTAAGGGTTGCCTTCTTGTCTTGTTTATGGTTCTCTTTGCTGGGCAAAAGCTTTTAAGTTTCATTAGGTCACATTTGTTTATTTTTATTTCTATTTTTCTAGGAGGTGGGTCAAAATGGATCTTCCCTTGATTTATGTCATGGAGTGTTCTGCCTATGTTTTCCTCTAAGAGTTTTGTAGTGTCTGGCCTTACATTTAGGTCTTTAATCCATTTTGAGTATTTTTTTTTTGTGTGTGTATGGTGTTAGGGACTATTCTAATTTCATTCTTTTACATGTAGCAGTCCAGTTATCCCAGCACCAGTTATTGAAGAGGCTGTGCTTTCTACATTGTATATTCTTGCCTCCTTTATCAAAAAATAAGGTGACCATATGTGATGGGTTTATCTCTGGGCATTCTATCCTGTTCCATTGATTTATATTTCTGTTTTTGTACCAGTATTATGTTGTCTTGATTACTGTAGCTTTGTAGTATAGTCTAAAGTCTGGGAGCCTGATTCTTCCAGCTCCTTTTTTCATTCTCAAGATTGCTTTGACTCTTCAGGGTCTTTTGTATTTCCATACAAATTGTGAATTTTTTTGTTCTAGTTCTGTGAAAAATGCCATTGGTAGTTTGATAGGAATTACCTTGAATCTGTACATTGCTTTGGGTAGTAGAGTCATTTTTACAATATTGATTCTTCCAATCCAAGAACATGATATATATCTCTATCTGTTTGTATCATCTTTAATTTCTTTCAGCAGTGTCTTACAGTTTTCTGCATACAGGTCTTTTGTCTCCTTAGGTCGGTTTATTCCTAGGTATTTTATTCTTTTTATTGCAATGGTAAATGGAGAGTTTCCTCAATTTTGCTTTCATATTTTTTGTCATTACTGTTTAGGAATGCAAGAGAATTCTATGCATTAATTTTGGATCCTGCTACTTTACCAAAATCATTGGTTGACTCTAGCAGTTTTCTGGTAGCCTCTTCAGGATTCTCTATGTATAGTATGATGTCAGCTGCAAACATTGAAGTTTTACTTCTTCTTTTACGATTTGGATTCCTTTTATTTCCTTTTCTTCTTTGATTGCTGTAGCTAAAACTTCCAACACTATGCTAATAATAGTGGTGAGAGTGGGCAACCTTGTCTTGTTCCTGATCTTAGTGGAAATTGTTTCAGTTTTTCACCTTTGAGAACGATGTTGGCTGTGAGTTTGTCATATATGGCCTTTATTATGTTAAGATAAGTTCCCTCTATGTCTACTTTCTGGAAGGTTTTTATCATCAATTGGTTTTGAATTTCTTTGAAAGCTTTTTCTGCGTCTATTGAGATGATCATATGTTTTTTATTCTTCAATTTGTTACTATGGTGTATCACATTGTTTGATTTGGGAATATTGAAGAATCCTTGCATCCCTGGAATAAATCCCACTTGTTCATGGTATATTGTCCTTTTAATATGTTGTTGGATTCTGTTTGCTGGTATTTTGTTGAGGATTTTTGCATCTATATTCATGTGATATTGGTTTGTAATATTCTTTTTTTGTAGCATCTTTGTCTGGTTTTCGTATCAGGGTGATGGTGGGCTCATAGAGTGAGTTTGGGAGTGTTCCTTCCTCTGCAAGTTTTTGGAAGAGTTTGAGAAGGATGGGTGTTAGCTCTTCTCTAAATGTTTGATAGAGTTCACCTGTGAAGCCATCTGGTCCTGAGTTTTTGTTTGTTGGAAGATTTTTAATCAGAGTCTCAATTTTAGTGCTTGTTATTGGTCTGTTTATATTTTTTCCTGGTTCAGTCTTGGAAGGTAATGCTTTTTAAGAATTTGTCCATTTCTTCCAGGTTGTCCATTTTATTGGCATATAGTTGTTTGTAGTAATCCGTCATGATCCTTTGTATTTCTGCACTGTCACTTGTTATTTCTCGTTTTACATTTCTAATTCTATTGATTTGAGTCTTCTCCCTTTTTCTTTTTTTAAAATTTATTTTTCTTTTTTAAGTTAACATCTTTATTGGAGTATAATTGCTTTACAATGGTGTGTTAGTTTCTGCTTTATAACAAAGTGAAACAGCTATACATATACATATATCCCCACACCTCTTCCCTCTTGTGTCTCACTCCCACCCTCCTTATCTCACCCGTCTAGGTGGTCACAAAGCACTGAACTGATCTCCCTGTGCTATGCAGCTGTCTCCCACTAGTAATGATTTTACATTTGGTAGTATATATAAGATGTAGAGAATGGACTTGAGGACATGGAGAGGGATAGGGTAAGCTGTGACGAAATGAGAGAGTGGCATGGACTTATATATACTCCTTTTCTTTTTTTTTTTTTTGATTCGTCTGATTAATGGTTTATCATTTTTGTTTATCTTCTCAAAAAATCAGCTTTTAGTTTTATTTATCTGTGCTATTGTTGTTTCCTTCATTCCTTTTTTCACTTATTTATGATCTGATCCTCATGATTTCGTTCTTTCTGGTAAATTTGGGAATTTTTTTTCTTCTTTCTCTAATTGTTTTAAGTGTAGGATTAGGTTGTTTATTTGAGGTGTTTCTTGTTTCTTGAGGCAAGATTGTATTGCTACAATCTTCCCTCTTAGAACTGCTTTTGCTGCATCCCGTAGGTATTGGGTCATCGTGTTTTCATTGTCACTTGATGGTGGGTATTTTTTGATTTCCTCTTTGATTTGTTCTGTGATCTCTTGGTTATTTAGTAGTGTATTATTTAGCTTCTATGTGTTTGTATTTTTTACAGATTTGTCCTGTAATTGATATCTAGTCTCATAGCATCGTAGTTGGAAAATATAACTGATATGATTTCAATTTTCTTAAATTTACCAAGGCTTGATTTGTGACCCAAGATATGATCTATCCTGGAAAATGTTCCATGAGCACTTGAGAAGAAATTGCATTCTGTTGTTTCGGGATGCAATGTCCTATAAATATCAGTTAAGCCCATATTGTTTAATGCCATTTAAAGCTTGTGTTTCCTTATTTATTTTCATTTTGGATGATCTGTCCATTGGTGAAAGTGGGGTGTTAAAGTCTCCTACTATTATTGTATTACTGTCGATATCCCCGTTTATGGTTGCTAGCAATTGCCTTTTGTATTGTGGCGCTCCTATGTTGGGTGTATAAATATTTACAATTTTTTATATCTTCTTCTTGGATTGATCTCTTGATCATTATGTAGTATCCTTCTTTGTCTCTTGTAGTAGTCTTTATTTTAAAGTCAATTTTGTCTGATATGAGAATTGCTACTACATCTTTCTTTTGATTTCCATTCACATGTAATATCTTTTTCCATCCCCTCACTTTCAATCTGTATGTGTCCCTAGGTCTGAGGTTGGTCTCTTATAGACAGCATATATACAGGTTTTATTTGTTTTTTATCCATTCAGCCAGTCTATGTCTTTCGGTTGGAGCATTTAATCCATTTACATTTAAGGTAGTTATCAATATGTATGTTCTTATTACCATTTTCTGACTTGTATTGAGTTTGTTATTGTAGGTCTTTTCTTTCTCTTGTGTTTCTTGCCTAGAGAATTTCCTTTAGCATTTGTTGTAAAGCTGATTTGGTGGTGCTGAATTCTCTTAGCTTTGGCTTGTCTGTAAAGATTTTAATTTCTCAGTCGAATCTGAATAGATCCTTGCTGGGTAGAGTAATCTTGGTTGTAGGTTTTTCCCTTTCATCACTTTAAATATGTCCTACCAGTCCCTTCTGTCGTACAGAGTTTCTGCTGAAAAATCAGCTGTTAACCTTATGGGGATTCCCTTGTATATTATTTGTTGTTTTTCCCTTGTTGCTTTTAATATTTTTTCTTTGTATTTAATTTTTGATAGTCTGATTAATATGTTTCTTGGCGTGTTTCACCATGGATTTATACTGTATGGGATTCTCTGTGCTTCCTGGACTTGATTCACTCTTTCTTTAACTATATTAGGGAAGTTTTCAATTATAATATCTTCAAATATTTTCTCAGTCCCTTTCTTTTTCTCCTCGTTCTGGGACCCCCATAATTTGAATGTTGGTATGTTTAGTGTTGTACCAGAGTTCTCTGAGACTGTCCTCAATTCTTTTCATTCTTTTTTTCTTTTTATTCTGCTCTGCAGTAATTATTTCCACTATTTTATCTTCCAGGTCACTTATCCATTCTTCTGTCTCAGTTATTCTGCTACTGATTCCTTCTAGAGAATTTTTCATTTCATTTATTGTGTTGTTCATCACTGTTTGCTTCCCCTTTAGTTCTTCCAGGTCTTTATTAAACGTTTCTTGTATTTTCTCCATTCTCTTTCCAAGATTTTGGATCGATCATCTTTACTATCATTATTCTGAATTCTTTTTCAGGTAGACTGCCTATTTCTTCTTGATTTGTTTGTTTTAGTGGGTTTTTACCTTGCTCCTTCATCTGCTGTGTGTTTCTCCATATTTCCATTTTGGTTAATTTACTGTGTTTGGGGTCTCCTTTTCATAGGCTGCAATTTCGTATTTCCCATTATTTTTGGTGTCTGCCCCAGTGGCTAATTTCATTCAGTGCATTTTGCAGGCTTCCTGGTAGAGGGGACTGGCGTCTGTGTTCTGGTGGATGAGGCTGGATCTTGTCCCACTGGTCTGCAGGAACACACCCCATGGTGTGTTTTGGGGTGTCTCTGACCTTATTATGATTTTAGGTTGCCTCTTTTTTAATGGGTGGGGTTGTGTTCCTGTCTTGCTAGTTTTTTGGCATAGGGTATCTGGCTGTCTAGCTTTCTGGTAATTAAGTCGAGTTGGGTCTTAACATTGAGATGGAGATCTCTGGGAGAGCTTTTGCCATTTGATATTCCACATAGCCAGGAGGTCTCTGGTGGACCAGTGTCATGAACTTGATTCTCCTACCTCAGAGGCACAGGTGTGACATGCCGCTGGCGAATGGAAATCCTGTCAGGCACATGGCTCAGAAGAAAATGGAGAAAAAAGAAAGAAAGAAAGAAAGAAAGAAAGAAAGAAAGAAAGAAAGAAGGAAAGAAAGAAATTTTTTTTTCAAATAAAAAACATTATTAAAAATTTAAAAATATTAAAAAGTAATAAAAAAAGAAAGAAGAGAGCAACCAAATCAAAAAACAATTAACCAATGATAACAAGTGCTAAATACTATACTGAAAAAAAGAAAGGAAAAAGGAAAAAAATATGGACATACTGAATGCTAGGACAAATTGTAGAAGCAAAGCTATACAGACAAAATCACATAAAGAAGTATATATATACACACTCACAAAAAGAGAAAATGGAGAAATATATATATTTTTTTAAAAAAATAAAGAGCTCAACCAAATCAATAAACAAATCTACCAATGATAATAAATTCTAAATGCTAAAATAAATATAAGACCAGAAACAAATTAGATGCAGAAAGCCAACCCCAAGTCTGCAGTTCCCCTCAAATTCCAGTGCCTCAATTTTGGGATGATTCATTGTCTATTCAGGTTCCACAGATGCAGGGTACATCAAGTTGATTTTGGAGATTTAATCCTCTGCTCCTGAGGCTGCTGGGAGAGATTTCCCTTTCTCTTCTTTGTTCACACTGCTCCTGGGGTTCAGCTGTGGATTTGGCCCCACCTCTGCCTGTAGGTAGCCTGAGGGCGTCTATTCCCTGCCCAGACAGGAGGGGGTTAAAGGAGTGGCTTATTAGGGGCCTCTGACTCACTCAGGCCTGGGCAGAGGGAGGGGTATGGAACGCAGGGTGAGCCTGCAGCGGCAGATGCCAACGTGACTTTGCAAGAGCCTGAGGCATGCCGTGTATTCTCCTGGGGAAGTTGTTCCTGGATCACAGGACACTGGCAGTGGCAGGCTGTACAGGTTCTCATGAGGGGAGGTGTGGATAGTTACCTGTGCTTGTACACAGGCTTCTTGGTGGCTGCAGCCACAGCATTAGCATTTCATGCCAGTCTCTGGTGTCCGCACTTGTAGCCATATTTCGCACCCATCTCTGGAGATCGTTTAGGCAGTGCTCTGAATTTCCTCTCCTTGCTCACCCCAAAACAATTGTCTCTTGCCTCTTAGGCAGTTCCAGACGTTTCTTGGACTCCCTCCTGGCTAGCTGTGGGGCACTAGCCCCCTTCAGGCTGTGTTCACCCAGCCAAACCCAGTCTTCTCCTTGGGATCTGACCTCCGAAGCTGGAGCCTCAGCTCCCAGCCACGACACACCCTGGCAGGTGAGCAGACAAGCCTCTCAGGCTGGTGAGTGCTGGTCAACACTGATCCTCTATGTGGGAATCTCTTCACTTTGCCCTTTGCACCCCTATCGCTGTGCTCTCCTCTGTGTCTCTGAAGCTTATCCATGGCCACTCCCCAGTGTCCGCCAGTGATGGGGTTTCCTAGTGTGTGGAAACTTTTCCTCCTTCCCAGCTCCCTCCCAGAGGTGCAGGTCCTGTCCCTATTCTTTTGTCTCTGTTTCTTTCTTATTTATTTTGCCCTACCCTGGTATATGGGGAGTTTCTTTCCTTTTGAGAAATCTGAGGTTTTCTGCCAGCATTCAGTAGGTGTTCTGTAGGAGTTGTTCCACATATAGATGTACTTTTGATGTATTTGTGGGGAAGAAGGTGATCTCCACATCTTACTCCTCTGCCATCTTGAAGGTCTCCCCTCTCTTATTTTTTTGATCACCATTACCAGAAGTTTGTCAATTGTATTAGTCTTTTTAATGAATTCATTGTTAGTTTTATGATTTTTCTTGGTTGCGTCTTTAGTTTTATGTTATTAGTTTCTGCTTTTTTTTTTTTTTTTTTAAACATCTTTATTGGGGTATAATTGCTTTACAATGGTGTGTTAGTTTCTGCTTTACAACAAAGTGAATCAGCTATACATATACATATGTTCCCATATGTCTTCCCTCTTGCGTCTCCCTCCCTCCCACTCTCCCCATCCCACCCTTCCAGGCTGTCACAAAGCACCAAGCTAATATCCCTGTGCCTTGCGGCTGCTTCCCCCCAGCTATCTACCTTACTACGTTTGTTAGTGTGTATATGTCCATGACTCTCTCTCGCCCTGTCAAATCTCACCCCTCCCCCTCCCCATACCCTCAAGTCCGTTCTCCAGTAGGTCTGCGTCTTTATTCCTATCTTACCCCTAGGTTCTTCATGACATTTTTTTCCCTTAAATTCCATATATATGTGTTACCATACGGTATTTGTCTTTTTCTTTCTGACTTACTTCACTCTGTATGACAGACTCTAGGTCTACCCATCTCATTACAAATAGCTCAATTTCATTTCTTTTAAAGGCTGAGTAATATTCCATTGTGTATATGTGCCACATCTTCTTTATCCATTCATCCGATGATGGGCGCTTAGGTTGTTTCCATGTCCTGGCTATTGTAAATAGAGCTGCAATGAACATTTTGGTACATGACTCTTTTTGAATTTTGGTTTTCTCAGGGTATATGCCCAGTAGTGGGATTGCTGGGTCATATGGTAATTCTATTTGTAGTTTTTTAAGGAACCTCCATACTGTTCTCCACAGTGGCTGAACCAATTCACATTCCCACCAGCAGTGCAAGAGTGTCCCCTTTTCTCCACACCCTCTCCAGCATTTATTGTTTCTAGATTTTTTGATGATGGCCATTCTGACTGGTGTGAGATGATATCTCATTGTAGTTTTGATTTGCATTTCTCTAATGATTAATGATGTTGAGCATTCTTTCATGTGTTTGTTGGCATTCTGTATATCTTCTTTGGAGAAATGTCTATTTAGGTCTTCTGCCCATTTTTGGATGGGGTTGTTTGTTTTTTTGTTATTGAGCTGCATGAGCTGCTTGTAAATTTTGGAGATTAATCCTTTGTCAGTTGCTTCATTTGCAAATGTTTTCTCCCATTCTGAGGGTTGTCTTTTGGTCTTGGTTATGGTTTCCTTTGCTGTGCAAAAGCTTTGAAGTTTCATTAGGTCCCATTTGTTTATTTTTGTTTTTATTTCCATTACTCTAGAAGGTGGGTCAGAAAGGATCTTGCTGTGATTTATGTCATAGAGTGTTCTTCCTATGTTTTCTTCTAAGAGTTTGATAGTTTCTGGCCTTACATTTAGGTCTTTAATCCATTTTGAGCTTATTTTTGTGTATGGTGTTAGGGAGTGATCTAATCTCATACTTTTATATGTACCTGTCCAGTTTTCCCAGCACCACTTATTGAAGAGGCTGTCCTTTCTCCACTGTACATTCCTGCCTCCTTTATCAAAGATAAGGTGTCCATATGTGCGTGGGTTTATCTCTGGGCTTTCTATCCTGTTCCACTGATCTATCTTTCTGTTTTTGTGCCAGTACCATACTGTCTTGATTACTGTTGCTTTGTAATATAGTCTGAAGACAGGGAGCCTTATTCCTCCAGCTCCTTTTTTCGTTCTCAAGATTGCTTTGGCTATTCAGGGTCTTTTGTGTTTCCATACAAATTGCGAAATTTTTTGTTCTAGTTCTGTGAAAAATGCCAGTGGTAGTTTGATAGGGATTGCATTGAATCTGTAGATTGCTTTGGGTAGTAGAGTCATTTTCACAATGTTGATTCTTCCCATCCAAGAACATGGTATATCTCTCCATCTATTTGTATCATCTTTAATTTCTTTCATCAGTGTCTTATAATTTTCTGCATACAGGTCTTTCGTATCCTTAGGTAGGTTTATTCCTAGATATTTTATTCTTTTTGTTGCAATGGTAAATGGGAGTGTTTTCTTGATTTCACTTTCAGATTTTTCATCATTAGTATATAGGAATGCCAGAGATTTCTGTGCATTAATTTTGTATCCTGCTACTTTACCAAATTCATTGATTAGCTCTAGTAGTTTTCTGGTAGCATCTTTAGGATTCTCTATGTATAGTATCATGTCATCTGCAAACAGTGACAGCTTTACTTCTTCTTTTCCGATTTGGATTCCTTTTATTTCCTTTTCTTCTCTGATTGCTGTGGCTAAAACTTCCAAAACTATGTTGAATAAGAGTGGTGAGAGTGGGCAACCTTGTCTTGTTCCTGATCTTAGTGGAAATGCTTTCAGTTTTTCACCATTGAGGATGATGTTTGCTGTGGGCTTGTCATATATGGCTTTTATTATGTTTAGGAAAGTTCCCTCTATGCCTACTTTCTGGAGGGTTTTTATCATAAATGGGTGTTGAATTTTGTCGAAAGCTTTCTCTGCATCTATTGAGATGATCATATGGTTTTTCTCCTTCAATTTGTTAATATGGTTTATCACATTGATAGATTTGCGTATATTGAAGAATCCTTGCATTCCTGGAATAAACCCCACTTGATCATGGTGTATGATCCTTTTAATGTGCTGTTGGATTCTGTTTGCTAGTATTTTGTTGAGGATTTTTGCATCTATGTTCATCAGTGATATTGGCCTGTAGTTTTCTTTCTTTGTGACATCCTTGTCTGGTTTTGGTATCAAGGTGATGGTGGCTTCGTAGAAGGAATTTGGGAGTGTTCCTCCCTCTGCTATATTTTGGAAGAGTTTGAGAAGGATAGGTGTTAGCTCTTCTCTAAACGTTTGATAGAATTCACCTGTGAAGCCATCTGGTCCTGGGCTTTTGTTTGTTGGAAGGTTTTTAATCACAGTTTCAATTTCAGTGCTTGTGATTGGTCTGTTCATATTTTCTATTTCTTCCTGATTCAGTCTTGGCAGGTTGTGCATTTCTAAGAATTTGTCCATTTCTTCCAGATTGTCCATTTTATTGGCATAGAGTTGCTTGTAGTAATCTCTCATGATTTTTTTTATTTCTGCAGTGTCAGTTGTTACTTCTCCTTTTTCATTTCTAATTCTATTGATTTGAGTCTTCTCCCTTTTTTTCTTGATGAGTCTGGCTAGTGGTTTATCTATTTTGTTTATCTTCTCAAAGAACCAGCTTTTAGTTTTATTGATCTTTGCTATTGTTTCCTTCATTTCTTTTTCATTTATTTCTGATCTGATTTTTATGATTTCTTTCCTTCTGCTAGCTTTGGGGTTTTTTTGTTCTTCTTTCTCTAATTGTTTGAAGTGCAAGGTTAGGCTGTTTATTCGAGATGTTTCCTGCTTCTTAAGGTGGGCTTGTATTGCTATAAACTTCCCCCTTAGAACTGCTTTTGCTGCATCCCATAGGTTTTGGGTCGTTGTGTCTCCATTGTCATTTGTTTCTAGGTATTTTTTTATTTCCTCTTTGATTTCTTCAGTGATCACTTCATTATTAAGTAGTGTATTGTTTAGCCTCCATGTGTTTGTATTTTTTAAAGATCTTTTCCTGTAATTGATATCTAGTCTCATGGCGTTGTGGTCGGAAAAGATACTTGATACAATTTCAGTTTTCTTAAATTTACCAAGGCTTGATTTGTGACCCAAGATATGATCTATCCTGGAGAATGTTCCATGAGCACTTGAGAAAAATGTGTATTCTGTTGTTTTTGGATGGAGTGTCCTATAAATATCAATTAAGTCCATCTTGTTTAATGTATCATTTAAAGCTTGTGTTTCCTTATTTATTTTCATTTTGGATGATCTGTCCATGGGTGAAAGTGGGGTGTTAAAGTCCCCTACTATGAATGTGTTACTGTTGATCTCCCCTTTTATGGTTGTTAGTATTTGCCTTATGTATTGAGGTGCTCCTATGTTGGGTGCATAAATATTTACAATTGTTATATCTTCTTCTTGGATCGATCCCTTGATCATTATGTAGTGTCCTTCTTTGTCCCTTTTAATAGTCCTTATTTTAAAGTCTATTTTGTCTGATATGAGAATTGCTACTCCAGCTTTCTTTTGGTTTCCATTTGCATGGAATATCTTTTTCCATCCCCTTACTTTCAGTCTGTATGTGTCTCTAGTTCTGAAGTGGGTCTCTTGTAGACAGCATATATAAGGGTCTTGTTTTTGTATCCATTCAGCCAATCTGTGTCTTTTGGTGGGAGCATTTAGTCCATTTACATTTAAGGTAATTATCGATATGTATGTTCCTATTTCCATTTTATATATTGTTTTGGGTTCGCTACTATAGGTCATTTCCTTCTCTTGTGTTTCGTGTCTAGAGAAGTTCCTTTAGCATTTGTTGTAAAGCTGGTTTGGTGGTGCTGAACTCTCTCAGCTTTTGCTTGTCTGTAAAGGTTTTAATTTCTCCATCAAATGTGAATGAGATCCTTGCTGGGTAGAGTAGTCTTGGTTGCAGGTTATTCTCCTTCAGCACTTTCAGTATGTCCTGCCACTCCCTTCTGGCTTGTAGGGTTTCTGCTGAGAGATCAGCTGTTAACCTTATGGGGATTCCCTTGTGTGTTATTTGTTGTTTTTCCCTTGCTGCTTTTAATATGCTTTCTTTGTATTTAATTTTTGACAGTTTGATTAATATGTGTCTTGGCGTGTTTCTCCTTGTATTTATCCTGTATGGGACCCTCTGTGCTTCCTGGACTTAACTATTTCCTTTCCCATATTAGGGAAGTTTTCAACTATAATCTCTTCAAATATTTTCTCAGTCCCTTTCTTTCTTTCTTCTTCTTCTGGCACCCCTATAATTCGAATGTTGGTGCGTTTCATGTTGTCCCAGAGGTCTCTGAGACTGTCCTCAGTTCTTTTCATTCTTTTTTCTTTATTCTGCTCTGCAGTAGTTATTTCCACTACTTTATCTTCCAGGTCACTTATCCGTTCTTCTGCCTCAGTTATTCTGCTATTGATCCTATCTAGAGTGATTTTAATTTCATTTATTGCATTGTTCATCGTTGCTTGTTTCATCTTTAGTTCTTGTAGGTCCTTGTTAACTGTTTCTTGCATTTTGTCCATTCTACTTCCAAGATTTCGGATCATCCTTACTATCATTATTCTGAATTCTTTTTCAGGTAGATTGCCTATTTCCTCTTCATTTGTTAGGTCTGGTGGGTTTTTATCTTGCTCCTTCATCTGCTGTGTGTTTTTCTGTCTTCTCATTTTGCTTATCTTACTGTGTTTGGGGTCTCCTTTTTGCAGGCTGCACTTTCGTAGTTCCCGTTGTTTTTGATGTCTGTCTCCAGTGGCTAAGGTTGTTTCAGTGGGTTGTGTAGGCTTCCTGGTGGAGGGGACTAGTGCCTGTGTTGTGCTGGATGAGGCTGGATCTTGTCTCTCTAGTGGGCAGGTTCACGTCTGGTGGTGTGTTTTGGGGTGTCTGTGGCCTTATTATGATTTTAGGCAGCCTCTCTGCTAATGGGTGGGGTTGTGTTCCTGTTTTGCTAGTTGTTTGGCATAGGTTGTCCAGCACTGTGGCTTGCTGGTCGTTGAGTGAAGCTGGGTGCTGGTGTTAAGATGAAGGTCTCTGGGATATTTCCACCGTTTAATATTATGTGGAGCTGGGAGGTCTCTTGTTGACCAGTGTCCTGAAGTTGGCTCTCCTACCTCAGAGGCAGAGCCCTGACTCCTGGCTGGAGCACCAAGAGCCTTTCATCCACACAGCTCAGAATAAAAGGGAGAAAAAGTAGGGAGAATTAGTAGAGGTATGAGTAAAGAAAGAAGGAAAGGAGGAAAGGAAGGAAGGAAGAAAGAAGCAAAGAAGGAAAGAAAGGAGGGAGGGAGGGAGGGAGGGAGGAAGGAAGGAAGGAGGGAAAGAAGGAAAAAAGACAGAAAGAAAGATGATACAGTAAAAATAAAATAAAGTATAATATAGTTATTGAATTAAAAAATATTTAGAAAAAAAAAAAAAAAGGGACGGATAGAACCTTAGGACAAATGTTGGAAGCAAAGCTATACAGAGAAAATCTTACACAGAAGCATACACATACACCTTCACAAAAAGAGGTAAAGGGGGAAAAATCATAAATCCTGCTCCCTGAGACCACCTCCTCAATTTGGGGTGATTCGTTGTCTAAAGGAGGGAAGGAAGGAAGGAAAGAAAGAAAGAACGAAGGTAAAGTATAATAAAGCTATTACAATTAAACTTAATTATTAAGAAAAAGAATTTTTAAAAAAAAGTCATGGACGGATAGAGCCCTAGGACAAATGGTGGAAGCAAGAGTATACAGACAGGATCTCACACAGAAGCATACACGTACACATTCACAAAAAGAGGAAAAGGGAAAAAAATCATAGATCTCGCTCCTAAATTCCACCTCTTCAATTTGGGATCATTCCTTGTCTATTCAGGTATTCCACAGATGCAGGGTATATCAAGTTGATTGTGGAGCTTTAATCCGCTGCTTCTGTGGCTGCTGGGAGAGATTTCCCTTTCTCTTCTTTGTTCTCACAGCTCCCAGGAGCTCAGCTTTGGATTTGGCCCTGCCTCTGCGTGTAGGTCGCTGGAGGGTGTCTGTTTTTTCGCTCAGACAGGACGGGGTTAAAGGAGCCGCTGATTCGGGGCCTCCGGCTCACTCAGGCCGGGGGTTGGGGGATGGGGGAAGGAGGGGCACTGCGTGCGGGGCGGGCCTGCGGCTGCAGAGGCAGCGTGACGTTGCGGCAGAGGCTGGCGTGATGTTGCACCAGCCTGAGACCCGCCGTGCGTACTCCCGGGGAAGTTGTCCCTGGATCCCGGGAACCTGGCAGTGGCGGGCTGCACAGGCTCCGCGGAAGAGGGGTGTGGAGAGTGACCTGTGCTCGCACACAGGCCCCTCGGTGGCGGCAGCAGCAGCCTTAGCGTCTCCCGCCCGTCTCTGGGGTCCGCGGTTTTAGCCGCGGCTCGCGCCCGTCTCTGGGGTTTGCGCATTCAGCCGCGGCTCGCGCCCGTCTCGGGGGCTCGCGCCCTCAGCCGCGGCTCGCGCCCGTCTCTGGGGTTCGCGCTTTTAGCTGCGGCTCGCGCCCGTCTCTGGAGTTCCTTTAAGCAGCGCTCTTAAACCCCTCTCCTCGCGCACCAGGAAACAAAGAGGGAAGAAAAAGTCTCTTGCCTCTTCGGCAGGTGCAGGCTTTTCCCCGAACTCCCTCCCGGCTAGTCGTGGTGCACTAACCCCTTCAGGCTATGTTCAAGCCGCCAACCCCAGTCCTCTCCCTGAGCTCCGTCCAAAACCAAAACCCGAGCCTCAGCTCGCAGCCCCGCCCGCCCCGGTGGGTGAGCAGCAAGCCTCTCGGGTTGGTGAGTGCCGGTCGGCACCGATCGTCTGTGCAGGAATCTCCCCGCTTTGCCCTCCGCACCCGTCGCTGTGCACTACTCCACGGTCCCGAAACTCCCCCCTCTGCCTCCCGCAGTCTCCGCCCGTGGAGGGGCTTCCTAGTGTGTGGAAACTTTTCCTCCTTCACAGCTCCCTCCCACTGGTGCAGGTGCCGTCCTTATTCTTTTGTCTCTGTTTTTTCTTTTGCCCTACCCAGTTACGTGGGGAGTTTCTTGCCTTTTGGGAGGTCTGAGGTCTTCTGCCAGCCTTCAGTAGGAGTTCTGTAGGAGTTGTTCCACGTGTGGATGTATTTCTGGTGTATCCGTGGGGAGGAAGGCGATGTCCGCGTCTTACTCTTCAGCCATCTTCAAGGTCAAGCCCCAGTTTCTGCTTTTTTAAAAAAATGTTTCCTTTCTTTAGTTTCCTTATGTTTATTCTAAAGGTTTGTTTTTCTAATATGTATAATGTATTATTGATATTTAGCTCTTTTATTTTGTAATATAATCATTTAGAATTATTTTTCTTTAATTATCAGTTACTTGTCTTACAAGTCTTGGTTTGTACTTTTTTCATAGCTTTTTCTAAGTAATTTAAATATCCACTATGCTTTCTACCTGGAATTTTTCATTATTTAGAATTTTATTTTAATATTTATAGATAATCCTGTACATTTTCTTGTCTTGATTTTAGTTTTCTTTCATTACTGATTTTTAACTAATTGTATTGCCATCAAAGAATATGTCATATTTTTTGATGTATGTTGAGATATGTTTTAAGGCATATTTTATATCAGTTTTAATAAACGTTTCAAATAAATTGGAAGGAAACCTGTGTTCTTCACTTTCTGGGTTCATCGTTGTTTGTATGTCTATTTAGTCAGTCCAGTTTTGAACAGTTTTTTCAAATAGCATGTATTCTTATTGCTTATTTTTTCTCCTTTTTCTATGATTGTTAACATGCTAACTCTTAAATTTTGATGGTAGATTTATTTTATCCTTCACAGCTTTTGAAATTTTTATTTTATATATTTTAAAACCATAAAAGTAGTGGTATTCAAATTTAGAATTATTATATCACCCTGGCAAACTGAAACCTTTATGTAGTGGCACACTTTAAAACATATTTTTTTATATTAGTATAGCCAAATCAGTTGCATTTTGCTTAATATTTTCATGATGTATCTTTTTCAATCTTCCTCTTCTTTTCTGTGTGTTTATATCTTAAACAGGACTTATTGTAGAAAATGTATAATTGTATTTTTCATATAATCAAACAATCTTTTATTTTAACCTGAGTGTATAGTCCATTTATATTTATTGTAATAAATTATATATTTGAATTTATTTTACTTTGTAATACTTTCAACTTTCTGTTTCTTTTTCCTGTTTTCTTGATATTTTTATTGACTTATTTTTTCTTTTGTGGTTTTCACACTCTATTTCTGCTTACACCAGGGAAAAATTGAAGTCTATATAGAGTAACAAAGGCAAAAGTTTATACATTAAAATAAAATCTCTGGTCACAGTGAATTAGTAGAGCACTTGCTAATAGTTTCAATGGTAACTTACACCTATGGATTTTCCTATTTTATTTTAGTGTTCTGAGGATTTTTACTCAGGAATACTCCCACAGTCAATAATAAAAAGCCAAACACCATTAAAAGAGGTCAAAAACAAACACTTTGCTGAGGAAAATATAGGCATATCTATTAGGCAAATGAAAAAGTGCTCAGAATTATTAGTCATCAGAATGTAACCACCATGAGACACATTTACACTCTCATCAGAATGGCTAAATTTTTTTAAATGACTAAAACACCAAATATTGGTGAGAATGCAGAGCAACTAGAACTTGTAAACATTGTTGAAAACATTCTGACAGTTTATCATAAAACTAAATTTACACCTTTCTACCCTCTAGCCCAATAATTTACCCCTCAATATATACTCAAAATAAATGAAAATACATGTTCACAAAAATTCTTATATAAAAATGTTTTAGCAACTTTATTCACAATAGTAAAAACCTGGAAATAGCCCAGGGGTCCATCAACAGGAGAATGAGTAAACAAAAGGTGATTTATTCACTTAATGAAATATTATTTAACAATAAAAAGGAACATATTACTAATAAATGAGAAAATGAATGAATTTCAAAAACATACCCAGTTTTAAAAAACCTCACAGATATTAATACACACTGTATGTCTCTACGTGTGGACCTGTAGATTAGATATAAGTAATTTATGATGCAAAAAAGTCAGGATAATGATTGCCACTGGAGGATGGGAACAGGCTTCACTGCGAAGGGATATAAGGGGGTTTTCTGGGATGATTGCACTGTTTTATATTTTGATACACGTTTATATATATGGATGTATGCTTTTGTCAAAACTCAATAAAAGTTAATTTAAGATTTGTGCATTTCTTTGTATACAAAGAAAAAAATGACAGAAATGAGTTGAACTCTGGTTGATGACGTGCTGGAATATCAAAAAAAGAGATTTTGTCCATAATTTGCTTTGAGTCGCATCAAAGAAATGAAATGAATACATGAATGGATGAATGGATGGATGGATGGTGGAGTATAATGAAATGTTGGTGATGTAGTCTGAGTAATGAACACATACATGTGTAATTCTTTCACCTTTGCCTTATGGGAGGCATGGGAGAATGTGGGAGGTGAGTTTCTAGAGCTTCTTCCTCTACTTCTACCTACCTTTTTTTTTCCTTTAATATATTGTACTTCTATAACATAGTTTGTATTTTCTTTGCCTCAGCTAATTATTTAATTAGTATTTTTTTCTTAGTTTCTGCTCTACAACAAAATGAATCAGTTTCAGTTATATATATATACATATGTTCCCATGTCTCTTCCCTCTTGCATCTTCCTCCTTCCCACCATCCCTATCCCACCCCTCCAGGCAATCACAAAGCACTGAGCTGATCTGCCTCTGCTCTGCAGCTGCTTCCCACTAGCTATCTACCTTATGTTTGGTAGTGTATATATGTCCATGCCTCTCTCTCGCTTTGTCACAGCTTACCCTTCCTCCTCCCCATATCCTCAAGTCCATTCTCTAGTAGGTCTGTGTTTTTATTCCTTTCTTACCCCTAGGTTCTTCATGACATTTTTTTTTCTTAAATTCAATATATATGTGTTAGCATACGGTATTTGTCTCTCTCTTTCTGACTTACTTCACCCTGTATGACAGACTCTATATCTATCCACCTCATTACAAATAACTCAATTCCGTTTCTTTTTATGGCTGAGTAATATTAAATTGTATATATGTGCCACACATTCTTTATCCATTCATCCATTGATGGACACTTAGGTTGTTCCCACCTCCTGGCTATTGTAAATAGAGCTGAAATGAACATTTTCGTACATGACTCTTTTTGAATTATGGTTTTCTCAGGGTATATGCCCAGTAGTGAGATTGCTGGGTCATATGGTAGTTCTATTTGTAGTTTTTATGGAACCTCCATACTGTTCTCCACAGTGGCTGTATCAATTTACATTCCCACCAACAGAGCAAGAGGGTTCCCTTTTTTCCACATCCTCTCCAGCATTTATTGTTTCTCGATTTTTTGATGATGGCCATTCTGACCAGTGTGAAATGATATTTCATTGTAGTTTTGATTTGCATTTCTCTAATGATTAGTGATGTTGAGCATTTTTTCATGTGTTTGTTGGCAGTCTGTATATCTTCTTTGGAGAAATGTCTATTTAGGTCTTCTGCCCATTGTTGGATTGGGTTGTTTGTTCTTTTGTTATTAAGCTGCATGAGCTGCTTATAAATTTTGCAGATTAATCTTTTGTAGTTGCTTCATTTACAAATATTTTCTCCCATTCTGAGGGTTGTCTTTTGGTGTTGTTTATGGTTTCCTTTGCTGTGCAAAAGCTTTGAAGTTTCATTAGGTCCCATTTGTTTATTTTTGTTTTTATTTCCATTTTCTAAGAGGCGGGGCCAAAAGGATCTTGCTGTGATTTATGTCATAGTGTCCTGCTTATGTTTTCCTCTAAGAGTTTGATAGTTTAGGTCTTTAATCCATTTTGAGCTTATTTTTTTTGTATGGTGTTAGGGAGTGATCTAATTTGATAGTTTTACATGTCCCTGTCCAGTTTTCCCAGCACCACCTATTGAAGAGGCTGTCCTTTCTCCACTGTACATTCCTGCCTCCTTTATCAAAGATAAGGTGACCATATATGTGTGGGTTTTTCTCTAGGCTTTCTATCCTTTTCCATTGATCTATCTTTCTGTTTTTGTGCCAGTACCATACTGTCTTGATTACTGTAGCTTTGTAGTATAGTCTGAAATCAGGGAGCCTGATTCCAACAGCTCTGTTTCTCGTTCTCAAGATTACTTTGGCTATTCTTGGTCTTTTGTGTTTCCATACAAATTTTTGTTCTAGTTCTGTGAAAAATGCCAGTGGAAATTTGATAGGGATTGCATTGAATGTGTAGATTGCTATGGATAGTAAAGTCATTTTCACAATGTTGATTCTTCCAATCCAAGAACATGGTATATCTCTCCATCTATTTGTATCATCTTTAATTTCTTACATCAGTGTCTTATAAATTTCTGCATAAAGGACTTTTGTCTCCGTAAGTAGGTTTATTCCTAGATAATTTATTCTTTTTGTTGCAATGGTAAATGGGAGTTTTTTCTTGATTTCACTTTCAGATTTTTCATCATTAGTGTATAGGAATGCCAGAGAATTCTCTGCATTAATTTTGTTTCCTGCTACTTTACCAAATTCATTGATTAGCTCTAGCAGTTTTCTAGTAAAATCTTTAGGGTTCTATATGTATAGTATCATGTCATATGCAAACAGTGACAGCTTTACTTCTTCTTTTTTGATTTTGATTCCTTTTATTTACTTTCCTTGTCTGATTGCTGTGGCTAAAACTTCCAAAACTATGTTGAATAAGAGTGGTGAGAGTGGCAACCTTGTCTTATTCCTGATCTTAGTGGAAATGATTTCAGTTTTTCACCATTGAGGATGATGTTGGCTGTGGGTTTGTCATATATGGCCTTTAATATGTTGAGGAATGTTCCCTCTATGCCTACTTTCTGCAGGGTTTTTATCATAATGGGTATTGAATTTTGTCAAAATCTTTCTCTGCATCTATTGAGATGATCATACGGTTTTTCTCTTTCAGTTTGTTATTACAGTGTATCACGTTGATTGATTTGCGTATATTGAAGAATCCTTGCATTCCTGGAATAAACCCCACTTGATCATGGTGTATGATCCGTTAAATGTACTGTTGGATTCTGTTTGCTAGTATTTTGTTGAGAATTTTTGCATCTATGTTTATCAGTGATACTGGCCTATAGTTTTATTTCTTTGTGACATCCTTGTCTGGTTTTGGTATCAGGGTGATGGTGGCTTCATAGAATGAGTTTGGGAGTGTTCCTCCCTCTGGTATATTTTGGAAGAGTTTGAGAAGGATAGATGATAGCTCTTCTCTAAATGTTTGAAAGAATTTGCCTGTGAAGCCATCTGGTCTTGGGCTTTTGTTTGTTGGAAGATTTTTAATCACAGTTTCCATTTCAGTGCTTGTGATTGGTCTGTTCATATTTTCTATTTCTTCCTGATTCAGTCTTGGCAGGTTGTGCATTTCTAAGAATTTTTCCATTACTTCCAGGTTGTCCATTTTATTGGCATAAAGTTGCTTGTAGTAATCTCTTATGATCTTTTGTATTTCTACAGTGTCAGCTGTTACTTCTCCTTTTTCATTTCTAATTCTATTGATTTGAGTCTTCTCCTTTTTTGTCTTGATGAGTCTGGCTAATGTTTTATTAATTTTGTTTATCTTCTCAAAGAACCAGCTTTTAGGTTGATTGATCTTTGCTTCATTTCCTTCATTTCTTTTTCATTTATTTCTGATCTGATTTTTATGATTTCTTTCCTTCCGCTAAATTTGAGGGGTTTTTTGTTCTTCTTTCTCTAATTGCTTTAGGTGCAAGGTTAGGTTGTTTATTCGAGATGCTTCTGTTTCTTAAGGTAGGATTGTATTGCTATAAACTTCCCTCTTAGAACCGCTTTTGCTGCATCCCACGGATTTTGGGTCGTCATGTCTCCATTGTCATTTGTTTCTTGGTTTTTTTTTTTTTAATTTCCTCTTTGATTTCTTCAGTTATCACTTCGTTATTAAGTAGTGTATTGTTTAGCCTCCATGTGTTTGTATTTTTTACAGATCTTTTCCTGTAATTGATATAGTCTCATAGCATTGTGGTCGGAAAATATACTTGATACAATTTCGATTTTCTTAAGTTTACCAAGGCTTGATTTGTGACCCAAGATATGATCTATCCTGGAGAACGTTCTATGAGCACTTGAAAAAAATGGGTGGAATGTCCTATAAATATCAATTAAGTCCATCTTGTTTAATGTATCATTTAAAGCTTCTGTTTTTTTTATTTATTTTCATTTTGGATGATCTGTCCATTGGTGAAAGTGGGGAGTTAAAGTCCCCTACTATGAATGTGTTACTGTCGATTTCCTCTTTTATGGCTGTTAGTATTTGCCTTATGTATTGAGGTGCTCCTATATTGGGTGCATAAATATATACAATTGTTATATCTTCTTCTTGGATTGATCCCTTTATCATTATGTAGTGTCCTTCTTTGTTTCTTCTAATATTCTTTATTTTAAAGTCTATTTTGTCTGATATGAGAATTGCTACTCCAGCTTTCTTTTGGTTTCCATTTGCATGAAATATCTTTTTCCATCCCCTTACTTTCAGTCTGTATGTGTCTCTGTCTGATGTGGGTCTCTTGTAGACAGCAAATATATGGGTCTTGTTTTTTTATCCATTCAGCCAATCTTTGTCTTTTGGTGGGAGCATTCAGCCCATTTACATTTAAAGTAATTATTGATATGTATGTTCCTATACCCCTTTTCTTAATTTTTTTGGGTTTGCTATTGTAGGTGTTTTCCTTCTCTTGTGTTTCTTGCTTAGAGAAGTTCCTATAGCAGTTGTTGTAGAGCTGGTTTGGTGGTCGTGAACTCTCTCAGCTTTTGTTTGTCTGTAAAGGTTTTAATTTCTCCATCAAATCTGAATGAGATCCTTGCTGGGTAGAGTAATCTTTGTTGTAGGTTTTTCCCTTTCATCACTTTAAATATGTCCTGCCAGTCCCTTCTGGCTTACAGAGTTTCTGCTGAAAGATCAGCTGTTAACCTTATGGGGATTCCCTTGTGTGTTATTTGTTGTTTTTTCCTTGCTGCTTTTAATATGTTTTCTTTTTATTTAATTTTTGACAGCTTGATTAATATGTGTCTTGGCATATTTCTCCTTGGATTTATCTATTTGGGACTCTCTGTGCTTCCTGGACTTGATTAACTATTTCCTTTCCCATATCAGGGAAGTTTTCAACTATAATCTCTTCAAATATTTTCTCAGTCCCTTTCTTTGTTCTCTTCTTCTTCTGGAACCCCTATAATTCGAATGTTGGTGTGTTTAATGTTGTCCCAGTGGTCTCTGAGACTGTCCTCTGTTCTTTTCTTTCTTTTTTCTTTATTCTGCTCTGCAGTAGTTATTTCCACTATTTTATCTTCCAGGTCATTTATCCGTTCTTCTGCCTCAGTTATTCTGCTATTGATCCCATCTAGAGTATTTTTCGTTTCATTTATTGTGTTGTTCATCATTGTTTGTTTCATGTTTATTTCTTCTAGCTCCTTGTTAAACACTTCTTGCATTTTGTCTATTCTATTCCAAGATTTTGGATCATTTTTACTATCATTATTCTGAATTCTTTTTCTGGTAGACTGCCTAGTTCCTCTTCATTTGATAGGTCTGGTGGGTTTTTATCTTGCTCCTTCATCTGCTGTGTGGTTTTCTGTCTTCTCATTTTGCTTATCTTACTGTGTTTGTGGTCTCCTTTTTGCAGGCTGAAGGTTTGTTGTTCCCATTGTTTTTGGTGTCTGTCCCCAGTGGCTAAGGTTGTTCCAGTGTATTGTGTAGGCTTCGTGGTGGAGAGGACTAGTGCCTGTGTTCTGGTGGATGAGGCTGGATCTTATGTTTCTGGTGGGGAGGTCCATGTCTGTTGGTGTGTTTTGGGGTGTCTGTGGACTTATTATGATTTTAGGCAGCCTCTCTGCTAATGTGTGGGGTTGTGTTCCTGTCTTGCTAGTTGTTTGGCATAGGATGTCAAGCACTGTAGCTTGTTTGTCATTGAGTGAAGTTGGGTGCTTGTGTTGAGATGGAGATCTCTGGGAGATTTTTGCCATTTGATATTATGTGGAGGTGGGAGGTCTCTTGTGGACCAGTGTCCTGAAGTTGGCTCTCCCACCTCAGAGGCACAGCACAGACTCCTGGCTGCAGCACCAAGAGCCTTTCATCCACATGGCTCAGAATAAAAGGGAGAAAAAGTAGAAAGAAAGAATTAGTAGAAGTAGAAACAAAGAAAGGAAGGAGGGAGGAAGGGAGGAAGGAAAGAGGTAAAGAAAGAAGGTAAAAAAGAAAGAAAGAAAATAAAGTAAAATAAAATAAAATAAGATAAAGCATAATAAAGTTATTAAAATAAAAAAAATAGTTATTAAGAGAATAAAAAAGAAAAAACATTAAAAAAAAAAAAATGGATGGATAGAGCCCTAGGACAAATGGTGGAAGCAAAGCTATACAGACAGAATCTCACATAGAAGCATACACATACACACTCACAAAAAGAGGAAAAGGGGAAAATGTCATAAATCTTGCTCTCAAAGTCCACCTCCTCAATTTGTGATGATTTGTTGTCTAAACGAGGAAGGAAGGAAAGAACGAACGAAGATAAAGTAAAATAAAATAATGTTATTAAAATAAAAAATAATTATTAAGGAAAAATATCAAAAACAAAAACAGACAGATAGAACCCTCGGACAAATGGTGGAAGTAAAGCTATACAGACAAAATCTCACACAGAATCATACACATACACACTGACAAAAAGAGGAAAAGGGGAAAAAATCATAAATCTGGCTCTCAAAGTCCACCTCCTTAATTCGGGATGATTCGTTGTCTATTCATGTATTCCACAGATGCAGCGTACATCAAGTTGATTGTGGAGCTTTAATCCGCTGCTTCTGAGGCTGCTGGGAGAGATTTCCCTTTCTCTTTGTTCTCACAGCTCCCAGGGGCTCAGCTTTGGATTTGGCCCTGCCTCTGCGTGTAGGTCGCCAGAGGGCGTCTGTTCTTCGCTCAGAGAGGATGGGGTTAAAGGAGCAGCTGATTCGGGAGCTCTGGCTCACTCAGGCTGAGGGGGGGAGGGGCATGGAGCGCGGGGCAAGCCTGCGGCAGCAGAGGCTGATGTGGCATTGCACCAGCCTGAGGCATGCCGTGTGCTCTCCCGGGGGAGTTGCCCTGGTTCCTGGGACCCTGGCAGTAGCGAGCTGCACAGGCTCTCCAGAAGGGGGGTGTGGATAGTGACCTGTGCTCGCACACAGGCTTCTTGGTGGTGGCAGCAGCATCCTTAGCGTCTCATGCCTGTCTCTTGGGTCCGCGCTTTCAGCCGCGGCTCGTGCCCGTCTCTGGAACTCCTTTAAGCAGTGTTCTTAATCTCTTCTCCTCGCGCACCAGGAAACAAAGAGGGAAGAAAAAGTCTCTTGTATCTTCGGCTGGTCCAGACTTTTGCCCAGACTCCCTCCCGGCCAGCTGTGGTGCACTAACCCCCTGCAGGCTGTGTTCACGCCGCCACCCCCAGTCCTCTCCCTGCTTCCGACCGAAGCCCGAGCCTCAGCTCCCAGCCCTGCCTGCCCCGGTGGGGGGAGTGGACAAGCCTCTCGGGATGGTGAGTGCCAGTTGGCACCTGTCCTCTGTGTGGGAACCTCTCTGCTTTGCCCCCCGCACCCCTATTACTGTGCTGTCCTCCACGGCTCCGAAACTTCCCCCTCCGCCACCCGCAGTCTCCGCCCGCGAAGGGGCTTCCTAGTGTGTGGAAACCTTTCCTCCTTCACAGCTCCCTCCCACTGGTGCAAGTCTCATCCCTATCCTTTTGTCTCTGTTTATTCTTTTTTCTTTTGCCCTACGCAGGTACATGGGGTGTTTCTTGCCTTTTGGGAGGTCTGAGGTCTTCTGCCAGCGTTCAGTAGGTGTTCTGTAGGAGTTGTTCCACGTGTAGATGTATTTCTGGTATATCTGTGGGGAGGAAGGTGATCTCCGTGTCTTACTCTTCTGCCATCTTTCCGGAAGCCCTCAGCTAATTATTAAAAAAAAAAAAAAAAAAAAAAAACAGAAATGGAAAATCCACTCAGATCATTAACAATAAGTTCTATCATTATATCTGAATCTGGGAACATAATTTGTATAATCACTATGAAAGATCTAAGGATCAAACCTTGGACTTACCCTTTTATAATTGTATGATTAGACCCCTTTGTACTTCAATTTCTTCACATGAAAAAGAGGGATGGGATTAAAGCAGGATCTATGTAACAAGGTGTATTTTGCTTTTTATTTGTTTGTTGTTTTGAGACAGAATCACATGAGATCATCCATATAAAGCACTTAACATCATGATGGGCACATTCTAAATGTTTAATAACTGTTTGCCTTTACCTTTGTAACTTATTTCAGGGTCCCTAGTATAACTTGCCTATGAAGTTTAAATGTTATTCTTCAAATAATCCATTTAATTATATATTATAAAGAGACAAAGAGAATTATGTTTGCCATCTTCCAAAATATAAGCAGAGATGAGTTTTAGAAAAAGACACAATCAGTTGCAAACTTCCTCCTTGCTTGCTTCCCACACTTCTCTCCACCCCTCCAGCCACTACTGAGTATACCTCATCACCAGGCTCACATATGTGACAATGATAAAAAGGTCTGTGCTGGGAACAATATAGTGGGTAATAAATCAATGCTGGGAGGGAGGTTACTAAGCAGGATGGGAGGAGGGGAGATGGCATTGTGAATAATCAATGCAACAGACTCTGTAAGAACATGGCAAAACATCTTACTTAACATGCTTAATAAAGCTGGAGAGGGGAAATCAGTGATAATATGGAAATAGGCTGTCAGATTGCTGGAGAGCCCTTTGCCCACATAGATGGAGCAGGGAAAGGAAGAGAGTGTCTTCCACTGTGCTGGACCCAGCTCTGAACACCCAACCCACATGGTGCTCATTGCCTGGGACATGACACATTCTTCCTCCTGACTATGCCAGCAGTTTCAGGAATAAAGAGAGGAAAAAAAAACCTATTTGAGAGGTTTCCAATTGTGGTTAAATCCAGGAACACACAGCAATATTGCTGCAGAGCAAAAGGACCCCCTCCCCATTTGGAGTAACAAGATGAAAAGAAAATTCAAAGAGTACTTAGATGCTTGAATTGAGAGATGGCTGACTCTTGCTCCAGAATGATAGTGAAATACTATCACAAAAGAATTCCTGAAATACTCTAGTCTAGCCCTCTTGATTACAAGAGGGAGGAAAGCAAAGTTCATGGAGAACCAGGGCACAAAGCCACATAGATAGTTGGTGTCAGAGTATAGACTAGGGCCTTGGTACCCAGCGTAAGATATTAAGTTGTATAAAGTACCTTGCACTCAGGAGTTACTCTACAAACAGGGGATCACTTTCTTTTTCCTTTAGTCTGGAATTTGTTCACTTCTCTTTTCTGCATCCAGAGTTTAAAAAGAGAAGGAAACATGAGTACTGAACTTGGTGTCTAAAGACATTAGTTAGAAAGCTGATTATTTTCCAGACTGGTATCATTTAGGGCTAATTACTAATTTGGGACCTCAGTGTCCTCATTTCTAAGTTGAGAAATTAGTTCTGTAGGATTACAAGTCCTTTTACAGGTCTAACATTCATAATTTGAATCATTCTCATTTTAAAATTGAATATGACCTGTCTGCATAATAAAAGAGGGAGAAAAAGCACAAGGAAAAAAAAGTGCTACAACATTATAAGTGCTTGTCCCTTGGTAGCTTTGGAATAAATGTGTTATTGTTAAATTCAGTGGTATCATCTTAACAAGGCAAACAGAAACATAATGATTGCTAATTGAACTATAAAAGTAATAATTACCTTTGATGTAAAATGCAAAGTCCTCAGCAGTGAGCTCAGATTGTATAAGTGGAAGCAGTTATCAGAGGCCAAATCAGATTAGAAGGGAGCCATTCCAATCACATCTTGGTGGTGTTGAATCTGCACCAGGCATGGAATGCTTTCAGTACATGTAACGATATCCTACTCCAGTGCTGCAGGAGAATGAGAGAAACATGACAACTCACTGTTGTAGGTAACCTGTGTCTGGTAAGAAGGGTAGAATCTCTTTTAAGCAACACCCTAGCCTGGGGAGAAGGGTGGTAGGTGGAGTAAAATGTTGATATGCTGTCCAGGAGATGCTCTTACCACATTCACAAGGTAAGATGATCTTACTATCTTCAGTATTCGATTTAGTAGATCAAGCTTTCCTCTAGGAAGCTTTTCTGCCCCTAAAATTTGTACCAGCTACCCTAGTTGGGGACATGAAATTTACCTTCAGTGATTAAGGATGCTGAGGACGGGGTGCAGACAGTTCCCATATGTTGGCTCAGCACAAAGAACAGTGAGGTACTTCTCAAGCCAGCAAAATCACCTGGGGAGAATGGACACTGCCTCAGCACCTTTGGTGCCTGCAGAGCAGGTAGAACAATAGGTATTATGCCTTCTCTCCAATGTTGAGCAATGTTAAGAAGTCAGAGTAAGACAGCAGTAGACTGAGCTATGGAACAACAGGGCAGCTGTGTCTCAGAGAAATAGCTGGGATGGATCTGTACTGTTTCCTCTGGCTCACCCCTTTTGCATGTATATTATCCCCGTTTCCCACCCCTACAATGTGCATCTCCTGGACATCATCTAAGATGTGTTTATTTGTTTTGTTTGTTTGTTTGTGTTTCTCTTGATTCCCCTGATTCAAGCCTAACAAGTGATCAGGATGAAAGATGAGGCTCAGGAGATGATTGCTGATTGAGGAGTTGATTGAGGACTTGATTGACTCATTTGGAATAACTTGTTCAATTCTAGCTTACCACAGATTCTCACACAAACTTAAGAGAGAAGCCATTTTATTATCTAGCCAAAGATATGTGAGAATTTTGTTAGGGCTCCCTGTCAGAATATTTTCAATGAGTATTTTATTATACAACAAATTTTCTTTGGAGACCCCCTTCCTCCTGCTTACAGCTCTCACTTGGCTTCTAATTTCAGCTCAAGCTGTGTCTCCACCAGCGATTTCATTCTCCTTCTCTCTCTAGCCCCCTCCCCAACCAAATCATATCCATATTTTTTCCAGAATGCAAAATATAGAAACAAGCATCTGTTTGGACAAAATCAGTTTTCACTTGTGAAAAGTGGATGCTTTGTAAAATCACAGGCAACAAGAAAAATGTCAGAGAATGGAACCAAATGTTGGAGGGATAATAAAACCTTCAGTCTGCAGTTGGATGAGCTGAGGAAGAGGTCTGCTAAAAATTAAATAGTCAAGACATATATTGAATTCATTTGGTCACTGAGTTTCAGCACCCCACCCTGAATCCCCTGAGGCTTGATTTCTCATAGTAAAAATAGGACTAAGAGACTCCTGTCTCTACTCTGTGTTATGAGCAGACATGTAGGATCAATCATGCAACAAAGGATGTCTGTTTCCTTGTTTTCACATAGTGGTATTCAAAAAGCTATTTCCTCTCTAATAAGAAAAGTCCAGACTCTCACTGCCAAATTATAATGCTTTGAAAAATTCTCAATTTGTTTAACTCTAATTATGTCTCTAATCCTTAGAAAGAATGTTGTATCAACAGTTGGCTCTTTAGTTCCCAGGTCTTTCCATCTTTATAATTTACTTGTGTGAATGTCTTGGGCAATTAAGTCTTGGAGGACCTAGAATTCATCTTTGGCATGAGGTTTGAATTATCTTATCTGTTACTAATTGAAAGGATGTGAGGTAAAAATCCTGGTGCATGACAATTGAGTTCAACAAACTTTTATTGGTTACCAACTTTTTATGTACCAGAACCCAGATAAAATGAAAAAGACATTGACCTCACCGATCATCTGTAGTCTTGAAGGACAGGCAGGAAAGTTCACATACTGCAATAACCGGTTAAAAGGAATGATGTACAAGGGGAAGTTGGAACAAGAGCATAGACTCTGCAGGTTCCAAAGGCGTTCTAAACTCTTTGCAGTACATCCTCTTACTGTGCATGGCGTCTAGCCCAACATCTCCAGATAGTAGGATTTCAATACATGTTGAAAAAACAGTCAATTTTTCAAAAGTTTAGGCACTTTTTGTCAAAGCTGATAATTATTTTTAAAACTCTTTGAATTCACAAAATTAGATTATGTGTCTTAAGAAAATGGTTTTAAAATGTCTCAAAAATTTTTCAGCTTTCTTTGTAAAAGTAGTTTTAGGAATAAAGCATGTTATAATCTGCCATATATTCCATTGCCTCCATCACTCCCAAAGCAGACATTGAATGAGAAATTATACAGTGATTATTTTATGTTTTATATTTTTAGAGTTATTAGTGTTATATCTCAATAAGTTTACCAGTATAAACACAATGCCTCCTTACTAACTGCTTTTCTTCAAGTCAACATAATTCTCTCTGTTATGAGCTCCAGCCTGTACTTTGAAAGAATAGAGATATAAATGATGTTCTTTGACCTTAAGGAGTTTACAGTTTAACAGTGTTTTTAAATGTACAGAGTTATGTGGTTCACACAGGCATAACAGATAACATTATGGAAACATACCTAATCAAACATGTAAGTGGAAGTTTATGGAATTTATGTATAACTGCTGCATAAATTGAAGAAGCTTTCCTGGAAGAGGTACAATTTAGACTGAGCTTTGAAACTCATTAGAGTTGATATGAGAAAGAGAATTAAGGTGTGAATAGTATCAAAAAACAAAGACAGGAATGGAAATAAACATGATATTATAAGGTCAGGAGGACAGGTTGGAATTAAAGTATTCTTTGAAAAAGTGCCTCTTAATTGTGCAGGATAAAGACAATATTTCTTAGCCAGCAATTCAAATACCTTCAGAATCTGGATCCGTCCTGCCTTTCCTGTTTTATTTCTGCATTTTCCTCAATGACTAAATCAGCATTGGACTTTCCAATCTCTATGGATTTTTCTTACTTTCCCCTTCTCTTCAAATGAGAGACTAATCTCTACTTTTTATTTCATTCCTACCAATCAATAATAATTCACCTGTGATAACACTTACATGAAGGTTTCTTTTCCTCCTCTGAGCTCAGTTATCATTTATTGCATATATATTGATTTTTCTTGTTACTTACATTACTCTGCTATGTTATTGTTTTCAGAACTACTCCAAATTGGAATTGTAAACATCCTGAGGCCAGTGAACTTCTTTTAACACTTTCCATATTTGCCTGTATATTCCTATACATTATTAGTATTTAATAAAGTCATGATAATTAATTAGTAGGCAAAGGGACATATGGAAAGTAGATATCCTTTCCAGCACCTCTGAAATATTACCATGTAATTTCTTTTCTGACCTTGTTTCAAGTCCCACATTGGTTTCTAGTCCTGGTTCTATCATTATTTCACAATAGAACCTCCAACAATTGCTTATGCTTTTGGGTCTCCAGAATATTTTCAAATAGTTAATACGAGTCACCTTGCTCAACATATTGAAAGGAAGAAGACTTGAAATAAAAGATGTGTTGTAAATACTGACCTATTTTTTCAGGTTTTCTCTTTCAAATGTCCAAAGCCAGCACTGTGGGCAAAATGGTACATGTTCTTTTGATGCAAATACAAGCAGACAAGGGGACTGAGAAAATGGACCTCAGTAAGGGAGGAAGCAATGACAAGAAGACTATTTTATCACAAGAAACATTAAGTGACTAAATTTTTTTTTTTCTTGGCAGCTGGATCTTGATGCAACTGAGTAATGCTGAAGGCTACTTAAAATAATTCATCTTCCAGAGCAGATGTGATCTTCCAGAGCAGATGTCATTTCTTTAGTTTCTTATAGACTGAATTTGGATATGACCCATCCCATAGAACTCTAATTCCTTCTCATTATTATAATGCTTTTGTAATTGTATTCTTAGAGACCCAGAATGAGAAGCCTCACAGCTGTAAAAGTGGATGTGTGGCTAGACCCAGGAGGTAACTAAGTTCAACCAAGGAAATAAAGTTTGCAGCCCACGACTAGTAGTCAGAACTTTTATTTTATGCCTGTGGCTGATTGTGGACACCAGTGCCCCATGCCAAGACAGCATTTAAATACCAAGGGATGAGATACATCACTACACAGGCATGATGCCTGGCACCCACGCTATCTCCAGATGGCTTGATGTACAGAAATAGCCTTTGAGATCAAACTCAGTGTGGAGAAGTCCAAACTCGTGATCTGTCCCTCGGGGCTTCTCTGTAGTAAAGGGTACCCTCTGCTGCTTAGAGGCAGAGCTCAGAGTCTGTTAAAGTGCAATTGAATATCACAAATTATCCTCCTCACCAAATATTGATTGAGGTCTTACCGTCTGCCGGACACAGTACTAAGCATTTAGAATGCAGAGGAATATGGCATGATCACTGCCCTTAAGAGCTTCCAGTGTAGTAGGGAGTAAAGTCATATACAGTAATCCCCCCTTATCCATGGGGAATATGTTTCAAGAAACCCAGGGGGTGCCCGAAACCAGATAGTACCTAAACCTATATATACTACTATTTTCCTGTATACCTATGATAAAAGTTTAATTTGTAAATTAGGCACTGTAAGATATTAATAATAATAACTAATAATAAAATATAACTATTTTAACAATATACTGTATTAAAAGTTATGTGAATGTAGTCTCACTCTCTCTTTCTCTCCAAATATTTCATTATACAAATTAAACGTCTTTTCCATTCTAACTAAGCACTTATCACACACTGTGGCCACTTTTGCAGTTTGAGGTCCACAGCTAAATTAGTGTCAATTTCCTTTTTCTTCTTTACAATTTCATGGCTAGAAGGTTCATTCTTACCATAGATCTTAGCAACCTCAGCATATGATTTTTATCTTTCCATATTAATTCGGAAACTTCCACCTTTTCACTTGGAACACTTTGAGGCTTCTCTTTGGCAGATCCAAAATGCAAGCATCACTACTTTTGCACTTTGGGACCATTATAAGTAAAATAAGGATTACTTGAACACAAGCACTGCAATACCATGACAGCTGATCTGACCGAGAGGGCTACTAACTGACCAACGGGAGGATATGCTACACAATGGATGATTCATCTCCAGGATAGGACAGAGTGGGACCATGTGAGATTTCATCACACTACACAGAGCAGTGTGCAATTTAAAACTTATGAATTGTGGGGTTTTTTTGGACTTTTTAATTTAATATTTTCAGAACACAGGTAAATGAAACCACAGATAGCAAAGCCACAAATAAAGGAGGAGTACTGTGCAAGTAAACATATACAAGAGTTTGCATAATAATGCCATGTAATTTATGTGTAGGAAGATGATGTAGAATTTCATAACAGGGAGCTATATGTTGAATTCTGCAGCCAAACACCCCAAAGACAAATAAACACCATAGGTATTAGCACCAGAATTTATCTTCTAAAGCAGTGCTGTCAAAGAGAACTTTCTGTGGTGGTGAAAACGTTCTGTTATGCATTGTTGAACATGGTAGCCATTAGCCACAGGTGGATATGAGTACTTGAAATGGGCTAGTTTGACTGAGAAAGTAAATTTTAAATTATATTTAATATGAATGCAATTTATCTTACTTTTAGTAACCACATGAGGCTAGTGACTTTCACATCGTTCAAGGCAGTTCTTGAATATCTATGACTCATTTTGCACCTGAAAACATAGGCACAGAGATGTTGCATTGACTATGCTCAAGGGTTAAATTATTTAGAAGCCATTCTAATTCCTCATCAAGGAGGATGCCAACACTCATCAGGAAGAATAGCACTATTCTCATTACATTGGATAGGTGCAATCTCTCTCAGATGAACTTTGTGTTGCCTTCATAAAAAACTGAGGGTCTCTGAATGGATAAAGAAGATGTGGTATATATACATATATATTACTCAGACATAAAAAGGAATGAAATAATGGCATTTGCAGCAATATGGGTGGATTATCATACTAAGTGAATTAAGTCAGACAGAGAAAGACAAATATCATATGACATCGCTACTATGTGAAATCTAAGAAAATGATACAAATGAATTTATATATGAAACAGAAAGAAACTCAGACATAAAAGAAAAACATATGGTTACCAAAGGGGAAAGGTGAGGCAGAGGGTTAAATTAGGAGTTTGGCATTAACATATACACACTACTATATATAAAATACTGTATGTAACATATACACTTACTATATAACACAGGGGCCTATACTCAATATCTTATAATAACCTATAATGGACAAGAATCTGAAAAAGAATAGATTTATATATATGTAGAACTGAATCACTTTGCTGTACACCTGAAACTAACACAACATTGTAAATCAACTATATTTCAATTAAAAAATAAAGAAAGAAAAATAAATTAAAAAAACAAAAAAACTGAGGGTCTTTAGACTGTGTACTCCATGAGGGCAGGAGCTTCATCTATCTTGTTCACTCTCATAATCACAGCATTTAAAAGAGTAAATGATGTATAGTAAGTGAACGGAAAATATGTAAATGAATTAGTAAATGAATGGGAAAAACACTCTATGTATTTTTGTAAATATCTTGACTGCATGGACTGAGCTAACATTTGTGGTAATAATTCTGTTATCTAGATGAGGAGCCCTGCTATATGCAGGATGGGCATGAGTTAGGCTGCTTCCAACATGGGGCCTTGCACATTTCACATGCTCAATCAATACTTATTGGATAAACATGTTGTATTTATTTCAGTAATTGCTTCTCCCAGTTAACTATATGTAACAGGGATTTTGTCCACTTATTTTTTTTCTTATCCCAAGGAATTCCTAATACTGGAACCAGCACATACAAGACTCCAAACTTTGTTGATTGGGTTATATGGAAGGGCCTAAAGACATTTTTGAGCAGTCACTACTCTTTCAGAGGAAACGAGGTAGAAAAGAATAGAAATTCTTTGCTTTTGTTCCATGTCTTTATTCTACATGGAGATTTAGCAGAGGTAGCTTTACAATATAAAGAACATAAATATCCACCTTGCCCAGTGAGAATTTGGGGGGATAAGCTGTGGGAAGTCCCCATTTCTATTTTTGTAAATTGTAAAAATCTATTTCTGACATACCTAACCTCCTGTCTTTCTATCACTTTTCTGTTGGCTTAATAACTTCTCACATACATCTTTTATAAAGATAAGTCAAAATATATTTCCGTGAAAATCAAGAATAAGAAAAGAAAAGCTTTCTGCTTCCCAGTGATATGAACACACACTGATACACTTGATCTATCCCAGTGGAACGGGCACGGAAATTAACCCACATACTGGCACATGAACTTCTTGTTTCTGCCAAATGTGTCAGCTGAGATAGGGTTGCTAATTTATTTATGGGGGCATATGTCAATGTCACTCTGAGAAAATGGTTCCAGGACACATAAAAAAAAAAAAAAAAAAAACCTACTGCTGTCAGAGCTGACCTTATGTGTAGGTGAAATAGCCACCTGCTTGCTCACTCCCTTGTAGATTAGGAGATCCAGAGGGTCCTGCCTCATCTCAGTCTTTGCTCAATCTTTCTAAGTGAAATTCCCCTGGCTTCCATCTGAGTAAAGTCAGTGCCCCTATGAAAGAAATGTGCCCTATATGCTCCCATAGTATCCACACTCTCCACTAAATGTAAGCAAAGAACAGATTTTGATAGGGGTTGGAAGGAAGTATAAGAGTAAGTGGATAATACTTAATGCTAGGCCATAAGTGAAGGGAGGGGGCATAAAATAATGAAGTTGGAGGTCATAAAACATCACTGTCTCTTGAGAATTCTGTAGACACATAATGAAGTGTAAGCAATGCAAAAGGTGCACTTATTCATGTCTTAAACCCAGTCCTGTCTGCATCAACCAATATAAAACTTATCTCCTTTGCAGCACTAACCACAGTCAAACAATTTCCACATCTCTGTTTTATGCTCCAGAAGAGGCACCGTTTTCCTGCGTGTATCTGAGATCCTTCTAACTTTCTTTAATGCCTAGGATCCGAAGCTGCTCATACTCAGCAGGCAACAAAAGAAGTGCCTGTCCTAGGATCTTTGCTTGCCTTCATGTCTCTCCTTCAATAGAACCATTGTCCCTTCGTCTGTGATCACTGAGTCTCTGGACCCTGACTGTTTGGGCTTTTGATATCTATCTGCCTTGCTGACTTCCCTGGAAAGTAGCCCCTGACCTGTCAACTTCCTGTATTTTCCAACTCACACTTGTGTGATCGAGTCCTCAGCTCTGTCTCCTCCTGGTCTGCCTGAGACCATTGCTGTCCTCTCCTCAGCACAGCACCCAGGGCCCTTCCTTAAAACACAAAGGGGCATCAAAGATTTACTACAAGGTTGAAACAACTCTTAAGGCTGCTATTTTTACTGAGAGTCTGGTGGCAGTGGTCCTTGCAGGAAAGGAGGTAGAAATCAAGTCGCTATTAGAAACAGTGGCAGAGAGACAGAATCTAGTCTCTGCTGTTATCAGCTGCATGACCTTGGATGATAGCGTTAAACTCTCAGAGCTTCAGTTTCCCAGTCTATAATTGGGTGATACCAATATCCGCCTTGATGGCTCTTGGGAGAATTAAATGTTTGAAAGTGCCCAGGACAAGTCTTGGTACATACTACATAATCAATATGCAGGGGATTCTTTTCTTCCCTCCTTAAAATAACTGAGCATGAGCCCAAGGTGAAAGTTGAGATTAGCTAATAACAATTTAATCTTTTGTATAAATCCATTTTTATACTTCAGTTCTGAAGACATTGCCCTTCTAAGTCAGATGTTCCCCTTATACAATTTGGGCAGAGGATCCATAAAATTCTTGGATGTTTGGCAACCCAAACATTAGATTCCCAGGATATTTTCCCCCGAATTCATTGGTACATTCTTTAGTTCACAACTGGCAATGCAACATCAGAGAAGAAGAGAAATATGATTAAAGGGAGACAAAGCCGTCATGAAAAAGACAAGATATAGGGAATATGTGTCAAAGGCCTTGGAGATGCGGCGGGTGGGGGGGAAGTATAAGAAGCCAGGGAGTAGTGGAAGGAGAGAAGTCATGCATTAGGAAGGAAAGCAGAATGGGAAAAATGTGGAAAACTCAGAGAAGTTAGGGGATCCTAATATGATTGGGGAGGTTATCAGATACAGGTCATTTAACTTTGAGGTCTCTCTTTATAAGTAAGTTTTCCAATGGAAATAACAATTGAAAACAAGAATCTAAGAATCCAGATCAATTCTCACTTCTTTCAGGAATTCATTTTTCTCTTTCTGTTCATGGTCATTTTGTCTTTCTTCATCCTTCAGCTTCCAAGCCAACACTAGAGCCTAGACACGCATTGCATTAGGTTTCACATGCTTTATCTATTCTCCCTGTGTAGATATAAAACTATCCAAGGTCAAAGATCAGGGACTACATGATCATTGACAGACCACTGCTGTCAATATAGTCAGGCTTAATAAAACAGTCAGGGTGTTGACATTTCACCCAAGCATCCATTTATCCTCTGGGAGATTTGGTGAGTGATCTCAGCAACAGTTCAAAGAGGCTGGTCTGCATAGGGTAGTAGCTTTGCATGGATGAACAGCTTTCTCTAGAACTGGAGAAGCCACACAAAATGGAAAGGAAGCTGTATGTAAATAGGATGAGAACTGTCTGACTAGTCTTCAATGAATAGTTTTAAAGGAGACTAGCCTTAGCACCCCAGTTTCTTCTCCCACAATCCTTACAACTGAGTTTGTGTCTGTGCAGATGTGCTTGTTGTTTGTTTTGTTTTTAAAAATTTTACTCAGAAGCCTGTCTCCTGGAGAACATAATCAACCAAAAAAACAACAAACAAACAACAGAGCTAGTATTCTTTACAAGTAAAGTATTCAGGAGATTACAAAGTCTCTGGATGTGTTAATTTCTGCTTTATAACAAAGTGAATCAGCTATACATATACATATATCCCCATATCTCTTCCCTCTTGCATTTCCCTCCCTCTCACCCTCTCTATCCCAACCCTCTAGGTGGTCACAAAGCACCAAGCTGATCCCCCTGTGTTATGCAGCTGCTTCCCACTAACTGTCAGTTTTACATTTGGTAGGGTGTATATGTCCACTGTAAAGCAATTATACTCCAATAAAGATGTTATAAATAAATAAAGGCAGAGAAGGAAGATTTGCATTACAAACAAATATAATTGGAGTTGGAGGCAGAAGTTAGTCTTGGATAAACATTATTCAGCCCTAAGGCTATCATTAGAAGCAAGTAAAATTCGTTACAGTGAAAAAAAAAACTGTCTGGGACTTCCTAGGCAGTCCAGTGGTTAAGACTCCACACTTTGGAGGAGCTTCAAGATGGTGAAAGAATAAGAAGTGGAGATCACCTTCCTCCCCCAAAATACATCAGAAATACATCTACATGAGGAACAACTCCTACAGAATACCTACTGAACTCTGGAAGAAGAATTCAGACCTCCTAAAAGGCAAGAAACTCTCCACATACCTGGGTAAGGCAAAAGTAAAAAGAAAAAATAGAGACAAAAGAATAGGGACGGGACCTGCACCAGTGGGAGGGAACTGTGAAGGAGGAAAAATTTCCACACACTAGGAAGCTCCTTCATGGGTGGAAACTGCAGGTGGCGGAGGGGGAAAGCTTTGGAGCCACGGAGAAGAGCACAGAGACAGGGATACGGAGGGCAAAGCAGAGAGATTCCCACACTGAGGATTGGTGCCGGCCAGCACTCACCAGCCAGAAAGACTTGCCTGCTCACTCCGGGGCGGGTGGGGCCTCGGAGCTGAGGTTCTGGCTTCTGTCAGATCCAGGGAGAGGACTGGGGTTGGCGGCGTGAACACAGCCTGAATGGGGCTAGTGCACCACAGCTAGCAGGGAAGGAATCCGAGAAAAGGTCTGGAACTGCTGAAGAGGCAAGAGACATTTTCTTGCCTCTTTGTTTCACATTGTGCGAGGAAAGGGGATTCAGGGCACCACCTAAACGAGCTCCACAGACCTGCACAAGCCGTGGTTATCAGCGGGGACTCCAGGGATGGGCATGAGATGCTAAGGCTGCTGCTGCAGCAACCAAGAAGCCTGTGTACAAGAACAGGTCACTATCCACACCTCCCCTCCTGGGAGACTGTGCAGCCTGCCACTTCCATGGTCCCATGATCCACGGATTTTTCCAGGAGAACACACAGTGTGCCTCAGGCTGTTGCAAAGTTAAGCTGGCCTCTGCAGCTGCAGGCTCGCCCCACATACTCTACCCCTCCCTCCCCCCGGCCTAAGTGAACCAGAGACCCCAAATCAGCTGCTCCTTTTACACCAGCCTGTTTGGGTGGGGAGCAGATGCCCTCAGGTGACCTACATGCAGAGGTAGGGCCAAATCAAAAACTGAACCTCAGGAGCTCTGTGAACAAAGCAGAGAAAGGGAAATTTCTTCCAGCAGCCTCAGGAGCAGCAGATTAAATCTCCACAATCAACCTGATGAACCCTGCATCTGTGGGATACCTGAATAGACAACAAATCAACCCAAACTGAGGGGATGACATTGGGAGCAATGATATATATATATTTTTTTCTTTCTTTCTTTTTCTCAGTGTGTATGTGTCTGCTTCTGTGTGTGATTTTGTCTGTATAGCTTTGCTTTTATCATTTGTCCTAGGGTTTTGTCTGTTCGTTTTTTCATTCTTTTAGTATAGTTTTTAGTGCTTGTTATCATTGGTGGACTTGTTTTTCACTTTGGTTGCTCTCTTCTTTCTTTCATTCTTTTTTTATTACTTTTTTAAATATTTTACTTTTAATAGTTATTTTTTAAGAACTTTATTTTATTTTCTCTTTCTTTCTTTTTTTTTCTCCCTTTTACTCTGAGCCATGTGGATGACAGAGTGTTGGTGCTCTGGCTGGCATCAGGGCTATGCCTCTGAGGTGGGAGTGCCAAGTTCAGGACCTTGGTCCACCAGAGACCTCCCAGCTCCACATAATAACAAACAGCAAAAATTTCCAATAGATCTCCATCTCAATACCAAGACCCATCTCCATGCAACAACCAGCAAGCTACAGTGCTGGAAAACCTGTGACAAACAACTACCACCTATTAGCAGAGAGGCTGCCTAAAATCATAATAAGGTCACAGACATCCCAGAACACACAACCAGATGCAGACCTGCCCACCAGAGAAAAAAGACGCAGACACAACCAACAGATCACAGGCACTAATGCCCTCAACCAGGAAGCCTACACAACCCACTGAACCAACCTTAGCCACTGCAGGCAGACACTGAAAACAATGGGAACTATGAACCTGCAGCCGGCAAAGAGGAAGCACCAAACACAGTAAGGTAAGCAAAATTAGAAGACAGAGAAACACACAGCAGATGAAGGAGCAAGGTAAAAACCACCAGAAGAAACAAATGAAGAGGAAATAGGCAGTCTACATTAAAAAATAATTCAGAGTAATGATATTAAAGATGATCCAAAACCTTGGAAATAGAATGGAGAAAATAAAAGAAACGTTTAACAAGGACCTAAAAGAAATAAAGAGCAAAGAAACAATGACAAACAACACAATAAATGAAGTTTAAAATTCTCTAGAAGGAATCAATAGCAGAAAAACTAAGGCAGAAGAACGAATAAGTTACCTGGAAGATAAAATAGTGGAAATAATCACTGCAGAGGTAAATAAAGAAAAAAGAATGCAAAGAATTGAGGGCAGTCTCAGAGACATCTGGGGCAACATTAAGCATAGCAACATTCAAACTATAAGGATCCCAGAAGAAGAAGAGAGAAAGAAGGGTATTGAGAAAATATTTGAAGAGATTATAGTTGAAAGCTTCCCTAATATGGGAATAGTCAATCAACACCAGGAAGCACAGAGAGTTCCATACAGGATAAATCCAAGGAGAAAAGCACCCATATTTGGTTTGATTAATATGTTAATATGATTAACATATTAATCAAACTATCAAAAATTTAAAAAATTTTAATTAAAAAAAATTAATTTTTTAATTAAAAAATTAAAAGAAAAAATATTGAAAGCAGCTATGGAAAAACAACAAATAACATACAAGGGAATCCCCATAAGTTTAATGGCTGATGTTTCAGCAGAAACTCTGCAAACCACAAGGGAGTGGCAAGACATACTTAAAGTGATGAAAGGGGAAAACCTGCAACCAAGATTACTCTACACAGCAAGGATCTCACTCAGATTTGAAAGAGAATTTAAAACCTTAACAGACAAGCAAAAGCTAAGAGAATTCAGCACCACCAAACCAGCTTTACAACAAATGCTAAAGGAATTCCTTTAGGCAGAAAACACAAGAAAAGGAAAAGACCTACAAGAACAAACCCACAACAATTAAGAAAAATGGTAATAGGAACATACATATTGATAATTACCTGAAATGTAAATGGATTAAACACTCCAACCAAAAGACATAGATTGGCTGTATGGATACAAAAATCAGACTCGTATATATGCAGTCCAGAAGACACCCACTTCACACCTAGGGACACATACAGACTGAAAGTGAGGGGATGGAAAAAGATATTCCACGCAAATGAAAATCAAAAGAAAGCTGGAGTAGCAATTCTCATATGAGACAAAGTAGACTTTAAAACAAAGACTATTACAAGAGACAGAGAAGGACACTACATAATGATCAAGGGATCAATTCAAGAAGAAGATATAACAATTATAAATATTTATGAACCCAACATAGGAGCACTTCAATACATAAGGCAAATGCTAACAGACATAAAAGGGGAAATCGACAGTAATGCACTCGTAGTAGAGGACTTTAACACCACACTTTCACCTGTGGACAGATCATCCAAAATGAAAATAAATAAGGAAACACAAGCTTTAAATGATACATTAAACAAGATGGACTTAATTGATATTTATAGGACATTCCATCCAAAAACAACAGAACACACTTTCTTCTCAACTTCTAAGGGAATATTCTCCAGGATAGATCATATCTTGGGTCACAAATCAAGCCTTGGTAATTTTAAGAAAATTAAAATTGTATCAAGTACCTTTTCCAACCACAATGCTATGAGACTAGATATCAATTACAGGAAAAAATCTGTAAAACATACAAACACATGGAGGCTAAATAATTCACTACTTAATATCCATGAGATCACTGAAGAAATCAAAGAGGAAATCAAAAAAATACCTAAAATCAAAGGACAATGAAATCCTGATGACAAAAACCTATTGGATGCAGCAAAATCAGTTTGAAGATGAAAGTTATAGCAATACAACACTAACTTAAGAAAGAAGAAACATCTCAAATAAACAACCTAAAGTTACACCTAAAGCGATTAGAGAAAGAAGAACAAAAAAAAAAAAAACACAAAGTAGGCAGAAGGAAAGAAATCATAAAGATCAGATCACAAATAAATGAAAAAGAAATGAAGGAAACAATAGCAAAGATCAAAAAAATTAAAAGCTGGTTCTTTGAGAAGATAAACAGAATTGATAAACCATTATGCAGACTCATCAAAGAAAATAGGGAGAATACTCAAATCAATAGAAATAGAAACAAAAAAGGAGAAGTAAAAACTGACACTGCAGAAGTACTAACGATCATGAGATATTGCTACAAGCAACTCTATGCCAGTAAAATGGAGAACCTGGAAGAAATGGACAAACTCTTAGAAAAACACCACCTTCTGAGATTGAACCAGGAAGAAACAGAAATATAAAGAAACCAATCACAAGCACTGAAATTGAAACTGTGATTTAAAATATTCCAACAAGCTAAAGCCCAGGAGCAGAAGGCTTCACAGGCGAATTCTTTCGGACATTTAGAGGAGAGCTCACACCTATCTTTCTCAAGCTCTTCTAAAATATAGCAAAGAGAGGAATACTCCCAAACTCATTATACAAGGCCACAATCACCCTGATACCAAAACTAGACAAAGATGTCACAAAGAAAGAAAACTACAGGTCAATATCACTGATGAACATAGATGCAAATATCCTCAACAAAATATTAGCAGACAGAATCCAACAGCACATTGAAAGTATCGTGCACCATGATCAAGTGAGGTTTATCCCAGGGATGCAAGGATTCTTCAATATATGCAAATCAATGTGATACACCATAGTAACAAACTGAAGGAGAAAAACCATATAATCAATGTCAATAGATACAGAAAAAGTTTTTGTCAAAACTCAACACCGATTTATGAAAAAAACCCTCCAGAAAGTAGGCATAGAGGGAACTTACCTCAACATAATAAAGGCCATATACAACAAACCCACAGCTAACATCGGCCTCAATGGTGAAAAACTGAAATTGTTTCCAGTAAGATCAGGAACAAGACAAGGTTATCCACTCTCACCACTATTGTTCAACTTTGTTGTGAAAGTTTTAGCCACAGCAATCAGAGAAGAAAAAGAAATAAAAGGAATCCAAAACAGAAAAGAATTAAAGCTGTCATTATTTGCAGATGATACTATACATAGAGAATCCTAAAGATACTACGAGAAAACTCTTAGAGCTAATCAATGAATTTGGTAAAGTGTTAGGATACAAAATTAATGCACAGGAATCTCTTGCATTCCTATACAATAATGATTAAAAATCTGAAAGTTTCTTTAAGGAAAACTGCCATTTACCACTGCAACAAAAAGAATAAAATACCTAGGAATAAACCTACCTAAGGAGACAAAAGACCTGTATGCAGAAAACTATAAGACACTGATGAAAGAAATTAAGTATGATACAAACATATGGAGACATATACCACGTTCTTAGATTGGAAGAATCAACATTGTGAAAATGACTGTACCACTCAAAGCAATCTGCAGATCCAAAGCAATCCCTATCAAACTATCACTGTCATTTTTCACAGAACTATAACAAAAATTTTCACAATTTGTATGGAAACACAGAAGACCCTGAGTAGTCAAAGAAATCTTTAGAAAGAAAAGCAGAGCTGGAGGAATCAGCCTGCATGACTTCAGACTATACTACAAAGCTACAGTAATCAAGACATTATGGTACTGGCACAAAACCAGAAATACAGATCAATGGAACAGGATAGAAAGGCTAGAGATAAACCCACTTACACATGGTTACCTTATTTTTGATAAAGGAGGCAAGAATATACAATGGAGAAAATACAGCCTCTTCAATAAATGATGCTGTGAAAACTGGATAGTTACATGTAAAAGAATGAAATTAGAACACTTACTAACACTATATACAGAAAGAAACTCATAATGGATTAAAGACCTAAATGTAAGGCCAGACACTCTAAAACTCTTAGAGGAAACATAAGCAGAACACTCTATGACATAAATCACAGAAACATCCTTTTTGAACCCCCTCCTAGAGAAATAGAAATAAAAACTAAAATAAACAAATGGGACCTAATAAACTTAAAAGCTTCTACACAGCAAAGGAAACCATAAACAAGATGAAAAGAAACCCTCAAAATGGGAGAAAATATTTGCAAATGAAGCAACTGACAAAGGATTAATCTCCAAAATATATAAGCAGCTCATGCAGCTCAATTAAAATCAAACAAACAAACAAAAAAATCCAATAATAGGCAGAAGACCTAAATAGACATTTCTCCAAAGAAGATATACAGATTGCCAAAAAACACATGAAAGGATGCTCAACATCATTAATCATTAGAGAAATGCAAATCAAAACTACAAGGAGATATCACCTCACACCAGTCAGAATGGCCATCATCAAAAGATCTATAAACAATAAATGCTGGAGAGTGTGTGGAGAAAAGGGAACCCTCTTACAATGTTGGTGGGAATGTAAATTGATACAGCCACTATGGAGAACAGTATGGAGTTTCCTTAAGAAACTAAAAATAGAACTACCATATGACCCAGGAATCCCACTACTGGGCATATACCCTGAGAAAACCATAATTCAAAAAGAGTCATGTACCACAATGTTCATTGCAGCTCTATTTACAATAGCCAGGACATGGAAGCAGTCTAAGTGTCCATAACAGATGAATGCATATAGAATTGTGACACATATATACAATGCAATATTACTCAGCCACAAAAAGAAATGAAATTGAGTTATATGTAGTGCAGTGTATGGACTTAGTGTCTGTCATACGGAGTGAAGTAAGTCAGAAAGAGAAAAACTAACACAGTATGCTAACACATATATATATATAGAGATATATGTGTATATATATATATATGTCTGATTCACTTTGTTATAAAGCAGAAACTAGTACACCACTGTAAAACATTTATACTCCAATAAAGATGTAAAAAAAAAAAAAAGACTTCAAACTTCTACTTCAGGGGACAAGTGTTCGATTCCTGGTTGGGGAACTAAGATCTCCCATGCCATGCAGTGCAGCCAGAAAAGAAAGTTTGCTCCCTGATCTGCCATCTTGTAATTCCTGTGCACTCCCTTTCTAAAAATCCCCTGGCAACAGAAACACAGGTACTTATAGTGTTACCCCAGGAATTTGAATTTGACTGGTCATGATTTCTACTGCCGTTGAAAAGAATCTCATGGCTAGAATGGGATAAGCAGTGAATCAAAAGACCTATCTATATGAATTTGGATAAACTGGGTAACCTTGCCAAAGCTTCAGTTTTCTGATCAGCAGGATAACAAGAATTTTATGAACTGACAAATATAAAATCATAGAACACAATGCCAAGTTTGTGATAAGAGCTCTGTGAATATTCATTTATGCACTCTGGATTACTTTGAGTATGTAACTTTTATCTTGTAGGTGTTGTTAAATATGGCGTTGTTGGGACTGACTTGCAATCTGATTCCTATTTAGTCCCAGTTTCTCAGAAAACAATCAACTTCTGAGTTTGGTAGTGATGGTGGTAGAGGTGAGGGAGACACAGAAAAAACTCTAAGGGCACAGAATAAGATTCTACAGTAAACAGCATTTGTGCATCTCCTCATCAAGAAAAGAAGCAAGACTTTAATCAAAATATTTGACATCGAAATTTTCCATATACAAAGTGACTATATCATTAACACACTATTCCCCTATAGCCCTTTATTTTGTTTTAAGCTCTCCCAATTATTCTTTTTTTTTTTTAACATCATTATTGGAGTAAAATTTCTTTACAATGGTGTGTTATTTTCTGCTGTACAAGAAAGTGAATCATACATATACATACATCCCCATATCTCCTCCTTCTTGCACTTCCCTCCCACCCTCCTTATCCCACCCCTCTAAGTTGACACAAAGCACAGAGCTGATCTCCCTGTACTATGTGGCTGCTTCCCCCTAGCTACCTATTTTACATTTGGTAGTGTATATAGGTCCATGTCAATCCCCCACTTCGTTCCAGCTTACCCTTTCCCCTCCCTGTGTCCTCAAGTCCATTCTCTACATATGCGTCTTTATTCCCCTGACCCTAGGTTCTTCAGAACCACTTTTTTTTCTTTAGATTCCATATATACGTGTTAGCATATGGTATTTGTTTTTCTCTTTCTGACTTACTTCACTCTGTTTGACAGTCTCTAGGTCCATCCACCTCAATACAAATAACTCAATTTCATTTCTTTTTATGGCTAATATTCCACTGTATATATTGTCACATCTTTATCCATTCATCTGTCAATGGGAACTTAGGTTGCTTCCATGTCCTAGATATTTTAAATAGAGTTGCAGTGAACGTTGTGGTACATGACCCTTTTTCAATTATGGTTTCTCAGGGTATATGCCCAGTAGTGGGATTGCTGGGTCATATGGTAGTTCTATTTTGAGTTTTTTGAGGAACCTCCATACTGTTCTGCATAGTGGCTGTATCAATTTACATTCCCACTGACAGTGCAAGAGGGCTCCTTTTTCTCCACACCCTCTCCAGCAATTATTGTTTGTAGATTTTTTGATGATGGCCATTCTGACTGGTGTGAGATGATATCTCATTGTAGTTTTGATTTGTATTTCTCTAATGATTAGTGATGTTGAGCATCCTTTCTTGTGTTTGTTGGCAATCTGTATATCTTCTTTGGAGAAATGTCTATTTAGGTCTTCTGCCCAGTTTTGGATTGGCTTGTTTGTTTTTTCGGTATTAAGCTGCATGAGCTGCTTTTACATTTTGGAGATTAATGTGTTGTCATTTGCTTTTTTTGCAAATATTTTCTTGCATTCTGAGGGTTGTCTTTTCATCTTGTTTATGGTTTCCTTCTCTGTGCAAAAGCTTTTAAGTTTCATTACATACCATTCGTTTATTTTTGTTTTTATTTCCATTTCTCTTGGGGGTGGTCCACGAAGGATCTTGTTGTGATTTATGTTATAGAGTGTTCTGCCTCTGTTTTCCTCTGTGAGGTTTATAGTGTCTGACCTTACATTTAGGTCTTTAATCCATTTTGAGTTTATTTTTGTGTATGGTGTTAGGGAGTGTTATAATTTCATTCTTTTTATTTTGACATATTTTTTGGAGTATAATTGCTTTACAATGGTGTGTTAGTTTCTGCTTTGTAACAAAGTGAATCAGCTATACATATACATATATCCTCATATCTCCTCCCTCTTGCATCTCCCAATTTTTCTTACATGATATAACAAAAGAAAACTGGATTGAATCAATAGGTCTATATTTAATCCCATCTCTGCTGTTTAGTAGTGAGTTGAACTAGTCCTGGTGACTCAACAGACTTAAGTGTCAGGTTCCTTATGTGTAATATGAGGACCCTCTGCTGTAGGCTCATGTTTAAAGCCAGATGAGGGTAGACCTACCTGGTTACCTTGTATGTAGCAGCTATTAAATAACTGTCTATGGAAGCCAATAGTAATCCCTAGAGCAAGGAAAGGGAAGCAAGTAGGATCCTTTCTTTTTATATGAGGAAAATAACAATCACCTAAGTCAAGTCTCACAAGTTAACGACAAAAGTGTGATTGGCACTCAGAATGCCTGATGTCTAATTTACAGCTGTCACCTCTAAACAGTATCGTACAGATTGTTTTGTGAGTAATTATATTGTAATTGTGCAGGTCAATCTTTAAATAATGGGGTAGACCTTGTCCTGGGTTATTATTCATTTTTAGTTTACTCTCCCATTTCCACCACTGTATCAGCCCCAGAGAGTGCATAAAAGTCATCTCCAATCCCACAACTATCCAAGGAATGACCTCCACTCTTGATATATTTGCTGGACTCTTGGTTTTATTCCACTCTCTAATCCCTGACTACAGATTCATTTCCTATTTCCATATACTCACAGACAACCAAAATGAATTTGTCTCACCATATTTTACATCTCTGAGATCACAAAATAACAACAGTTACTATTGTAGCAATCATCCTTAAGTTAATTTCAAGAGTGAGTCACAGCAGTTTCAAAACAAAAAACCCAAAACCTGATAACCAAAACCCAAAAAAACACCTGGAGGCAATACTAGAGTACCCTTTTAAGGAATGCTGACTCATCAATTCTCTTCATGGCTCAGAAGACAATATAACTTGCAAATACATGAGCATCAATGTCCAAGTAGAGAAGTCATTGAGAAAAGTCAGAGTTAGAAAAGACTGAGGACCTCCAAAACCAGTGTATCTTACATAGGTTTATTTTCATGTATATGCAACAGAGGTTTTCCTAACAATCTATGTCTAAATAAGTCTAAAAGAATTATTTCAATTAAAATAAATTGAAAATAAGAAAACTATATCCAATTATTTTACACTTATTTGTTTTTCATTCACAAAATAATTTTTCTCTTATATCTGACAATGAATGTCTTCCAAGATGACATGATGTGTGGTGTCTTCCACTAACAATTCATTCAGATTTCCTCCTCCAGCAGCTTCCTTGAGCACATTCTCAAGTTTTGATTCTGATTACAAACCTAATGGCCGTGCTCTTTGTGGTTTGGGGGGCAAGAGTCACACTCCACATTTTTTTTTTCTCACACAGATATCTAGTTAGATCAGTCCTCTGTCCCAGGATAAGGTGATTTGGATAGATAATATGCAAAACTGATTTTATAATTGCCTCTTCAAATAAGCTAGTTTCCTTGTACTTCTTATCTATAAAATAAGTTTTAGAATGTTTTCATTCATGATCATGCCCAAAAGATTATATGGACTAATACACATGAATATACACATGAATATACTTTTAAAAAATAAATGATGCATTCAAAATTTACTGTTCAGTTTTGTTATTCTTCTTTATTTTTTGTGTCTGAAGATATTTTTGCTAAAAGTTCTAACACCAAAATGAGGCTAGCAGACTTTAAAATCAGTTAAATCAAATAAAAAGTTGATGAAGAACAGCTGGCCATGGTATCTTTGCTAAACTGGAAAGTTATGAGGAAAGTATAATGAGATTATATGCAGCACACATGCCCAGAACCCCAGCCCCATATAGCCTCCATGTTTGAGTGACCACAATCTCATATAGATGGGAAACAACTCCATTTGAACTTGCAAGGACTAAAGAGAAAGGAAACTCAGTCATGGACTGCTAAAATTTTGAAATATTATTAGACCCTTGGATCATAAATCTGAAGTCACAAATGAATCAATCAATTCAATTTTTATGTGCAAATCACTCTGTTAAAACCAACAAAAGATATATTGATCTTTATACACCAAATGATTGAAAGCAAATATGATTGGAAGTAGGCATAATAAAATCAATACCTTGTGTTCATGTAGCACTTTAAAATTTACAAAAGAATTTCACACTTTCTTATTTTGTTCTCACAACAATTTGTGGAGGAGGTATTATTTCCATGGTAGAGGAGAGTGATTAATCATTTTCTCAAAGTCACACAGGCTAGTTAGGTGGTAGAAGATAAGGACTACGGATAATTCACTGGTGCACCCCCAACACCTAGCTAACAGTGTGATACTGTATTTTATGTGACAAAGAAGTGTTTCAAAGGCATGTGGTGTCATAGTTCAGATTAGTAAAAGAACATACGAAGTTAGGTGGTTAGGAGATGCTCCATGGAAATCATGAAGATTACTTAGAAACAGAAAGGGTAGGAAAAATTTAAACATCCCAAGGGAGTGGCATATAGATATTCTAGGTGGAAGGAATTGAGAAAACAAACTGAAAGAAGCAAGAAATTGTGTGGAATATTCCAGAGGATTCATGCATTGGTTTCATAGATTAACATCCAGAGATCAAATTCACACATGTTCCTTAACTATTATAAGTTCAGAAGGAATCATATGACTTGGCCAGGAAGCAATTTGTTCAATAATGAGTTACAAGGGACAGGGAAGAAATGGTGACATTGCCAGTACTGTTGGATGCCTATGGTATAGCTGTAATGCCTCTGAGTGGAAGTGAAATTAATAAGTGGGATGTAGAAACTAGTTAATCTGTAGGAAAAAGAAATAATGAAACTAGAGACCCTGAACATGCCAAAGCAGTGCAGGACCGCAGGGCTTGGCACCTGCCTGCCTCTGCGGTACATATATAGCTATCAGCTTCCACAGCTAATAAGCAAGCAGAGGGAATGACAGGCTTTACCTAAAGAAAATGGCAGCTATCAGTCTGTGACTCAAAATGTCTGGATCCAATTCCTCTTACAGTTGATGATTTGATCCTTGGCAAATTAGTGGGATTGTAACAAGGAGGCTGTATGTGAAAGCTGCCAAGTGTTCTTTTAAATCCTCTCCAACTTTTCCCTTTTCACGCTTCCCTCAGAAGATTGTGGCTACTTAGAAGAGTGTGTGTTCTTTATTTTCTCTCCCAGAAGAGTGTTATTCTTTACTGAATACCTGTCACCAATAGCACATTAGAAAAACCTCAGAAATGTTTAATTCAGTCAATATCTGGCTCAAGAATGTAGTGATTTTCATCGAGTATTACATTTATCTTTATAAATTTCGTTCATCATCCAAATGCAAAACCACAATATGTGCTCATCACTTATGGTCTCTTGGTAGCCCATGTGGCTTCTAGTCTTGACCTGATTGATACTCAAATAAATAAAACTCAGATGGTTGCTTATGGTGACATATTTCCTCCCACATTGGGGCTTGGAAAGCAACGGTGAACAGAGTCACTTAGCTAATCTGACTTAGGACAGCACGGAGTTTAATTTACAAATTACCCATATGCTCTGAAATGTACCAGTCGCACTGGCTACCTCAGACCCCTCCTCCTCACGGTGTCATAATCTTCCCCATTTGCTCATCCCTAGCTTTCACAATCAGAAATGTATCCTTTTAAAAGACATTTTTCAGTATTTTTAGAGATTCCTCAAAATGTTCAGTAGAGGTAGATAGAACAGGAAGTTTCATGTCATTTTAGAGACAACAAAAGTGAGATTCAGTGAGGCAAAGGGGCTTGAAAGATGTTTGGAGACCAGATCCCTCCGCCTGGATCTGAATCCAGTCCTCTTTCTATCACTAATATTCTCTATACGATTCTTTTCTGTAATCACAAGGCTGAAAATCTGGTCAGAGAAAGCCATAAAAGAAAGGAGTATAAGGGATCACATTTAAAAATAACTGGGCTCAGAACAATTATGCAAGTTTCCCAAAGCCACACAGCTAGTAATCAAGGGCAAAAGCACTACAGCTCAGGACATTCAAATTTAAACACAATGAAGTGCCCTTTCTACTCACTATAATGCCTCATCAGAAACAGGTAGCAAAATAGGTAGCCTTAAATCGTACTCCATTCAGACTTTTGAGAGTACCCCAGCTGAAATCATACAACAAGCAGCTAAACGGTCATCTCATCCACTCTGGATTCCTGAACAACAGCTTCTGCTCGAAACAACCAGCAGAAGCATGACGTGCTCACAAAGAAATCAAGTCAAATCAAATCAGCATTTGACTCCTTAAGGAAATATTCCCCAAGACAGCAGCCAGCATGGCTGTCATGCAGGGATGTGTGGTGTGCAGGCAGCCATCCATTCAGGCCACTGGCTACCAACAGCTGACTCTAGGAGTAGTATTTGAATCTACCTTGAGGGGGGCTAGGGCCCACAGACAGTTGGGCCATCTGTTCCGATAATACCACATTACTCTCTACACTCAGTAATGAAGGCTCCTGAGTAATCTTTCATCAGAATGACTTCACGGCATTAAAAATGTATTTCAATACATAGCTTGTTTAAATATTTAACCCTCTTCAGCTTTGAGATATTGATTCAGAGCTGCAGTGTTTATATGGGCAGGAAACATTGATTTTCATATGCACGCATGCATTAATTCAGGAAGACTTGGGCACACACCAAAGGTTTTGATAAATGGATCTTTAAACCTCAAACTTTAATGGAGAATATTGGTTTGCCGCCCAGTTCCCATCCCTCTGCCAATATTTAAATATTTTCAATTCTCATTTCCCAGTGGTGATGGGGAAAGTCAGTAGATTAACAGATTTTCGAAAATTATTTTGGGTAAAGTTTGTTTATACAACACACACACATACACAGAGAGAGATCTTATTCATTTTGCATTTTGCTGGCCTTCAGTGGGAGCTATTTGTGCACAGCACTGTCCAACTTTTATCAGATCTGTCTATAGCTCACCTTTTGCTGATATCTTGTCAATAAACCATAAGACCTCACTGTGTATTCAGCACATGCAGGGACCAGGGACAGAAAACCCTCCTATGCATTTCTTTATGTGATGGCACTATTTAAACTCAATACTATACTCAGAATTATCTTATTTTAGCCCAAACCTTTGTCACTTTTTTGAGCCCACCACGCTGGGGGTTCTGGTTAACTTTGGACCATCTTTGCAAATTTAAACACTTCACTAGGTTTGGAAGACCAGCCTTACCATGCAGGAAGGACCATAAGACTTGTTGTAAGGAGTCCTTAACTCTAAGCTCCTAGGTGCTGGATAGATTGTTCTCAATATCACCTCCTTCATCTTCTCTCTGGGTATTAGCAACAGTCCCATGAGATGTTTAGCTAATATATAACCAACACCACTGAGTAAATGAGGAAACAAGCCTCCAAGAGTGTAAACTTTTCCAAGTGCATTCAGCTGGTTAGTGGTAATCTGGAGGTATGACTTGGCTTTTTCAATTGCCCACCATTTTTGGTGGAGACACTTCAGTCTTCTAAAATACATACACATGGATTAATTAGCAAAACTAAATCAAGATCTATGGGTCATATATTAAATATCAGACAATGTTTTAGCACCTGATAAATAGGATAGAGCTCTGCCTTTAAGGAAACTAGAGGAAGAAACAGACTTTGGAGCAGAAAATTAGGAAGCAAAAAGTTAGTATAGGCAGAATGATAGAAATATCATGGATATAATGGGAGGAGGTACTATGCAGAGATAATCAAAACAATAAGTTAAGTGTTAACAGAGCCCAAGTACACATTTTCTCCACCTATTCAGCAACAGAATTGTCTTAATCGCCTGAGGTATCCATTGAATATAATGAATCAACTTCTTTCCCATGTATCTAAGATGGCATTAGTTATGTACCATTCTTGGGAGAAGTGAGAAAATGGTTGCTCATCATTTTCTGTGTTTTGTGTTTGACTCTAGGGACAAATAAATGAACTGGATGGGTGGTGGAAAGCTTCATGGAAAAGACAGGGAGAGAAAGAGAGAGAGGCAAGAGAGCACTGAAGGTTTTTGGGTTTGGTTTAGGTTTTATGTTTATCTACAGAATGCATACACATAGTTTGAAAACACAAATAGTTCTTAATGACAATCCCATGTCCCAATATACCTCTTATACAGCTCCTTTTGTTGTGTCTTCTAGTAATCACCTTCATATTTCTAAAGATGCAAATAATGCATTATTTTGTATTGACTTAGACATTATTCCTCATACAACATCTGCATCTCATTTTCCACATATATGCAAATAATAAGTCACTCTGTTAAAACCATAGCTATATTAATCTTATAATAATTATATAAATATTGTTCACTGCTGAGACAAATAATATATTGATATTACATTCCCTTTCTTCACAGCAGTTTGCTTTCCATTAGTTTTCTATTTACCTTTCCTTTTCTCTCTTGCTCTATCCAGTAAACACAAACCCCACATTTTTCCTGAATATGCTACTATAACAGATATTCTGTTATCATTTTCTATTCCCTGAGGACTTTCCTACCAGAACTTTCTATCTTCTAACTACAATCTAGACTTGAATGCTCTCTCAAAGAATGCTTCTTCGGGCTTCCCTGGTGGCGCAGGGGTTGAGAATCCGCCTGCCGATGCAGGGGACACGGGTTCGTGCCCCGGTCTGGGAAGATCCCGCATGCCGCGGAGCGGCTGGGCCCATGAGCCATGGCCGCCGAGCCTGTGCTCCGCAACGGGAGAGACCACAACAGTGAGAGGCCCGCGTACTGCAAAAAAAAAAAAAAAAAAAAAAAAAAGAATGCTTCTTCATTATAGTCTAAAGAATTCTCTTAAATGTTCTCCTAGTATGATTACATTCCTTCTTCCTGGATATGAAATCTTAATCTGTCTCGGTTGACTAACTGCATATTTCTAGACCACATCATCATGTTGCTTCTCACATAAAGGTGACTGATATTTAAATTTTTTTGAGTCTTCTTTGTCTTTATTTTGTCCTCACATTCAGTTGAGAGTTTGGTTACTAAATTCTATGTTGAAAATAATGTTTACTCAGAGTGTTGAAGCTGTTAGTTTCTAACATTCATTCTTGCTATTTTGAAACTATAATCCATACAAATCATTATTTTTTGTGTGACTAATAATTCCATCAACATCCCATGTTCTGAAATATCATGATAATTTATTTTATGATGGATATGCTATTTTTCACTATGTTGGGAACTAGATGGACATCCATCTTTCAATGCAGAGTTCCATGTCCTTGACTTTAAAAAATGGTTATTATTTCTCCAAAATAGGTATTTCTTATGTTTGCTCTGGACTCTATATCAGCTGTTTAGGTCTTGGATTGATTATGTTAGACTTTTCTGTTATAGCTTTAATTTCCACTGTTTTTTATGGTACACTTTATGGAAAATTTTGACATTATGTTCTAACTTTACTTGATTCCTAATATTTTACATTTCCAGAAATGTTTTCCTTTTTTAAAAAAAATTAAATAGAATTATTTTTTGTCTCATCTGTGGAGTTTGCTCTTGGTATAGCTGAAGATAATTATGAGAAGGGTATTTATTTAATTTTGTCTGTTCCCTACATTATCTGTCTCTATCAGATAATTTTTTTTCTGCCATTGAATTCTTCTTATGTATTTAGTGACCCTTTGATCTCTTACCACACTTGAGTGTGAAGCATATTAACAGTCACAATTAGAAAGTAGGGTTTTCTGAGAGGGCAGACAGCATAAGAAAGAAGAACTACAATCCTGCAGCCTGTGAAATAAAAACACATTCAAAGAAAGAGAGACAAGATGAAAAGACAGAGAGTTATGTACCAGATGAAGGAATAAGATAAAATCCCAGAAAAACAACTAAATGAAGTGGAAATAGGCAACCTTCCAGAAAAAGAATTCAGAATAATGATAGTGAAGATGATCCAGGACCTCAGAAATAGAATGGAGGCAAAGATCGAGAAGATGCAAGAAATGTTTAACAAAGATCTAGAATAATTAAAGAACAAACAAACAGAAATGAACAATACAATAACTGAAATGAAAACTACACTAGAGGAAATCAATAGCAGAATAACTGAGGCAGAAGGACATTCTATCCAAAAGCAATAGATTACACGTTCTTCTCAAATGTGCATGGAACATTCTCCATGATAGATAACATCTTGAGTCACAAATCAAGCCTCAGTAAATTTAAGAAAATTGAAATCATATCAAGCATCTTTTCTAACCACAACGCTATGAGATTAGAAGTGAATTACAGGGAAAGAAACATAAAAACAAAAACACATGGAGGCTAAACAATATGGTTAAGGGACCTCGAAGACAGAATGGTGGAATTCACTACTGTGGAACAGAATAAAGGGAAAATGAATGAAAAGAAATGAAGACAGCCTAAGAGACCTCTGGGACAACATTAAGCACAGAAACAGTCACGTTATAGGAGTCCCAGGAGAAGAGAGAGAGAAAGGACCAGAGAAAATATTTGAAGAGCTTATAATAAAAAATTCCCTAACATGGGAAAGGAAATACCCACCTAAGTCCAGTAAGTGCAGTGAGTCTCATGCAGGATAAACCCAAGGAGAAACATGCCAAGACACATAGTAATCAAATAGGCAAAAATTAAAGACAAAGAAAAATTATTGAAAGCAGCAAGGGAAAAATGACAAATAACATACACGTAAACTCCCATAAGGTTAACATCTGATTTCACAGCAGAAACTGTACAATCCAGAAGGGAGTGGTACAATATACTTAAAGTGATGAAAGGGAAGAAACTACAACCAAGATTACTCTACCCAGCAAGGATCTCATTCAGATTCGATGAAGAAATCAAAAGCTTTACAGACAAACAAAAGTTAAGAGAATTCAGCACCAGCAAACCAGCTCTAAAACAAATGCTAAAGGAACTTCTGTAAGTGAAAAACACAAGAGAAGGAAAGGACCTCAAAAACAAGCACAAAACAATTAAGAAAATGGCCATAAGAATATACGTATTGATAATTACCTTAAACGTGAATGGATTAAATGCTCCAAACAAAAGTCACAGGCTCACTGAATGGATACAAAAACAAGACCCACATATATGCTGTCTGCAAGAGACCCACTTCAGACCACACTCAGACTGAAAATGAGGGGATGGAAAAGATATTCCATGCAAATGGAAATCAAAAGAAAGCTAGAGTAGCAATACTCATATCAGATAAAATAGACTTTAAAATAAAGAACGTTACAAGAGACAAGGAATGACACTAGATAATGATCAAGGGATCAATCCAACAAGAAGATATAGCAACTATAAATATATACGCACACAACATAGGAGCAACTCAATACATAAGACAACTGCTAACAGCTATAAAAGAGGAAATCGACAGTAACACAATAATAGTGGGGGACTTTAACACGTCACTTACACCAATGGACAGATCATGGAAAATGAAAATAAATAAGGAAACAGAAGCTTTAAATGACACAATAGACCAGATAGATTTAATTGATATTTACAGGGCATTCCATCCAAAAACAGCAGATTACACTTTCTTCTCAAGTGTGCATGGAACATTCTCCATGATAGATCACGTCTTGAGTCAAAAATCAAGCCTCAGTAAATTTAAGAAAATTGAAATCATATCAAGCATCTTTTCTGATCACAATGCTATGAGATTAGAAAGGAATTACAGGAAGAAACATAAAAAATAAAAACACACGGAGGCTAAACAATGTGTTACTAAATAACCAAGAGATCACTGAAGAAATCAAAGAGGAAATCAGAAAATACCTAGAGACAAATGACAATGAAAACATGACAATCCAAAGCCTACAGGATGCAGCAACAGGAGTTCTAAGAGGGAAGTTTATACAAGGTTACCTCAATAAACAAGAAAAATCTCAAATAAAAAAAAAATCTAACCTTACACCTAAAGGAACTAGAGAAAGAAGAACAAACAAAGCCCAAAGTTAGAAGAAGGAAAGAAATCATAAAGATCAGAGCAGAAATAAATGAAACAGAAACAAAGAAAACAATAGCAAAGGTCAATAAAAGTAAAAGCTAGTTCTTTGAGAAGATAAACAAAATTGATAAACCATTAGCCAGACTTATGAAGAAAAAGAGGGAGAGGACTCAAGTCAATAAAATTAGAAATGAAAAAGGAGAAGTTACAATGAACACTGCAGACATACAAAGCATCTTAGGAGACTAGTACAAGCAACTCTACTGCCAATAAAATGGACAACCTGGATGAAATGGACAAATTCTTAGAAAGGTATAACCTTCCAAGACTGAACCAGGAAGAAATAGAAAATATGAACCGACAAATCACAAGTAATGAAATTGAAACTGTGATTAAAAATATTCCAACAAACAAAACTCCAGAACCAGATGGCTTCAAAGGTGAATTCTATCAAACATTTAGTGAAGAGCTAACACCCATCTTTCTCAAACTCTTCCAAAAACTTTCAGAGGAAGGAACACTCCCAAGCTCATTCTATGAAGCCACCATCACCCTGATAGCAAAACCAGACAAAGATACTACAAAAAAAGAAAATTACAGACCAATATCACTGATGAATATAGATGTTAAAATCCTCAACAAAATACCAACAAACACAATCCAACAACACATTAAAAAGATCATACACCATGATCAAGTGGGATTTATCCCAGGGATGCAAGGATTCTTCAATATACACAAATCAATCAATGTGATAAACCATATTAACAAATTGAAGAATAAAAGCCATATGATCATCTCAATAGATGCAGAAAAAGCTTTTGACAAAATTCAACACCCATTCATGATAAAAACCCTCCAGAAAGTGGGCATAGAGGGAACCTACCTCAACATAATAAAGGCCATATATGACAAACCCACAGCAAACGTCATTCTCAATGGTGAAAAACTGAAAGCATTTCCTCTAAGGTCAGGAACAAAACAAGGATGTCCACTCTCGCCACTACTATTCAAAATAGTTTTGGAAGTCCTAGCCACGGCACTCAGAGAAGAAAAAGGAATAAAAGGAATACAAATTGGAAAAGAAGACGTAAAACTGTCACTGTTTCCAGATGACATGATACTATACATAGAGAATCCTAAAGATGCCACCAGGAAACTGCTAGAGCTAATCAATGAATCTGGTAAACTTGCAGGATACAAAATTAATGCACAGAAATCTCTTGCATTCCTATACACTAATGATGGAAAATCTGAAAGTGAAATTAAGGAAACACTCCCATTTACTACTGCAACAAAAATAATAAAATACCTAGGAATAAACCCACATAGGGTGAAAAAGGACCTGTGTTTAGAAAATGATAAGACACTAATGAAAGAAATTAAAGATGATACAAACAGATGGAGACATATACCATGTTCTTGGATTGGAAGAATCAACATTGTTAACATTACTATACTTCTCAAAGCAATCTACATATTCAATGCAATCCCTATCAAGTTACCAATGGCATTTTTTATGGAACTAGAACAAAAAATCTTAAAGTTTGTATTGAGACATGAAAGACCCCGAATAGACAAAGAATTCTTTTTTTTTTTTTTTTTTTTTTTTTTTTTGACAAAGAATTCTTGAGGGGAGAAAATGAAGCTGGAGGAATCAGGCTCCCTGAATTCAGACTATACTATAAAGCTACAGTAATCAAGACAACATGGTACTGGCACAAAAACAGAAAAATAGATCAATGGAACAAGGTAGAAAGCCCAGAGATAAACCCACACACCTATTGTCAACTAATCTATGACAAAGGAGGCAAGGATATAAAATGGAGAAAAGACACTCTCTTCAATAACTGGTGCTGGGAAAACCGGACAGCTACATGTAAAAGACTGAAATTAGAACACTAACACCATACACAAAAATAGACTCAAAGTGAATTAGCAACCTAAATATAAGACCGGACACTATAAAACTGTTAGAGGAAAACATAGGAAGAACACGCTTTGATATAAATCACAGCAAGATCTTTTTTGATCCACCTCCTAGAGTAATGGAAATAAAAACAGAAATAAACAAATGGGACCTAATGAAACTTCAAAGGTTTTGCACAGCAAAGTAAACCATAAATAAGATGAAAAGACAACCCTCAGAATGGGAGAAAATATTTACAGATGAAGCAACTGACAAAGGATTAATATGCAAAATTTACAAGCAGCTCTGCATCTCAATTTCAAAAAAATAAACAAAAATGTGCAGAAGACCTAAATAGACATTTCTGCAAAGAAGATATACAGATGGCCATGAGACATATGAAAAGCTGCTCAACATCACTAATTATTAGAGAAATGCAGATCAAAACTGCAATGAGGTATCACCTCACACCAGTTAGAATGGGCATCATCTGAAAATCTACAAACAACAAATGCTGGAGAAGGTGTGGAGAAAAGGGAACCCTCTTGCACTCTTGGTGGGAATGTAAATTGATACAGCCACTATGGAGAACAGTATGGAGGTTCCTTAAAAAACTAAAAATAGAATTACCATATGATCCAGCAATCCCACTACTGGGCATATACCCAGTGAAAACCATAATTCAAAAAGTCATGTGCATCCCAATGTTCATTGCAGCACTATTTATAATAGCCAGGTCATGGAAGTAACCTCAATGTCCATCGACAGATGAATGGATAAAGAAGATGTGGTACACATATATAATGGAATATTATTCAGCCATAAAAAGGAATGAAATTGTGTCATTTGTAGAGACATGGATGGATCTGGAGACTGTCATACAGAGTGAAGTAAGTCAGAAAGAGAAAAACAAATATTGTATATTAACGCATATATGTGGAACCTAGAAAAATGGTACAGATGAACCGTTTTGCAGGGCAGAAAATGAGACACAGATGTAGAGAACAAATGTATGGACACCAAGTTGGGAAAGAGGCGGGTGTGTGGGTGTGGTGGTGTGATAAATTGGGCGATTGGGATTGACATGTATACCCTGATGTGTATAAAATTGATGACTAATAAGAACCTGCAATATAAAAAACTTAATTAATTAAAATTCAAAAAAAAACTTAGCCAATTAAAAACAATTCTTTAAAATTTAAAGTTTTCTACATATGGCATATGTATTATAAGAAGATCCATTGATTTTTGTTGAATTTTTTTAAATATCTGAATAATAGATTTTTCATCCTATATACCTTTATTTCTTCCTATGTTTTAAAAATAAATCACATATATTTACTCCCTGTAAAAAAAAAAAGAAAGAAAGAAAGAATTAGTGTCTTCCAATAGAAAATATAGCATAAATTTATTTTCCAATAAATCCCTTATCCCTCAAACTTGTGGAATGACTAATACAACATTTTAAATGAGAGCTGAATTTTAAAATAACATCAATATCACTGTGAACAAGAAGTAGTCCAAAAATACTACAATATGTGAGGATAAAGTTCTTTGTTCTGAACGTGTATGCAGGAAATGGCACATCTTATGGGCAAGGGGAAGAAAAATTCCCATGTGAGTTGGGAGACCTGAGCCCAAAGTTCATGCCTTGAGTGGGCTCCCTTACTCATGAAAGAAAGGAAGTTTAGAGAAGTCCTGCCAAGTATTTTTAAGTTTATGCTTCACCTCATGACCAGGCATATAATAAATCTGTTAGCTGAGTTTGCATAGATAGGTGATAGCTCTGACTTCTCCATAGGATGAGAGATCAAGACTGCCTTCTTAAGATTCAGTACTTAACTAGAGCTCTCAGACAAATTAGATGCACTCATGGGACCTCTTCATTGAGGAAGATAACTGGAAAGGGAGGGAAAGAGAAAGAGAGAGAGAGAAAACTAAAGTAAATCCACAATAGAAATATATAAACATAAATTAAACCTAATACTAACAGAGTCAACAAAATATAAAATCAACAGAATAAACTCCAGATGAAGTTATTGTTATAGAACAGTATGGCAAAGCTTTATAAACAAATATAGTTACAATGCTTAAAAAGAAAATGGAAGGAATTACATCCATTAAAGCACACACACAAGATACTATGAAACAAAGCAGCAATGAAAAAAACCCAAAACTTACTTAGAAATTTTGGAAATAGAATATGGGGAAATTGAAATTAAATAAAATATTACAGACAAGATAAATTGTGGACTGAATAAAGTCACAGAAAGAATGAACAGGAAAATAGTACTCAGGAATTCACTCAGAAAAGCAATTGAGACAATCTCAATGCCATGAAATGAATTCAGGCATCCTTTCCCAAAGTGAAATCTACATGAAGATGTTCCATGATAAAAAAAGGACTCTGTGCTCCTTTATAGATTTGAGAAGGATTGCATACTATATATACCACCACTGGAGATTCATAATTCACATAAATATATCAAAGTCTATGTAAGATCTTACATTAAAAAGCACATAATTTAATTTTATATTCTTTTTCCCAAAACTATTGGATATTGACATCCATTTCCAAATACACAATGTATTTTTTATAAAGAGATAATGCCTTGATACACCAAGAAAATATTATAATATAGTGAGAAAAAAACATCCAGACTGAGAATGATAAAACTAAGATTTTAATTTGAGTTCTGTCACTAAACAATTATGTGATACCTGTTACTTTTTTTCTAAAAAAAAAAATAAAACAATAATTATTTATATTTTATAGTTTTAAGATCAACTTTTATGAATAGAATATGTCATGTCAATGATATATGACAATCTAGAATGAGTGATGCTCTGGTGGAGGGTAAGGAAGTGCTTTCCCTGTTCTCTACAAGTGACACATGCAGACAAATGCCCTCCTGGTATCCAGGTGTGCTAGACCTTGTGCTCAGAGGTGGCTAGGATGAGCATGAGAGGACTGAGCTTTCAAAAAGGAATCCTGAAGGAGAGGAATCCTGTCTGTCAAGGACACTAGAAAACAAAAAGACATTGAGAAAGCCATTGTTGAAGGGACAGGGGCAGCATTCAGGATGGTTGTTGTTACAAAGTCTCTAAAGTCAGTATGAAACTTACAAACATGCAAATAGACCCAGGTTTTCTTTCCACAAAGAAGAGGGATCCCCTGCATCTTGAGAACATGTTAGGAAAAGTTCAGTTTCCTCTTTGTGTCACTCAGAGTGGTACAACTACCACAAAGGTGATAGTTCTTGGACCTAGGATCTGGCATTTGAATAGGCACAATCTAGTGTCATAATATAGATTGGCTGTTAAAGCAAAGAAGCTTCATCATTACAAACAGGGGAAGGGACATGGCAGGGTACATGTAAATATTTGAGGAGGGTAGGTCAATTATAGTCATTCGACAGAACAAGATAAATATAGTAGCCGAGAAGGTTATGTTCCAGCCTTCAGTCACAATTTAAAGAAGTAATGGACATTGTCCAGGCTGAAGTAAAGGGGATTCCCAACAATGGATAAAACACAGAAATGGTATAAGATTCAAATTCCAAGAAGAAAAATCAAGGACTACTCATTGGATTACAGGTTCAGTCTCTTAAGTTTTGGCTTATAGAAAAGCTCCACTGGATTGTATTTTAGCATACCATCCCATTTAAGAGTTGCAGAAAAGGTATTAGGACACTCAAATAGAATTATCAAGTAGAAATATCAGGTGGAAAAGATAACATGGGTCCAGTGAATATTCTAAGCATTGAGCTTATTTAAAACAGTCGGATGCCATTTGAAGATCTTGGCATCTATCTTCCTTCATGATCTGCTCTTTATGCATTTTGTTTTATGCTTTACAGTTTGGAGATCATTCTCCTTGATAGATAAAATGGGAGTAAAATAAGAGAGGAATAAGTCTTTCTGCCTTTGCTGTCATTTTTAACAGTACCTTATTTACCCTAAGCCATGTTCTTCTTCCAGCTCTGTACAGAGTAAAAATTACCGTTTACCTGAATCTAGTGTTGGTTCTTGCTTTTCACCTCTTTCTGGTTTTTAACTTTCCAAGTGAGCATCTTAAAGGTACAAAGGCTCTTTTCAACATATCACTTCTTTTGCATGTCCCTCTTTCTATCTTTTGTGCATGTCCTTTAGAACATGACTTCATCACGTAATTCCCGTTTTAGTCACTCTGCTCCAGTAGAGGAGAGTTGAAAATACAGAAGGGAAGTAAGAATATGTGTAATTGGCTAGTATTTTTCTCTTTCAGAAAATGAATACACATATCAAGCACCGGAAAAACATATACAAATTAGCCAGTATGATAGCTGCCATAGAGAATGTAGGATCAGTATGGAACTGCGAAACATGAAAGTAATTCTTTTCATCATTGTTGCCTCTATGAAGGTTTCTAGAAACATAACCTATAACAAATAGGAAGCACAGAGAAAGAGGAAAGAGTCTGAATACTGATGGAGTTAAGCAAAATCTACATGATAAACTGTAGTGCCCATATTGCATGCTTACTGATGCCCTCACCAAAGAGATCAGGGGGACTAGGTTATCTTTTTCTTTTCTTTTTTTTTTTTTTAAAGAAGACGTTGGGGGTAGGAGTTTATTAATTTATTTATTTATTTTTGCTGTGTTGGGTCTTCGTTTCTGTGCGAGGGCTATCTCTAGTTGTGGCAAGCGGGAGCCACTCTTCATCGCAGTGCACAGGCCTCTCACTGTTACGGCCTCTATTGTTGCAGAGCACAGGCTCCAGATGCGCAGGCTCAGTAGTTGTGGCTCACGGGTCTAGTTGCTCTGCAGCATGTGGGATCCTCCCAGACCAGGGTTCAAAACCATGTCCCCTGCATTAGCAGGCAGATTCTCAACCACTGCACCACCAGGGAAGCCCTAGGTTAACTTTTAAAGACTGCATATTTCTTTCTCAAAGTTATTTATCCAAGATGATATGGTCATGCTTCCCCAAGCTTCCTGTTACTGTAACTCTACCTATCAACGTCTCCTGTTTATCATAGTCAATTATGGAAGCTTAGTGTTTCCTCATCCTTATGAAAGGCAAATTTATCAGCAAGAAGAATCATTAAAGTGCCATACACTGCTTTTTGCAGATGTAGAATTCTAATAGATTTATTTAAGTATCTGTTTAGTCATTCAGTTATTCAACAAGTGGTATCTGTGTGTTAAATTCCTTTAGTGACAAGAATGACAATATCATTGCCCTCACTTAGCTTATCATCTAAGAAGAAAAAAAAATATTACACAAATACTTGTGCAATGATTACAATTGTGATGAAGTCTTAGAGGGAAAGGTAATTATGCTATGAGTACATTTGATAGGATTCAAGCTTAGCTGAGGGAACTTTAGCTGACTCAGCTGATGAATGAATAGAATTAGCTGGGAAAAGGGAAGGGGGAATACTATAGTAAGAAAGATTAGTTATAATAAGGTCCAGAAGCAGGAGGGAACACAGAATAGTTCAGAACTGATATAATTCATGCAGTAATAGAATAAGGATAAGTTGTAGAACAAGACATGAGAAAGTCTCAAAAACTCAGAAGGTCTCATTTTGTGGAAGGTCTTTCAGCTTACGTGAGAGTATTTGGAATTAACTCTAATAGCAACTGGAAGTTATTTAAGAGTTTTAAGCAAGAAACGTGTCTTGAATGTATTTATTTCAAAAAAATATTTTATTGGTTACTGTGCAAACACAGATGTGACAAAGATAAATGAAGAAGCAATTGCAAGAAGCCAGAGGAGATAGGTTGCTAAGATGTACATAGTATAATAGTAAGGGAACTGTTAATATTTTGACTGCAAGGTTGAAGGGGTGACAGAGAGGATGGCTACTACCGGAATGTGAGTAAGAAGGCGAAGTGAGAAGATCTTAGATCTGCTTAATTATATTTACATTGGGTTGGCTAAAGAGCTACTAGCAGAAGAAAGGATGATAGAACAAAAAGTGTGGTTGGGCAGAGAATAGTGAATATGGATTCGGCAAAAGAGAAGAGAAAGTTTGATAAAGTGTAAATAGAAGAATGAAATAAATATTTTGAGGTAAGTACCATGTGTGAGGCACACACTCACAAATCTCTCTCTTACTTTCTCACACTCTCTATCTCTCTCATGCACACACATACATATTCCATGAGCAAAAAGAGAAAAAATGATTTTAAAAATATTTTTTTCATGTTTTTTGGTATGGTTTTGAAAAATTTTAGTAAAGACTTAAGTTGACTAAGGTTTTGTTTTTGTTTTTGTTTTGTTTTTAATAAAATGTGCTAAGACCGAACTGTTTAGGCAACTCAGTTTTATTCAGGTTACAGAAAGGACTGAGTGATTGATTTGATTTGAATTTTGAGGGAGAGAAGATCATCAAGTATAATACTCATATTTCTTACTTAAATAATTGCAAAGATGGTAGTATCTTTGCTGGAAAAATAAGAAAACATTTAAAAAACTCTCTGTCTGCCTCTCACTCCTACATTTTAACTTCCTTTTGTGTCATTTTGTGATATATTTTAGAAGAACTATAACAATATATTTTGTCTAGTGATTTTCTGTATAGTATCTTCTCACAATTATTTCACTTTGTTTTTCTTTTTTACTTAATCACCGAAGTGCTTTTCACTGTACTACATCAGACAAGTTTGAGGATTTATGTTCAGGCATAGAATAGTTTCTCTGATTCCATTATTTCCTCATGTCCTTTATTTAAACAGATTTTCTTTTTTTTTTTTTTTTTTTTAAGGCATAACCTTCATTTATCTGCTAATCATTTGCCTGGCCTCACTAAATTTCAGTGACAGTTTCATCACTGCATTTACATACTATGTCAAATTTCAGATTCTTTCTTTAGACAATAAAAACTCAGTGTATTGGGATAGATGATCACTATTTTTCTGTTCCTTTTTTCTTCTATTTCTTTTCTTTTTTCTTTCTTTCAACAAAATCTACTGAGTGTCTGCTAAGTACTAAACATTGTCTAATCACTAGTATGAAAATGGACAAAGTTTCTTTTCATAAATTAGCATCCTAGCCAAAAGGGAAGAGATAGAAAAAAAATAAACATGAATAGAGTAGGTGAAAATACATGCTATTCAGATAAGTAAAACAGGTTGATATCATGGTGACTTGAAAGCTACTTTAGCTTCCCTGGGAGGTGACATTTAAGATGATAAGGGAATAAGAGGCCATATAAAGCCCTGTGAAGACCAGGTGGGAAAACATTCTAGGCAGAGGAGATAGACCTAAGGTGGGATTGACATATATACACTAACATGTATAAAATTGATGACTAATAAAAGAAAAAGAAAGTCTAAGATATTTTAAAGGCATGCTTTCAGACTTTTGGAAAGAAAGTTTTTTTTTTCTCCAAATGAAAAATAAATGAAAACATATCATTAAAAAAAAATGAGCTTGAGTTGTGTAAGGAAGAAAAAAAAAAGGACCAAAATGACTAAGTCCTAATAGGAAGAGGAAGAATGATGAGAGATGATGGTCACCACACTCAAAGCTTTGTAGGCCAGGGTAAGGGAGTGAGTATTTGCCCAAATGGAACGGCACATCCTGAGAACAATTTGAGCAGATGAGTGGCAAAACCTGGATTACTCTTTTAAAAAGTCCATTTGTTGGCATTTTGGACGATGACTTGAACATGGACATGTGGTGAAGCAGGCGGTCAGTAGATGTTTATTTTGAGAGTCCAGGTAAAAGATTATTAATCCTTGAATTAGAATGATAGTGGATATTTAGAGAAGTGAACCAATTTGAGAAAAGCTTTATAGGAACAATTGATGAGACTCATTAGAGGAGGCATAGTGGGTTGAGTAAAGAGAGGCAGCAAAGATAACCCCTAGATACCCTACTTGTACAATTGAGTAGATGGAGGTGTTTTTTTTCTCCCACAAAGATGAGGAAGGCTTGATCTGGGGAATTTTTTTTTTTCATAAAAAATTAGGAGTTGCCTTTTTCTGTTTTGGCCAGGTTAAATTTGAGATGGCTATTAGGCATTCATGTAGAATTTTAAAATATTAGTTGGATAATCTAAACTGGAGTTAGGGAAACCAAGGATAGAGATGAAGTATTTGCAGATTGTTGTAGAGATGCAAAGTGGAGCTATGAGAATAAAGAAGATCACCCATGTCACCCAGGAAGAGTGAATGGAGATGAGGAGGGTGCCAAGGAAAGATCCTGGAGTACACCAAAGTTAAAAATCTAGAAGAGCACAGAAGCCTGGGGAGATAGAGGCTAATGAGTAAAAGAAAACCCAAGTAAGAGGACCATGTTCTCCCAATGTGGAAGCTGAAGAGAAAAATGATATTTTGAAGAGGAGGGATCTTTTCATAGTTGATTGTTGCTGATAGATCAAATAATATACATCACTGCATGCTCCATGGGACATGAATGATGTTCTAAATAGATCGTCTGGTATCATTATGGGTAAATTGCTCAGTATTTCCTCATGTATACTAAATATCTTTTTTTTTTTTTTTTTTTCTGGTCTCAAGCTCTCTTCCATTGGTGGTTTAATTACTTTTTCTTTGTTCATCAAGATCAACTACAAGATAATCCTCAGGATAATAATTCTGCTCAGGGGAGTAATGACTTTTCCCAATTCCTCCTATTTCTTTGATGTGTGCTCCTAGGCAAATCAACAGAAATGAAGAGCAGCTGGTAGGACTGGCAAGTCAGTAGAGATTCGAGGTATCTGCTCAGGCCTCGTGGAGATAACAAAGTTTGGAGTCAGACAGAATCAGGATTGAGTCTCATTTCTGACACTTACTATGATCCCTGGGTTCAAACTACTATACCTCTCTAAGATAAGATTCTCAAGTGTGAAGTAAGGTCAATGAAATCTACCTCTCAGGGCACACATGAAGATACAACAAATGGTAAATGTTTAGCACAGTGCCTGGTACATGGTAAGTGCTTCATAAATGTCAACTATTCCCAATAAAAATTATGACTGAAATTTCAAAACTGGCCCATGAAAGGTGGGGAGAATAGGAATTAGATCAGAAAGCACAAAGGTACTGTGGAAGGTGGAATAATATGGGGAAATATAGGGGAACAGAATGGAAGAATCCGTTTTGAATTGAACAGAGGTTACTCAAAGAGCCAAACAGCAATCCTATTTAGTTACATCTTCGGTTCTCAGTGAAACCACAGAAGAGGCATACCTCCAAACTTTTATAAAAAATGTACTGGTAAAACTCATTTCTTGTGAGATTAAAGAATGCCTACTCAATAGCCAGCCCTCCCTGTGTTGTCTGTGCCATATTTACAGGTCAGCTGCAGCTCTACATGTCCTCTCACAATGTAGTCCATCCACAGTTTTAATTTAGCTCTCTCCATTCTCCTCTTTTCCTCTCCACATTGTCTAAGTGCTAATAATAATAATTCAATTTAATAACATCCATCTTCACAGAGTACTCAAGCCCATCCTGTCCTCAAGGACACCTAGCCCTTCCCGGGCTCACCTCTCAGCTTCTTTATCACACTTGAAGCACATCATAAACTATATCTTCCCTAGACCTTGTCATAAAGGGTGAGGCCGACATTGCAGGAAGGAAGTCAGGGAAATACAACCTTGAACTGGTTTATCACCTCTCCTCCCTGCCCTTCTCTTCCCCCTGCCATTCCCTCTTCTTTTTGACCAGTACTTTTCCTTCACAGGCAGAAAGGAAAAATGTAAACTTGTGTTCCCATCAGGGCTTCCTGGAACAGCTCACTTTCTGTTTGGTAATTGAAAGCTGATCTAATATGAAGGATGCTCAGCCTTGATAGCTGCCTCAACAGTCATTAATTTGCTAATAGAAATTGCTTTTTGATGATGCAGGTCAGGATGATGGCCTCTAGTTTGTGGATAAAGAAATTGAAACATGAAAGGTTAAATGTCTTCTATGCAGTGACAGTGCTGAGAATAAGTGAGAGAAAGTACTGACTTATCTGGCATTCAGTTCCCTGAAAACTTTAGCTTCTTGAAATATAGGAAAAGAAAAGGAAAATGTGAACATAACATTTGTGAACAGCCAAAATAATTATAAAAAGTATGTGCTTAGAAGCACTCATGAACTTGATTAACATAATTGTGCTAGATTCATTTATTCTCAGTTGACACAATTTTAACAATATTGCATACTTTGCCTACAAGTACATTTAAAAAAAAAAGTTAAAGCCAGAAATGTTTTTAAATAATAGTTGAAAATTATCAAGTACAAATTATAGAATGGACATTAGTGTTGATAAATCTTTATTTTCATTATTTGGATAATTTTTTGCCATATTATGAACAAGAAAATTAAGACTCTGAGGGGCTGTATCATGTAAACAATGTTACACAGCAGGTTAGAGGAAAAGACAAAATGTAACTTCTGTATATATAACATCCTATCCCATGTGTCTGAAAAAAACAAACATACTATCTACTACATGAAATTCCTTTGAGATTATGCGTGAATGCATAATAAAGAGCTATAGAAAGATAAATAGAAAAGATCATATTTTGCAGAAATTCCCAGGAAGTGGACATAACTTAAGCTGTCATCAGTGTCTCAGTGAAGGTTAACTGACAGCCAGTGAGAGACTGGCCAAATTGAGCAGAGAACTGGGCTAATATGGGCAGCATTCCCAACCACCACAGGACATTGAAGCCTCTGCTCTGAGAATTATGCATTTTCATTAGTTTCTTTTTTACCAGAGTCCAATCTGTAACACTAGATTGTAGACATTAGATTGTGTAATACTCAGTGTCACTCTCTCGGCATCCTTCAGTGTGGCACAGTGTTCTCAGTCCACGAGAACTGATGCACGAAGATGATCCTTCCAGGAATTTGGAAGAGGTACCACCGAATGGGTGTCAAACTAGCTACTGGAGTCTTCAGTACTTTCACATTTTCTCCTCTCAATTGTACTGATCTCTCTATTAGTGATTTCTACCTCCAGAGATCTTACATTTCTACCATTTTGCTTTCTACCATTACATCATATATGTAAAATGTACCTGACAATTTTTGCTGAAAACTTATCTGTCCTTATTGAAAAGGAACTGATCGTATTCATTTTTTAGAGCAGAGAGGAAATATATCTATGTATTTTGTAGTGGAGGCTGATACTGTAGTATACAGCTCAGATCGTCTCACCCCTTTGAAAGAACAAACAACTATTTCTTCCAAGTTGTGGGAATGCTGGCAGCTGACAGCTCTCTGGTGAATTCTTCTATGGGAATCACCTTGACCTGAAGAGAATCACCTTGACCAAAGTCACACTCTTTCTCTAGAACATCCCGCATTCAGCAATCTGTTCACATGAGTATATAAAACAACGGCTTCCTTGTCTCCCAGTGGAAGAATTCTAAAAGGCCATTCCAGGTCAAGAGCTCTCATAGAATTGTCCTAATGCCTTTGTTGTGTAAGTATCAAAGTTATCTTCATCCTCTACCTAATTCTTCATCTTATAATCTCTCATAAGAGTAGTTTCTGGAACACTAGAATTGAAATATCTTCAGATATAGATTTGCTTTTCTTGCCTGGAAGAACTGATTCATCATTTATATCTCAGAACTTACTTCCTGCATTGTTCTTAGTACAAAAAAGGACTGTATCCTGCAAAACTCTGCCTTAGACCAAGGGGTCCTCTTTAGAACAAAAAAGGTGTGACAACATATACATGACCATAGATGGGATCTGTTGTTTCTATCATTTCCATGACCATAGATGGGATCTGTTGGTCCTATCATTTACATACCATCCAGGTGATGCCAGACTGCTAGAACAAGTTGCAACTGAGGTACCAGCTTGATGATGATACCCTGTGAAAAAGATGTGTCATCTTCTAGGACAAATCAAGGATTCAATTAGTTTATATCATGGGTATAGAATTCAAGATGTAGAGCTAGGAGGGAACCACTTATTAACAGTTTCAGTGACTTGGGAAATTTGTGTTTCTCACCTTCAAAATTTGGGACTCCATAAGATTAGAAGTCCTAGTTCCCAAAAAGGGAAGTCTTCTAACAGGGTAAAAAGCATAAATACCATTAAACTTTAAGCTACAATTCCCACCCCATCACTTCAGCTTCATTGTTTCATGAGACAAGCAGGAAAGCAGGCAAGGGTTATGGATCCTGATTATCAGGAAGAGATAGGACTGCTGTTACACTATCCAGAAAAGAATGTGTTGGATACACAGATCATTCACTTAGAAACTTCTTGGTGTCACTTGGGTCAACTTTGACAAGTATCCATGTAAATTTAAGACCATTAGTAATGGACCTCCAGCACATCTCACTAAACTTTATCTTACATTTCCACAGGAAAAGAGTTCCATCAGAATCCTAGAGGAGCTCATTGTACAAAATGTATCTGAGTGTAGTAAGGGCTTAATTAGCATAAATTATAGTGAATAATATGGTGTGCTGCCCACATCCCTATCCTTTAAGACAGAGACCCTCATTTTTCCAGCTTCTGGAAATGTTGGCTGTTGACAGTCCTCAGCTTAGTAGGTCTCCTGGAATTTCCCACTGCTGAAGAGAATCATCTCATGCAAGAGTACTTTCTCTTCTCAGAGACATATCTAGTGACTGATTGATGTACATCTTACAACTGTATCTCCTGAGACCACAACCCAATAAATTTCATGTTTGCCAATCATTGTCTCAGTTTATTTCCAGAGGATCCCAACCTTGGCATACCTATATATCTCTACCTATCCAGGGAGACTTGAATTAAAACCAAACCAAGCAAAGCGAACAAACAGAAAGCAATACCTTTGTCCTCCAAAAATAAGTTTTAACACAGAAGGAGTTTCCAAGTATCGCTACTTTCCCAGAGGGAGAAGTTTGGGGAAGGGATTATTATCAGGAGGTCACTAAATCATACTTATGCTTTGCTATTCTATGTGTAATCTAAGGAGTAGCAGCGTCAGTGTCACCTGGGAGTTTGTCAAAAACACAAACTTCCTAACCCCATCCTAGACCTACTGAATCTCAATATGCTTTTCACAAAATCCCCAGATGGCTTCTTTATATATTCAAGTTTGAAAAGAACTGCTCTGGAACAGTACTCTTGAAATATTTTTGAATGACACATTCCTATCATTTAAAAAATGAGCATGTACCCCTAACTATTTATATTTTGTATAATAATATATCATTTTTATTGTTTATTATATATTCACTTGCTTATTATATGTGATAATATATAATATAAAATCTATACAATATTTATCAATTATAATGATATCATGTACAATTATTCTAATATGTCATAAACATTGAAAAAATATTCACAAATACAGAGAATTAAAAGAAGGCAAAAATATTAGGGGCAATTTTTGTAGTTTCCTCCCACTCCTCAATAGATTGTCACATCACTCCATCTTGGGCATATGCTCTCCATATTGCCAATTTCTGCTCTCTAGCAGACACAATCCTGTGCATTAGGTAGAGTCTTAGGAAAGGGATTAATGGGAATATCAAGATTAGGAAAATTCAGAGATTATTTTCTCTCTAGACTGGGAATGGGAAGAAAATTTGAGTGGTTTGAATTGGCATAGTGGTGACAGAACTAAAAATGCCCCTATCTCAAATAAACTAGCAGATTCTGGGGAGAGAGAAAGCTTCTCCTTTATTCTCTATTCTGTGTGATTCCAGTTCAAGATGTTCCCCAAACCTGTCCACGTTTCACATGGGGTGCTTGCTACTTGTAGGTATCTGACTGAATTTTCAGCAGCTGCTTAACATGTCATTTCATTTGTCAGGTAGATGAAGGTAATGAGAATTTATCAGCTCCCAGTTCAGATTTACAGCTGATCTGCCACCACACATTTCTATAAATATTGCTCTTATTTACCCAGGATGCATTTCAAATGTGCAGGATATTATACACATATTTTATGCACATATTTAGATACCTACATATATACATACTTTATATATAAATATTACACATATATACATATTTTATGCACACACACATACAATACATATCCAGACCAAGGTTTATAACTCTACTCATTTTTCTGGCATGCCAAGATGAACCAGTGAAGCTGAGTGCCTGAATTGACATCTTCAATGATAATTTTATTAATGCTTAGGCTTGGGAGGTTGGTATGGAATCTGTTCAGGACCCCTGGTGTGGGAGCTGAGCTCCATTGTTCCACAAAGAAGAAAGCACCCTATAATTTCACTGAAAGTGGAAGGGCAGCAAAGTGATATTGTTTAGAAACTGCTCAAAGTAATAACCATTGTGTCAGCTGCCTTGTCAGCCTCTCTGTTAGCAATGGAATGTTGCATGGGAATGAGAAGAAAAGTCTCTCTCTGAATGCAAGATAATTTAAATATTTGAGTGTGTTAGGAACAGGGGGTTTCAGGAAGAAGGGCAAGTAGCTTTATTTTCCAACAAAGGAAGAAATGTAGGAAATGATACCAGTAGTAGTCAAGACAGTTGAATATTTTGTGTGGTGGTCAGAGGACATTGTTCCAGAATGTCTGAACTGGATGGCTCAGTGAGCAGTCACTGGTGAAACATTTCTTCAAACCAAGTTTTCATTCCAAAACCTGGTAGAGATGTGTGGAGGAACAAAGTATTTCCATTCATGATGCTTCCTCAAGTTCACTCTGTCAGTCCTTCTAAACTCCATACATACAGAAATGGTAATGAACCTACAGAAAGAGAACCCATGAGAATAAAAATGTAAAGCTATTAGTCAAATGTCCTTTCAGGTCTGCTGTTTCTGATGACAGAAACAAACTATGGAATCCAATGGTTCAGCTACCATGGCATAAAAGGGAGTAAAAGTACTCCAGTCAGGATTGGGTGTGGGTCCATTCTTAGTGCTACAGTGGCATTTTTTTCCTTGTAGAGAGATTAAAAAAAATAATTCCTAGATTGCTTTATGGAATTACTCTTTTGCAAAAGCTATAGGACTAGGACGATGGCATAAAGTAATAGCTGTATGACACTGAACTGAATTGAGCTGACCTTTGGGTCTGTGAGTAAATATGCAAAATTATCCATACCCATGCAGAGAAAAATCACTGAAATACCTGTAGATTACCTAATTTTGTGTTATAAGCTTAAGGTGTAAATGTACCCAACTAACTAAAAACTTCTTGCTTTTTTATCAGAGAAACATCATGCAATACAAAACAAATCTTGAACAAACAAACCAAAAACTTCCACTCTAAATGAGCATACAAATCAAAATTCCAAGAACAAATTAAAAATTCAAACAGTAAACATGCCAATCAGCACAATTAATATTATAAAATATTAATTACAGATTAAAAGCATTTTACTATTTGACAAACATTTAAGTTTTTCAGTCTGCTGTTAGTCTTCATTTAGTATGCTGAAGATGATCAAAAGATAATGACACTATGTCATTTATTTGAAAAACAAATTATGAAAGCACACAGAAACTGAAAATAAGATCAGAGGTATAGGAAAAAAAAACTAGTTCATAAGTTTGGAAGTAAAAAATATAGTCTTTTAAATAAAAATGCACCTGATATGATAATTGTAGACTAGACATGGTAAAAGATAAAGTCAGTAGTTTCAAAAATAGCCCTAAAGACAACATTCAGCATGTAGGATAGATAATTTGATAAATTATGTGAAAGAGTATTTAAAGAGAAAATTTTCATGATCTCAGGATAGGCAAAGTTTCTTTAATGTGATACCAAAAGCACATTCCATAAGAAAACACACCAAAAATAGATTAAATGCATTTTATTACATTTAAAACATTTGCTTTAGGAAAAACACTAATAAGAGAATGAGAAAGAAAATTAAAGACTAGGAGAAACTATTTGCAAATCTCGTATGCAGAAAGGAATTGAATCTGGAATATATAAAGTACTCTCAAAACTTGACAGTCAGAAAACAAACAACCCAAAGAGAAACTGGGTAAAAGTCTTGAACAGACCCTTCACCAAGGAGTGTATACAAAAGGTGAGTAACCACATCAAAGGTGTCAAACTCAATAGCTGTTAAAGACATGTAAATTAATACAATCATGAGATACTACTGCATATCTATTAGGAAGGCTTAAACAAAAAATACCAATAATAACAAGAACTGGAAAGGATGTAAAGAAACTGGCAGCCATCATATGTTGTTGTGGGATACAAAATAGAACATGACTCTGGAAAGCCATTTGGCAGTGTCTTTAAAGCTAAACATACACTAACCATACAATCCAGCTATCGACTCCAGAGTATGTACCTAGTGATAAAGAGTGCATGAATGTTTATAACAGCATTATTCATAATCATTTAAAACTGGAAACAACTCAAGTGTTCTTTCAACTCAAGTTCGTGAGTCTTTCAACTCAAGTTCTTTCTTCTCAGTAAGTTAATGGATAGGCCGACTGTAGTATCATCACTAAAAATTGCTATAGATATATTATACAAACTATTGATATATTTAAAAGTTTGGACACATCTCAAAAGCATCATATTGAATAAAATAAGTCAATCTCAAAAGGTTACATACTATATAATTCCATTTATGTGACATTCTGAAATAGGAAAGACCACAATGACAGAGAACAGAGCAATAGCAATCAGAAGTTACAGATTTAGAGAAGACATGACTATAAAGTGACAGCGTGAGAGAGTTTTGAGGAGTGATACAACTATTCTGTACCCTGCTTCCGGTAGTATATGAATATGAATCTATACATCATTTAAAATCATTGAATTTAACACCAAAAAATAACAAAACTTACAGTATGTTAATTTGAAAAATAAAGTTAAAAAATCAGCAAACAAGGTGACAGATATGTATGTGTACATGTTTCTGAAAGTGACAGATAAAGTATATGCATAGAACCCTTGGAACCACTCACCAGCTATACAGTCAAAAAAATAAGGCTAAAATTTTTCAAAGAATCAATAATATGCAAGTTACATCCTCACTCCAAAGGCAACTTAACTCAAAAAAACAAAAAGTTCACTTTGGACAAATTAAGTATTTAGATATTTAGAAATAAATTCGTTCTTCCTATGGAATAAAAAGGAAATGAAAAATTTTAAAAATACTTAAAAATGAATAACAATGTAATTTCAATATATCTACTAAAGTGAGCAAGTGTAAATGAATACCTTAAGAATTTAACTAAGAATAATAAGAAGGCAAACCAAAGTAAATTAGAGAGAAAAAAATAACTAAATAGAAATCTAAGAAAAAAGAGAGCATGCCAATAAAATCCAATGCTCTTACTTTGAAATTTTTGGCGTATATACCAATATTTTGTAATAACCATAAATGGAGAGTAACCTATAAAACTTGTATAAAAATTTTAAAAATAAAATTAAAAAGTTTCCAAAAAAACAAAAAATATGCAAACCTTTAACAAACACATGAAGCCTAAATAATATTCTACTAAATAACTAAGAGCTCACTGAAGAAATCAGAGGAAATAAAAAATACCTAGAAACAAATGACAATAAAAACATGATGACTCAATACCTATGGGATGCAGCAAAAGCAGTTCTAAGAGTGAAGTTTATAGCAATTCAATCTCACCTCAAGGAACAAGAAAAAACTCAAACACAAAAGCTAAGCTCACACCTAAAGAAATTAGAAAAAGAAGAACAACAAAACCCAAAAGTTAGCAGAAGGAAATAAATCATAAAAACCAGATCACAAATAAATGAAAAAGAATTGAAGGAAATGATAGCAAAGATCAAAAAAACTAAAAGGTGGTTCTTTGAGAACATAAACAAAATTGATAAAACCATTAGCCAGACTCATCAAGAAAAAAAGGGAGAAGACTCAAGACAATAGAATTAGACAGGAAAATGGAGAAGCAACAGCTGACACTGCAGAAATACAAAGGATCATGAGAGATTACTAAAAGCAATTACATGCCAATAAAATGGACAACATGGAAGAAATGGACAAATTCTTAGAAACGCACAGCATTCCGAGACTGAACCACGAAGAAAAAAATTATATAAACAGACCAATCATAAACACTGAAACTGAAACTGTGATTAAAAAATCTTCCAACAAACAAAAGCCCAGGACCAGATGGCTATGCAGGCGAATTCTATCAAACATTTAATGAAAAGCTAACACTATCCTTCTCAAACTCTTCTAAAATATAGCAGAGGGAGGAACACTCCCAAACTCATTCTAGGAGGCCACCATCACTCTCATACCAAAACCAGACCAAGATGACACGAGAAAGAAAACTACAGGCCAATATCACTGATGAACATAGATACAAAAATCTTCAACAAAATATTAGCAAACAGAATCCAAGAGCACATCAAAAGGATCATACACTGTGATCGAGTGGGATTTATCCCAGGAATGCAAGGATTCTTCAATATAGGCAAATCAATCAATGTGATATACCATATTAACCAATTGAAGGAGAAAAAACATATAATCATCTCAATAGATGCAGAGAAAGCTTTCAACAAAATTCAACACTCATTTAGGATAAAAACCCTCCAGAAAGTAGGCATAGAGGGAAATTTCCTCAACATAATAAAGGCCATATATGACAAACACACAGCCAAAAGCGTCCTCAATGGTGAAAAATTGAAAGCACTTACACTAAGATCAGGAACAAGACAAGGTTGTCCACTCTCACCTCTATTATTTAATATAGTGTTTTAGCCACAGCAATCAGAGAAGAAAAAGAAATAAAAGGAATCAAAACCAGAAAAGAAGAAGTAAAGCTGTCACTGTTTGCAGATGACATGATACTATACATAGAGAATCCTAAAGATGCTACCAGAAAACTACTAGAGCTAATCAATGAATTTGGTAAAGTAGCAGGAAACAAAATTAATGCACAGAAATCTCTTGCATTCCTATACACTAATGATGAAAAATCTGAAAGTGAAATTAAGAAAACACTCCCATTTACCATTGCAACAAAAATAATAAAATACCTAGGAATAAACCTACCTAAGGAGACAAAAGACCTGTATGCAGAAAATTATAAGACACTGATGAAAGAAAATGAAGATGATGCAAACAAATGGAGAGATATACTATGTTCTTGGGTTGGAAGAATCAACGTTGTGAAATTGACTCTACTACTCAAAGCAATCTAAAAATTCAATGCAATTCCTATTAAACTACCACTGGAATTTTTCACAGAACTAGAACAAAATTTTTCACAATTTGTATGGAAACACAAAACACCCCGAATAGCCAAAGCAATCTTGAGAAAGAATAACGGAACTGGAGGAATCAGGCTCCCTGACTTCAGACTATACCACAAAGCTACAGTGATGAAGACAGCATGGTTCTGGCACAAAAACAGAAATATACACCAATGGAATAGGATAGAAACTCCGAGAGAAACCCACACATATATGGTCATCTTATCTTTGATAAAGGACGCAAGAATATTCAGTGGAGAAAACACAGCCTCTTCAATAAGTGATGCTGGGAAAACTAGAAAGCTACATGTAAAAGACTGACATTAGAACACTCCCTAACACCATACACAAAAATAAACTCAAAATGGATTAAAGACCTAAATGTAAGACCTGACACTATCAAACTCTTAGAGGAAAGTATAGGCAGAACAATCTATGACATAAATCACAGCAAGATACTTTATGACCCACCTCCTAGAGAAATGGAAATAAAAATAAAAAATGGGACCTAATGAAAATTCAAAGCTTTTGCACAGCAAAGGGAACCATACACAAGATGAAAAGACAACCCTCAGAATGGGAGAACATATTTGCAAATGAAGCAATTGACAAAGGATTAATCTCCAAAATTTACAAGAAGCCCATGCAGCTCAATATCAAAAAAACAAACAAGCCAATCCAAAAATGGGCAGAAGACCTAAATAGACATTTCTCCAAAGAAGATATACAGATTGCCAACAAACACATGAAAGAATGCTCAACATCATTAGAGAAATGCAAATCAAAACTACAATGAGATATTATCTCACACTGGTCAGAATGGCCATCATTAAAAAATCTACAACCAACAAATACTGGAGAGGGTCTGGAGAAAAGGGAGCCCTCTTGCACTGTTGGTGGGAATGTAAATTGATACAGCCACTATGGAGAGCAGTATGGAGGTTCCTTAGAAAACTGAAAATAGAACTACCATACCACCCAGCAATCCCACTACTAGGCATATACTCTGAGAAAACCATAATTCAAATGAGTCATGTACCAAAATATTCATTGCAGCTCTATTTACAATAGCCCGGTCATGGAAGCAACCTAAGTGTCCATCAATACATGAATGGATAAAGAAGATGTGGCACATATATACAATGGAATATTACTCTGCCATAAAAAGAAACAAAACTGAGTTATTTGTAGTGAGGTGGATGGACATAGAGTCTGTCATACAGAGTGAAGTAAGTCTAAAAGAGAAAAACAAATACCATATGCTAACACGTATATCTGGAATCTAAAAAAAAATTGTCATGAAGACCCTAGGGGCAAGATGGGAATAAAGACACAGACCTAGTAGAGAATGGACTTGAAGATACAGGGAGGGGGAAGAGTAAGTCTGGACAAAGTGACAGTGTGGCATGGATATATATACACTACCAAACATAAAATAGATAGCTAGTGGGAAGAAGCCGGATAGCACAGGGAGATCAACTCGGTGCTTTGTGACCACATAGAGGGGTGGGATAGGGAGTGTGGGAGGGAGGGAGAAGCAGGAGGGAAGTGATATGGGAACATATGTATATGTATGATGCATTCACTTTGTTATAAAGCAGAAACTAACATACCATTGTAAAGCAATTATACTCCAGTAAAGAGGCTTAAGATAAAGAATGATAAAGTGGGAGAAAAGGAACACAAAGGTACACATACAAATTATTGCTGTAAATAAATAGGACATAATTGCATAGAATACAGAAAATATTAAAATATTAAGAGAATATTTTAAAAAACATGCACCTGAATTTAAAAACCTTAATGAAATGAATGATTTTCTGAAAACACACAAATAAGCCAAATTGACTGAAGAAGAAATAGAAGGACTTCCCTGGTGGACCAGTGGTTAAGACTTTGCTTTCCAATGTAGGGGATGTGGATTCAATCCCTCATAGGGGTGCTAGGATCCTGTATGCCTCGCAAAAACCAAAACATAAAACAGAAGCAATATTGTTAACAAATTCAATAAAGACTTGAAAAATGGTGACATCAAAAAATACATATAGGGCTTCCCTGGTGGCGCAGTGGTTGAGAGTCCGCCTGCCGATGCAGGGGACACGAGTTCGTGCCCTGGTCTGGGAAGATCCCACATGCCGCGGAGCGACTTGGGCCCGTGAGCCATGGCCGCTGAGCCTGCACGTCCAGAGCCTGTGCTCCGCAACGGGAGAGGCCACAACAGTGAGACGCCCGAGTACCGCAAAAAAAAAAAAAAAAAATACATATATATATCTTAATGAAAACAAGAAATAGTAGAAAGTCTTGATAAATCAGTAACAATTATTGTAAGTAAGTGTAACAATATGTTTTGCCTTCAAAGTTAACAGCCCCAGATATTTTATGACAAATTTGGTAATATACTATATAATTTGATGAATTTGTTGGTTTAGAGCACAGGTATGTATTATGTTATTCTGTAATTCTTTTTTTTTTTTTTTTTTTTTTTTGCGGTACGCAGGTCTCTCACTGCTGTGGTCTCTCCCGTTGCAGAGCACAGGCTCTGGATGCACAGGCTCAGTGGCCATGGCTCATGGTCCCAGCCGCTCCATGGCATGTGGGATCTTCCTGGACTGGGGCACAAAACCGTGTCCCCTGCATCGGCAGGCAGACTCTCAACCACTGTGCCACCAGGGAAGCCCTATTCTGTAATTCTTGTTTGAAATATTTCAAATTAAAGTAAATTTAAAATAAATGAAGAAAAGCTCAGAGATTAGAGCAGAAGATATGCCTCCAGCTTCTGGCTTGACCTCTTGCTCACCATGATGTAAGACATTTAACATGACTGAGGCCTAGTTTTCTTTTTTATTGTGAGGGGAATATAAGGTCATCTGTATGAATGTGTCTAGGGCATGCATGATTCATGTTCTATAAGTATTTCTGAATCTGATCTGATCATCTCAACTCAAAAAGCTTAGAATCTCTTAATGGATCTTATTGCAAGTCATCAACACAAGGCTTCCCTGGTGGCACAGTGGTTAAGAACCTGCCTGCCAATGCACACAAGGAACACAGGTTCAATACCTGGTTTGGGAAGATCCCACATTCCGTGGAGCAACTAAGCCCATGCACCAATACTACTCAGCCTGTGCTCTAGAGCCCATGAGCCACAACCACTGAAGCCTGCATGCCTTCAGCCCATGCTCCACAACAGGAGAAGCTACTGCAATGAGAAGCCTCTGCACGGCAACCAAGAGTAACCCCCACTTGCCGCAACTAGAGAAAGCCCTCACGCAGCAATGAAGACCCAATGCTGCCAAAATAAATAAATTTATAAAAAAAAAAAAAAAGACACCAACACAGAGACAAGCAGTACTATAAGACTGGACCAAACAAAGGTGGCTTTTGAGTTTGTAAGAATACCAGTTGAGAGCTATATGTGGAAGATGAATGAGACAAAATGTGAAATAGTTGTTACTAGAATATGAACAAATAATAAATTCTGAAACTGTAAAATTCAAATTTCAAAATTTGTGATTATGTGTGCATTAACAGAAGTGAGATATCTAGAAAGGTGGGTAATGCACCTTGGTTTAAATGACCCTGGATGTATGGAGCTCACTCCTTCATGCCACACTCAAAACACTAACCACAACAAGTTCAGATCAGGAAGCCCAAGATGCCAGGAAAATTGAACAGCTTTTATTGTGAGGGCCCAAAGAAAGATCCAGGAAATTACAATCTGGAGAAAGGAAGCCCCAGGAGAGACATGAATGGATGGCTTCAAATGTGTGAAGACAAGAAAGACCAACAGCCAGAATCTGTGTGCTGCATTGTGAGAGAATGGCATTTGTGTCACTTTAAGTCTCTATCTGAACTGTGCTATGCCCTACCTTGCCTTTCTCTACCCTGAGATTTTCACATGCAGGTCGGATAGTCTCGTGAGAGGAAGGCTCTATGGGGATCAGGACAAGATGAGCCTTGAGGTCCCTCTCAAACCTGAAGCAGTACTTCTGAGTGGTTCCTGTACTGCAGCCCACTCCCTTTGTAGGTCAGAGACCTGGAGAATTATGCAAAAACAGGACTTCCACCCCTAGATCATTGCACCTCCTGGCCACAGATTTCCCCCCCAAGGCTTCATGAGCCACTCTGTGAGTCAAACTGTTGATCACAGGGAGCGAACCTTATAAATGTGTTTATAACCCCTTTATCATGATCTGAAAATAATTTGATGTTTTTGGTCCTCTAATGATGGATCCAGAATAGAATCCTCTGTGAAGATGAGTCCAAAATGGTGTTTAAATGTCTCAATGACATAGACTTTTAGAAAAAATGTGAGGTCAGGGATTTGTGATTTGTAATAGTGAGTCTTGGAGACAGGCTCTACAGTAATGGTGGAATGAGCTAGGCTTCACAGGTGTGACATTCCTGGTACCACAAATCCTTCTACTACCATCATCATTCCTGCAGCTGACATCTGCAGGGTGTGGTGCTATTTTCACTAAGTACAGTATCTCAATCTTCCCAACATTTCCAAAGATCAGATGATTTTTTAAAAACTTAGATTTAGCAGGTATGAAATTTTAGAAACAGAAAAGCTGATTAACTTATCTAAAGTCACACAGTAGGTATATGGTGACAAAGCCAAGATTGAATCTGATGATCTAATGGCACTGACCGCACCAGCCCTTCTTTGAGTCACCAAAGCATTGATTGGGGGAATTCACTCATTTTGTAACTGTCACTTGTTGTACAGTCACATAGCCTATAATTTTAATTCAGAGGAGTGAGTCTACATTGTACACTTTTATTGCTCTTTGTCCAAAAGTGAAAATGAAATAACAGACAATCATGAACCTATAATGTGCCTCTTCTGTGCAAATTCTGTGCCTTTTCTTTCTAGTGTCGGTAGATTTACTTTGCTAGTTAGATTTCATTCTGGGACAATCCTAAAAACACTCTGCGTGGTCATCAGTGGCATGGCAGGTGTTGACTTAGCATCATCCTAGGGCAAAAGAGATTCATGAGGAAGGCTATAATTCTCAAAGGTTACATAAGTGAGAATTGGTTATCTGAAAAGTCTCACTGTGTGTTTGAGACAGTAGTGCACCTGGGAACCAAAGCGTCTGAACTCAGCGACCTCTGAGATTTTCTCTAACTCTGCTTCTGTGTGTTCGGAGATCCATCAGCTGGGTCCTTTCTTCAGTGTCCACACCTGAGTGTTCTTTTTACACCTGTAGCTCCCACTTCTGGTTCAGAGCTTATTTCCTTCTCCAGGCAGCATTCTATCCTTGATTAGAGTGTATAAATTTATTTCACCCAGCATGACATTTCTGTCCTTTCCCACCACCGTTTTGTAATTTGAAATGAAGTTGTTGAGGGAAAAGCACAGCTTTTGCAAATGGTGGGAATATGGGTGAATTCCATTTCCAACTCTTACTACCCATTAACCTTAGAATATCATATTCTATGTAATCAGACAGATCTTGTCCAAATCTGAGATCTTTCAATTTGTTGTAGAATCTTGGGCAAATGACTTATCTACAACTCACTTGCAAATGAGGATAATACTAATGGCATTAATTATACTGTGGGACCACACATGTAGAGTAGCTAGCATAAACTGTTTAATAAATGATAGCTTTTACTCTTAAAATTTATGTAAAGCACCTAACACAGAGCCCAACATCTAGTAAATGTTCAGTCAGCTTTATTACTTATCCTTCCACATAAGCATATCTTGAGTATGTTCTTAACATTCGGACCACAACTTTAATTCTGGACACTGTGATTGCTGCTCTACTGAGCTTTCATAGCCAGCCCTAGACTAGGTTAGTATTTCTGGTCTCCATCCTGCCCCCCAATTTTTTACCTCCATATCCCATAATGAACTAGTAACTTAAAGTCATACCTCACTGAATCCTAATATTTGGACCACAAGAAACCATAGAAGACTCTTTTCCATGCATTAATTATCAGTTTTTCTTGGTGGTTGATGTTGAGAATTCATGGGAGTTCTATATTGTTAGGGCTTCCATAACAAATGCACATGGGTTTCTTGGCTCAAATCAACATAAATTAATCATTTTATTGTTCTGGAGGCCAGAAGTCTGAAATCAAGGTATTGGCAGGGCCATGTTCCCCTTGAAGTTTCTAGAGGAGGATCCCTCCCTGTCTCTCCCAGCTTCTGGCTGCTCCCAGAAAACCTTAGCTTCCTTGGCTACTTCACTCTTATCTCTATCACCCTGGTCACATTGCTTCCTCCTCTTCCTATGTCTCAGCGTCTTCTCTTCTGTATCTCATAAGGGCACCTCTTACTGTTTTTAAGGCACATCCAGCTAATCCAGGATAATCTCCTCATCTCAAGATCCTTAATTACACAGACAAATACCCTTTTTCCAATTAAGGTCACATTTATGGGTTCTGGGATTTAGGAAAAGGACTATCATTTTGGAGGTCACTAATCTATTTATTGCACTAGAGGAAGGAAAAAAAGAATGGAGAAGAAATGGATGTATGTCCTCCACATTGGAGGTTTGTACATTGCCTAAAGGCTTAGACTCAAAAAAACACAGGCAATCAAGACACACTTTCCTTTCTCATTCCTCAGGTTTGACTCTATGGATGAATCAGCCTATGGAGGTACCATTTAAAGAGCTGCATAAAATCACCTCTCAGACAAAATAATCAAGGTGTTAACTGACCTCTCTTTGAACTTGTTTCTTCTAAGAATACTTCACACAAGTGCTTCTTTTTCTGGTTTAAGGCCATCAATCCTAATTTGCCCACACTCTGATCACCTGAAATAATTCCTGTCCTTATTCCTTACCTATACCTAGATTTATATTCAGTTATCATATCTCCTACCCACTGTTATTGCTCTAGGCTGGATGTATAAAGCACTTTGAATAATCTCTCTCTGTAGGTCATATCCTTTAATCCTTTTATCATTTTGGGGTCCTCTCCAATTTATCAATATCCCATTCTAAAACAAGCAGCCAAAATGCTACAGGAAGTGTTGTGCACCTTGTTTTTAAACAGATAGACAATGGATATTCACAAAGAAGTCAGGAGATTTTCAGAAACACATATTAAGTCAGCCTTTCCTAGTGTTTTATGCACTCCTCCAATCCCTCAGCAGCTGCATTAATTTCTTTCAACCATCAGGGGAAATGGAGAAAACAGACAGTTCTGGGTGGATTAGTTATGTCTAAAAATAATAATAGCTGCCATTTATCCCATGCTCACCATGTGCCACCACGTGTACTGTGCATGTATTGTTACCTCATATAATCCTGTCTTCTTTCAGTTGCACAGATGAGAAAACATAGGAACTTTTTGGATATCTATACAACTGTTAAATCATGATGCTGTGATTCAGTCCCAAGTTTGGTTGCAGAGTCTGTGGTCCATGATGCTTCATCTCAGTAAAGCACTAGATCACATTTTAAACCCCTAAGAAAACACTAAGAATACTACCTCATTTAAAGGATAGTTCACTAAATATTCAGTTTACTGGCTGGATTCAGCTATTTTATTCTCTCCAAAATGATTTGCTTGTCTAGATTTGGCCTTTGAATCAAGACTAACCTTTCTAAAGGGTCATTACCTTAAAAGGTCATTTAATCTATACCCATGTCTTAGGGGTACCATTCAAGAAGGTAATTTCTCAAGGTCAATAAAGACTTCTCTTTGCAACTTTAACTCTGTCTCTTTTAAAAATTGTTTTACACAAGTTTTCAGCAGATCTGCTTACAACAGTTTTCAATGGAGTCAATACATACAACTCAATCAACTGTTCTACCCAGTCTTGATCTGTGTTCTGCAAGTTTTACAAGGAAAACATTAAAAGTATACATAACTTTTGTTAAGAAAATAGGTTTTACAGAAGATAAGGCTTGATAAAATATAGATGGGAAATACTCAAGATGGTCCATGATCCAGGATGATACTTTATGGCATAGAATGGAGATTGGTAAACCTGTTTAACTGAAATACCTGAGAGGTTTAAAAATTCCATAAGCCCACCCCAGACCAATTGGATCAGATTCTCAAAGGTTGAGATCTGAGACTTGTTAGTTAAAAAACAGTTTCAGATAATTTTTATTATCAATCAGATTTGTGACTATAGACTATTGGCAGAATATATATTCAAAGAAAGGATACTAATGTTGGTAATAATTAGACTAATATCTTACTGCTATTTAGTGCTTTCCAGTTTTCAAAGTAATTTTCCACCAACTATTTCATTTGACCTTTGCAATAAATCAAAATATTGCTCTATAGACTAAAGTCAAGTAACATATGATACAACTAAAACTCAAGGTACTAAATCTCCACTTAGCTCCTACCCTAAGTAACAAGTGTATTAACTGGTAATGCTGGGCTGTAGCCCAGGCCTCTGAGTAGCTAGTCTACTCCAGTAGCTCGTCTATTCCCAGTCAGTGAATCTGGGCAGCCTTAGTTGAGGAAAGATGAAGCTAGTAAGGAAATAATCCTATTTGGGAAGAAATAAAGAAAACTGAATTGGGCTCCAGTCCTGCTTCTCACTTGTTACTTGGTCTTTAACAATTCACCTCATCTTTCCAGGCTTTATACTGTTAAGAATATAGGCTCTAGAATTGCACCACCCTTGGTCAAACACTGGTTCTACCACAGTAGCTGAGGTACCGTGGACAAGTTACTTAATTTATCTCTGTGCCTTGTCATCCTCATCTGGACAATAGGCTATGGTGAAGATTAAATGTGTGGATATATGTAATCTATATATATGTATATATATATATATATATATATATATATATATATATATATAGAGAGAGAGAGAGAGAGAGAGAGAGAGATGTTGGGGGAGGGGAGAGGGAGAACACTAGAACAGTTTCTATAAAGTACTGAGTGTCCCTTTAAGTATTAGTTTAGGGAAATTAATCAGATAAGTGCAAAGTTTTGATTAGGCATAGATTTTTTTAACACTGACTCTTAGAAGAGAATATTAGACAGTAAAATCATATATGAGGAATAGTTTATAAATCAGAAGTTTATAAGTCAGAAGACTATTTCTTTACTTTTAAGAAAAATATATTTATTGAGCATTTAGAGGTTATATAACATGTGCCAGACACTGTGATAAATGTCTAACATGCATTATTTCCCTTAATCCTCAACACAGAGCCATGACCTGTGAATGCTCTTTCATTCTCATTTTACAGATAAGGAGACTGAAGTTTAGGGAAACTAAGTAAATTGCCCAGAGTCACAGAGCGCGTGTGTAAGGCAGGGCGGTGGGGATTAGTACACAAGTCATTCATATCCAGACCTTGCTCTCTACACCAGCCCCTAACTGCTTGTGTATGTGCACCACGAGCACAATTTCCAAAAGGAAGAAGCTTATCCTTCATACTTGCCTCTTCTTTCTGTTTCCTTCTTATCATCTCCTGTGGTTTCCATTTCCTCCCAAATTCCCCCTCCACCATACCCACCATCAGTCTTTAGTACTACCTTTTAGCTACACAAATTCTACCATATCAACCCCCTTCTCAGACCAGACCTTAATAGAATTGATCAATATACCAAAAATTACTTCCCCCTTCACAATGAAATTGTCATTTTCTGTTCTCAGCCAGGTAGCGAATACAGAGAAACCTGACTATGTAATTCACAGCAAGGAATGCTTCACAGTAAGAAAGATAATCTTTACATTTCTGGGGAAATTTATTTTCTAAAATGTATTGGTTAACTGAGCTACATCTTTACTTAGTGGAGTGTTAGACTATGAAAAGGTGAAATGGAGGATTTGGCCTGGATTAGGGAGATACTGCAAGGTAAAAGGTCCCTACATAGTTCTTAACAGAAACTATGGGTGCATGTTTAAAAAGGAGGCCACAGCCATATTCCAAGAATTCATACATTTGAAAGTGAAAAAGTGAATGTGCCCAAGTAACATTGGTGTTGGGAGGACAAAGATTCTCTTTCATCATTTTATTAAAGAAGCCACAAAGGGATGGAAGGACGGGTATTGCATGTCCTTTCTCTAGAGCAGCTTGCCCAGGCCCCTTCCCATTTTATTAAATCCAAGAAAGAAGCATTGTCCTTTGGTTGACAGTAAACTGCCGTATGACATTGGCTCTGTCTCCTCTGAAAGCCAGTGCTAAGGTGTTCTCTATAGCATGATATTTACAGATTAAAGAAAGATGACATTTCCAGGATAAAGACAGCCAGCTCTGGTAGGACCAGCTGCCTGCAAATTCACTTCAGTTAGAAATGACTGTTTTTCCTGTTTTTCTGCATAAAAGCTTTTTGCTTTTTGGAGAAATCTACAGATTCACTTCAAAGTGCACTGTACAGCACACACACACACACACACACACACACACACACACACACACAGAGCAAGCCTGGCAGGGAGCCTGAGGAGAAGGGGAGAGGGAGAAGGGGAGAGGTTCTTCTATTCACAACATCCTGGAGGGGTTCAGGGAGGAGGTGGAACCCTGGCTCCTCTTCATCTTTCTGCACATTGTCTGGCTGTCTTCCAGAAATATCTTTGAGAATCTCCTCCATGAAGCCAAAGTTGACTCTGACTTCAAGAAGTAAACACAAAGAAAGATAACCAACAATACACGAGTCAGGTAAAATATGATACTGAATACAGATGGTAACAATATCAGTAATAATAATACCTTGATTGTTCTATCTGGTAAACAATGTATATATTTATGTGAGTGTGTGCTATGTATATGTGTGTATGTGTGAGTATGCATATGGTTCATACATATATGTGAATGTGTGTTCTATATATATACATATAGTATTTTTATACTTAATCTCCTTAACTACAATATTGTTCCTGTTCTTATTAGCACCCGAGTATATGAGGATTAGGGAAGGGCTTTCCCAAGGACATTTAGCTAGTAAGTCATGGAGAAATTTCCAGACCCAGCTTTGTCAGGCAACAGAGCACATGTTTTTAATCCCTGTAATACCACCTTCTAATAGTTTAGTAAATGTATTAAGGGTTTAAAGAAAAAAAGAATCACTAGAGGCTGAAACAATGTATAGAAATCAAGAGGTTGGATTAGACAAGTCCTTGAAAAATGAGTAGGGTCAAGATGGAAGGGTGACCAAAGGCCTGGCATAGGATGGATTGAATAGTGAGAACTAATATGCCCAGAAAATGGGGATGGGGGACATTGGGAAGGTTTTGATTAGAAGATGATCTTGGGGTTGAGATTTCATCCTGAGGGCACTGGAGAGTCACAGAAATTTCTCAAGTAAGACACATGGCACAATATTCTTCCTTAATAGGAAACTGTTTCCTGAAGGCTTCTTTTAAATGTGATCATCTATTGTGGTTGTGTTAAAAATAAACACATGATGAAGGACTCCTTATATTTTGCAGACATATATTGAAATATTTAAGGATGAAATGGTAGGATGTTTAAAGTGTTTGCTTTAAAAATCCACTATGTTCATTGGAGGAAATGGGGTAGAAGTGAAAACAAACTTGGCCTCATGTTGTTTCATGGGTTCATGAAGGTTTGTGATACTGTTCTACTTTTACATATACTAAAGTTTTTCCATAAAAAACAAATTAAATAAGAATCATTAACAACTTTAGTACTGCTTTAAATGGTAAGTATGAAATAAAATATAAAATAATAAAGCTACCTGTGAATTTTTGAGACTGCGAAATAAAACAACAATGGATTTTCCTGAAAAAAAGTGAGCATGGTTTCAGGATCAGCTGTCAAGTCATTTCCCATTATGTTATTAACTTAGAAAAGTACATCTGATAATAGCAATACTTTACACACATATAATCCTTTACTTCAAAGTATTTCACATGCATCATTTTATATCATCTTCATAGGATTCCTGAGAGTAGCTGGGCTCCCAGCATGAAGTTTGTCCTACTTGGCATCTAGTGAGAGGATTCTGGTGGAGACTTTAAAATATCTTACTTTGACCTTTGAATTTCTCATGGCAATTGAAAATTTAGCAAAGATAGACAGTAATGACAAAATAATGGTGATTGTCCTTGCTGTCAAAGGAGGTACAAAGACCCAAACACATTAGCACAAGTCTGAAAATAATAAACCCAGCATCTACTTTGTTCCCAGAATGCCCTCAATGAATATGTTCTGATGAGTGAATGACCCATTTTCATACTGACGTATGATTAAAATAGCCATCTACAGAAGTCTAAAGTTCAGTCTCATTGAGATATTTTCACACACCTTTATTTACATATTCTAAGTGCTTATAAGGGGTAAATTTTAATCTCTTTCTGATAATTTCAGAAAGTTTACTTTTTTGTTTTTTTATTTTGCTTTGCCTGTTTCAGACTTGTATGAGAAAGAAGCTGAGGAGTAGATCAAGTGATAAGCTCATCCAGCTTAGTAGGTCTAGAAAGAGTCTGAGAATTATGGAGTTAAAAACATATTTTTCTTATACATGTTCTACCAGTTTAGTCTTATTTCTCTTTCCCCTTTACAGACCCATTTTCCTATGGGTACTTTTAGCTAATAAGGGGTAGCATAATATACAAAAAGAACAAGAATTTTAATTCAGTAAATTATATTGATGCCAAGTTTGTCCTTGGGAAAGTGTCTCTGGGTTTTATTTTCCTAATTTTATATTGAGCTAAAACCTTGCCCACTTCATACAAGATATTAGTTGCTACAATGCTTCTTAAATGATATGAGTTAATACATCAAAGTTTTGTTATATGTGAAGCTGGTATAGATCTAAAAATTTATCTTTAAGAATCAAACAAATGAAGCTCCAGTGGTAGAACTAAAACACCATGTTTGATAGTCTAGGTTAGGGTAACCTCTTAGATGCCCTTCTATTCATCCCCTGCTGTATGTTGCAATGTGTTATGCCCAGTTATAGGGCCGATAGTCTAGGAAGGCATCTGAGAAGTGAGAAGTCAAAATTAAAATGTAGCTCAGTCATTAAGCTGTCCTTTTGGCAAACTTGCTGGTCTCTTTTCATGCATTGCCAACGATTATTTTGGTGTTTTAGAGGTTTGGCCATTAGGCCATTAAATGCTTTGAGGTCCATTTTCCTTTTCTATAAAAGCAGTATGACACTGGTGACTAGAGGGCTGTTATATTTATGTCAGCATGAATAATGTAGTAAAAGTAATAACAATCATATAATGGTCATATTTTATATGATAGTTACTTACCAAGGTATAATTAATGTATTGTATCCTCATTACTTAATATGGCCTCCTGCCTTGTTTCATGTAGACAGCTGTTTATGTGGGGACCCAGATGCTGACAGTATCTTGTCTGCCATAGCTGAAGAGAAAGGTGAGGAAGGAAGCTATTCAGCTAATATATTCCTAATGCTTTCTCTTCCTTCTGCAGTTGGCTTCTAAGACTCTGTGCTTTAGAATAGGGCTGGCCACAGACTCTACAACAACAGATTCTGCAAAATATAATTGACAGTCCATGACAAATGTGGAGATGCCAGGCACATTCCCACATTACTCATGCTGAGTTTCCTTCTTTACAAGAAATGTCTTCAGGCTTAGGGAGTGACTTGCCCCAAGACTCAGAAACAGGTAGTAGCAGAATCAATACTGGGTTAGGTCCACTCCATGAGTGAGCCCCTCCCACACTCCACCATTTCCCTTGGTCATGAAAGTGCCTTGGTAGAGGGGCAGGAGAGAGAAACTGGTATCATAACTAAATCAGGCTAAATAACATGGTTCATCAGTACACTTGGAACCTTGAGTTAATTTACATTTTGTTGAATAAAATTCAAAGGCAGGTAATAAAAAATACATATGTGGAAATACTGAGAAGTTTACTTAGTATAGCAGGTGGCTTCCTAGGGAACTGCATCCTGGTACTTGTAGGGATGCTCAGAGCAGCCTTGGATTTCCATCTCTACCTGTATCTCCATATCAAATGGTGTTCATTCCATCACCACTGCTGATGCCGGGCTCATCTCTCTTTTGAAAATGGTGAGCTGCTGCATTGATGGACCCCACCCCACCCTGATTCCACCCTGCTTTCTGCCCCCCATTCATTGTATGCATAATTGCATGAGTAGGATGACCTACCAGTATAATGGGCCTGCTGAGATTGTGGTGCAGGAAAAACCTGGGCTGTTTGTTTTAGAACTTCTTTTCTATTTCCATTTTTGATTAAGCTCTGGCTTTAAGTATCAAAAATGATGTCGTTTCCTTGATAGCTGATTTGTATAGCAGTTGCTAATGAGACCACCATAGTGAGTTTTCTTTCTGGGAGATGTGTGGGAATAAGCAAGTCTTGCACTACTCCTCAAGTGAAATATTTACCCAAATCTGTCCCCTTAGCTCTCCACTTTAGACATTTATAGAATAATACTATTCCACCAGCAAGCCTTCACTGTTAAGCATCTCAGGGAGAATATTAAGTGTTGGAGGAAAAAGTATTGAGACTAATCAAGTCAGGGGCTGAGAGAGATCCATTGAGGCAAGGACAAGATGAGTGGAACACCTCAAAACCCAGGGGACTTGCCAAACACTAGTATTTTTGGACCTTCACCCTTACTCAGGCTTCTACTTTCTGTGTGTGTGCATGTGTGTTTGTGTGTGTGTGTGTGTGTGTGTGTGTGGCAGGAATAAGGGCAATGGCCAGGTAGATAATGATGGCAGAAGAGACCAAGACCATCATTTGGAATGTCTGTTCCTTCAGGTGAATGCCAAGCTGCTGGGGAGGGAGTGGTAGTTAGAGGTGTAACAGGTAAGGTTCTTAGTTGTAACAAATATAAACTAGCTTCTATAGTTTAAGACATATATTAAAGAATATTGGCTAACTCACAGAGTCTTCAGGCTATGCAGCCCAGGAGGACATCCAAAGCCAAACCACAGAACTGGCCCCATGGAGGCAACCTGGTACCTCTTCCAGGTACAAATGCCATGAAAGCCAGGCCTGGAGGCTTCTGCTGGAACCTTAGCCACCACTGCCCCTGGAAACTGGATGTATCTGCCACTACCATTTCCTAAAATGATTCCACATAGGGCCTACTTCTTTAAATTCCTATCTTCCAATTCACAGTCCATCCCTTGAGCTTGATTGACAGATATGAGTTGACCCCAGCTGAAAAGGAAGCTGGAGAATTGGGTACCTGGCTCCTGTCAAGAGTGAAAAGGTAGGAAGTAAAATACCTCAACTTAAAAAGGGTGCTCAAAGTTGCTGGAAGGCCTCAATTTATAAATATCTGTTTTATAGGAATCTGTGTAAGAGAAATTACAAGCCGACATGGGACTGTGTAACAAGTAAACCCTTGAGGACTGAAATAAACTAACAGGAAACTAGAAGGGCACCAGGGACTATGGTTAGAAGTCAAGTAAAACAGATTGATAGCTCATTTGGGGGATCAAGGATGCTGCTGGGTCACGTTAAAACAAGTAATCAGAGATGCTGGGAAATATGCTAGGAGCAGCTAGCTAATTAAGGTCCTATTTTATTGGATGTTAAATCCCTAAGCTAGGCCCTTTTTGATTTAGGGACAAGGTGGATTTGGGTTTCTTAGTTTACCTTTGGTTTTGTAATATTTTGCTTTGGTATTTACGGGGCCAAAAGGAACTGACAGATCCTATGTTCATTTATTCAGCAAAATTATTGTGCATATGTGAAATGCTAGGCACATGGTCCAGGTAATTGAGATATAGAGAGGAGTAAAATATCATCCCTATCTTCAGTGTATTTACAATCTATGGAGAGCAGATGCAAAACAGGGGGACAGGGCAAGGTGGACCAAAAGAAGCAATTGCTATACTTTTATCTGATCTTCCTTTCCATCATAGATTTTATCCTAGTTGAAGCTTACATAGTCATTTGATTGTTTATTTGTGTAAAGATCTCTGTCCCACTGGAATGTAATGGAAACGAGGGCAGAGATTTCTGTTTATCACTCTATATTCTCTGACTAGTGTAAAGTAGTTGCCAATAAATATGTATTAAAAGAATGAATTAATGGATAATGATGAACAGTGAGCTGATCCTTCCCAACTGAATGTTTCTTGCTAAATATTAGGTGATGGGGAGATGGAGGAAATTCTAGAAAGAAGGGCCAATATTACTTTGAGCATGGGAGTAAAAAGCCTAAGTAAAGTCCAGAATCTATAAATCACTTGGTGCTGTTGAAACATAAATGTTGAGGCCAGTGAAGATGACTGATAAGGTTGGAAGTCATAGAGGTCAGACATGAAGGAGCTTTGCATTCATTTCCTAATTCTCTGTATTATGTTTGTATTTTGTCATAGCTTCCATGGGTCAAGAATCCAGGCATGGCTTAGTTGATACCTCTACTCAAGTCTCACAAGGCTGCAATCAAGGGGCTGAGTCTGGCGATACAGCTGGGTCTCAGCATCCTCTTCCAAGCACACGCATTTTTTAGGCAAAATTCACTTCCTGCCAGCTGTAAGACTCATGATGGCTTGCTTCTTTGGGGCCAGCAAAGGCCCAGCTCCCTTTAATCAGTCTCCCCTGATTAAATCATGCTTACTCCCCATGCAATTTCACATTGGCATGTAGCATAACTTATTCATAAAAATGACATCTGTCACATTCATAGGTCAAGGGAATGGGATTATGCAGGCCAGGGCATAGAAGTTTAGGGTCCATCTTAGAATTCTGCCTATCATATCATTGAACATTGTATAAAGAATCTTGTCATCTCTCCCGAGTAATGGAGAGTCATTGAAAGGATATGAGAAATGGAATGATGAAAGCATATTGTTTTCTCTATGAATCAGTGATGTGGATGACAGATTTTAGAAGACCTGTAGTTTGGTGGACAAGATATTAGACTATGGCAGAGATCTAAGTGAAAGATGATGATAGGGCAGTGGGAGTGAATGGTACAACTGCCAACCTGTTATTTGGCTCAGAAACCTAGGACTCACCCCTGACTTATCTATTTGCCTTACTTTCCACATCCAAGCCACCAGCAAGCTGTATTAACCATAACTCCCTAATAGTCAGAGAATATGTAACTTCTCTCCATAGCTATCACCTAGCCCAAGCCACCATCATCGACATCATTCATTCTCCATATCTTTTAAAATATAGTTTAGATTTATGTTACTATCTTTCTCAGACCCCTCAATGGTTTCCCACTGAATTTAAAATGAATTAAAACTCTTTATCATATCTCCCTGGGTTCTTTTCTCTGTTTATCTTTCAGAAATATTGTGAGGCCCTGAAACCACTGTGCTCCAGCTAAAGTCCCTTCACTTTTATAGGCTGACTATTCATCATTCCAGGGCCTTTGCTGCTGCTGTTCCTCCAGCTTAGACTGCTCTTCCTCCAGATATTTGTAGCTGGCTCCTTCACATCATCCAGACCTCAGCTTAATGTCACTCAGAGAGGATAAGCAAGTCATTTTCAATCATAATATCTTATCTTATTATCTTCATAAGGGATCCATATGTGGATTAACTTGTTTATTTGTTTACAGTTTGCCTCTCCCACTGAAAGGAAGTTCCAAGATGCCATCACCCTTTTCACTCATTATCTCTAATGTATAGATATATGGCTGATACATATCAGATTGTTTAACAGGTATTTATTAAACCAGTATATGCATTTAAAGAAAATTTTAAATGATTTGGACTTGATGATTAATTGAATGTGATTGACAATGGAAATGAAACATGAAAGGATCTTGGCTTTTTAATTTGGGTCACTGAGATTAAAAAAAAAAAAAATGAAAAGAGTGGGATTTGGACAGAAGCTAAAGGGCATATAGTCTAAACAGAAATACAGTGAATGAGACATGTAAGAAAACCTTGTAAATAGCTTTAAAAAGTTTTAAGAATCCAATGGATCAACAATATTTTATGATGCAGTGATCAGACTACAACACAACCATTCCACTCAATGTAAAGAACCTGCTGGAGATTTTAGGGAGAGGAATTTCTTTGTCATCTTCAGGATGAAGTGGAAAGCTGGGCAAACTTCGAGTATTCCAAATGCTAGTCATTTAATTAAGTAACCACTGAGTATGAATATTCTGTGAGGCCCAAGTGGTACAGGATTTAGCATTATAGAGGCACACCTCTGCCTATAAGAACAAACATCTTTAAGCCATTCTCCTTCGTTTAACAAAGGAGTAATTCTAACTATTCAAAGATTGTGGAGTGATTCTTGTTCTTGTAGAGGGTGGGTAGATATTTTATCTGAAATTTTCATGCCCAGGATGTTTTTCTCCAAATGTTTTTCTTGCTTTTTTGAAAGGCCATGTTTATTTAAAGGAAAATCTAATCTGTCTGTGCCTGATGCGTTTCCATTTAGCTCAGCCAAATGTTTCTTTTCCTAAGAGCTATGTACTGATCAAGTGATGCAGTTGCTTGTCAGAAGTGAAAGTCACACTTACCTAGGGAAAAATCTCCTGACCCTACCAAAAGGCATGAGCTCAATTTGAGATGACCCACCCCAGGGAGTCTGCCCAGGGTTATGGGCTTAGGAGAAGTGAAACAATGTCCTGTGTCCTTTTACTAGAGGCCAGACTGAAAATGAGGCAGAGCTGGAGAATGATCAACCCTCTGACAGGGCTCTGTTTTATTCCCTGGTCCACCATTCATTTGGCAGCGAGTCCCTGCAAGTTTGTGTGTTTCAACTTTTCTCCCTGGATGAGTACCACTGATTACTGACTTCCAAGGATATTGAGACACAAAGTGAAAACAAGGAAGAGAAAATATTAGTAGAGTGTTTGAATCACATCACAGGCACTCTTCATCCCCCCACTTGAATTCACACTCAGCACATTAAGGAGAATCCTGTGTGCAGGATGGTAAGGCTGCCTGAGTTCTGGTTTAAACAGAAACTGGGAATGTGGATTTGGATGAAGTTTTGTTTTGTTTTGTTTTCCATCTTGACTTCTCACTAAGAACCATTTCATTCAGGGAAAATACTAACCTCTTAAATGGCAACCCCTGAACTTCCACAGAAGTTCTTCCTGCTACAGGGGACTTCCAGAGTGCACAGATGATGGCTCTTCCTCCAGTGGGTTCTTCCGGTGACATTCATCTCTTCACTGTATACCCAGAACAGCTTCCGTCAATTTGTTTCATTCTCCAGCACCCAACATCAGAATGAATTTATAGCATCATGCCTGTTTTCTTGCTCTCTCTTCCTCCTTTCTTCCTGTGGAAGAATATCCAAACCAATTGATCTGAAGATAGTGTAAGCCAGGAAGACATTTTATATATAATTTTGCTCAGTGTCATTCTGAGTGTTTCACATTTATTTATAGTTGGTAAGTACCTGTTTTACATGTAAATTAGACAGAATTAAGATGGTCCTTTTAAGAGCTTCACACTTTTCTTGGACTCCTGTATGCTTTGTTGAGTGGGGAAGAAAGGACTGAGCTTTAGTCAGTGCTAGGAATGAGAACTAAACATAAGATTTTGTATTCCGTTGGTCATGTGTCACACACGTGTACCTCACTAGTCCTAGCTTCAGAGAAAGTGATGGATGCCCACTGAACTCCAACCACTCTCTTGGGAGAGCCTGGATCCCCAGGCTGCCAGGGTTCAACTCTGTTCTCTACACCATGGATGCTCAGTTAGCAATTGAGGGTGTGGGATTGTGTTTGCCCAGTGTACATTAGCAAGTGTGCACAAAATTAAATTATATTCTTATGAGATTAAATCCTCTCAACCCTCTTATCCTATAATTCCTCACTACTAACTATGTGTCTGCTAGTTAAATATGTGAGTTCTCCCAAGTGCTGCTCATATGTACTTAGAAGCAATTCCCTCTTAAGCATCCATAAGATTGTCATGACACTGCCTTCCCCTGTGCTCTCCACTCTGCTGAGAACTAAGGAAATATTGCAACCTCTATTCTTGCCCAGAAGGGCCTTCCTTGTTTTCTCCTGAACTCACTGTAAATCGCCTCATTTCAACATAGCCAAGACTAGGTGTTACCTTTAATAAGAGTTTACTGAATGTTCAATAATAACAAAATGGAAGTGTAGACCTAAAGATACGTTGTATAGGACAACAAAGTGCCAAGGATCATGGAGCTCAGAGGTTCAGGCCCATTCACAGTATCTACCTTTATGCATCAAGAATAGCTGCCCAGAATGCCTGGAGTGCCCTGAGTGTAACAGGGAAGACCAAATCTGACTCCACATTAGATTTGTTTCTTTTACTTTAACCTTTTTATTCTATTGCTTTTGCTTCCAGTTAAGAATGTTGCCTATAGACTGAAATATATAGGATAGCCCATTATCAAGGCTCTGACCTTAAAAGTTATAACACTTTTCTGTTCATATAGAGATAAGAACAGAGAATAACATTTGTCTTGTTGGACGTTTACAGGAAAATCGTGACCTGGCCTATGTGTACAGCTGCAAGAACAAAGGATTCTAACACTAGGAAGTTTGCAACGACCAACCATACCCCTCCCCCTTTCAGTATAAATGAAGCCTGAATTCTGACTTGGGTAAGATGGTTCTCTAGGACATTAGCCCACCATCTTCCTGGACTCCCGGCTTTCTGAATCAAGTTGTTATTCCTTGCCCCACCACCTCATCTCCCAATTTATTGACCTGTCATGTGGCAAGCATTACGAGCTTGGACTCGATAACATGAGCACCACTGCTGCCAAGCCCAGACCTAACTGCCATGAGACTGAAAGAAAAGAAGTTCTGCTTTCCCTCTGGTCTTATGTCTTCACCATCCCTCATTCCCTAATCCAACCTTATATCGGGAAAATTGACAGTGATAACATAACCATTCACTCTGGAGAGACTCTGCTTCCACACACAAGGGTATGATTTTACACAATGGCCTCCAGCAGGGCAGTTTAATCAAAATGTCATAGCTTCAGATTTGTGTCTCTTAAATTACAAGTTCACAAACGTAACAGAATATTCATTCATTCATTCATTCATGTATTCATTTAGCAAACCAATATTTATTGAGCACCTAATATGTATGACTTGTCACTGTGGCTGGCACATAGTAGGCGCTCTATAAATATTTGTTCACTGAACGAATGGATGAGTCTGGTACTTTAACTTGGATAAGCTGATGGCTTGTTAAGACAGCTCTCTGGAATCAGATAATGTGAGTTCAAGTGAAGGCTCTATTTTCTTATTAGTAACCATGGGCAAGTTACCTAATTTCTCTGAACCACAATCACCTTATTGGTAAAGATGATGATGATGATGGTGATGATCATGATGATTATAAAATGGTAATGTCTCTCATATAGGTTTGTTGTTAAACACTTAAGTTGGGGAAAGATAATATTAGGATATTAGAGGACTAAGTGTAATCATGGATGAGTTCTGTAATTAATCATGTGATTCCCTGAGTCTCATGTGCCTAGTGAATTGCAGTTAGCCCATAAAGCTGATGAGGTTTGCCTCTGCCAAGCTTCTTGTCTCAGTTTTTGGTATACTGTTCTGGATGTCTTTGTGGATAACCCTCTCTGAATGGGCTCTCCCTTGATTGGGACCCTGACAACCTTCTAACACTTTCCAGCTTTTCTCATTTAGAAAGCAGAAACCCTGTATCCCCGTTTCTGCTTGAAGATACATCTTGAATCCACTTGCTGCCTGGAATTCTGACAAGGAGAATGCCTAGTCTCCAGTGTTGCCTGTCTCCATGCCTACCAAACAGAATAAAACACTTTGATTGTTGACACTGAACAAGCCTGGCCTCACCTGGGCCCTTGATAGTTGTTACTTTTTAGGAATAAAACTAAAATCTGTATCAGAGGTTTATCTTGAAGATTATAGGAGAAAAAAAACACGTGAAAATGCTCAGCACAGTAATTCCACTGAAAGGATTCAGTGAATGATAACCTTTATAATAATGATGTGCTGTCATCACTCACTTCCTTTTTTCATTTATCTTCTTCCTTACCTTTTTACTTTCCATTCAATGATACAAATTAGCTGTATCTGCATGGGTTGATTGGTAGATATAGTCTTTGTCTTCTTCAATTTGGAAAGAGCAAAAGGGCATCTAGCACTACAGCCATGGTGATACTGGGCAAAAAATTAATCCCTTTAGTTTCCTCTGGGCTAATTTATCTCACCTTGTCTTATTTTTAATATAAGACTCATTGAACCATAATGTTCTCCCACTTTTCCAGGAAATGCTTACCTATAAATTTCTTCCTAGAATCTATCAGTTATCAACAATTTAATATTTTATATACTGCAACCATATCTTCAGGACATGCAATTTGTTTACATAGCAAATGAGCTATTGGGAATTCCTTTCAGGAGAAGTTTTCATTATTTGAATAATTCTAATGATGGCTGAGTTTCTAGAAAAATCTTCTTGAGGTTTTGTATTATTCATGGAAGAAACAATGCCTCCCTATTTATTGACCTCCCAGATCTATTCCAAGTAAACTCACAGTAAAATGTCTTGAGACATGGGTATAAAGAATGTGGCCACAATGTGGCCTTTTGTAAAGAAACTAGATATTTTTTACAGTAAGTCGGTTTATCCAGGCTTGAATATTATAAGGGCAGGTATCTAGTGGATAAAATTAAAGCAAGAAAAACAAAATCCCTGGTCTGTCGTGTCTTCTGAAGAATAAGTACATTTATGGATTCTGCTCTGCATATGTTTGGGCCGTGGGGGAAATGACAAGCTGCACCCATTCTCCTTCTTTCCTAATGTCCTCACCACCCTGTGTTATACACTACTGGAGCTATGGGCTTCTATCTACTCTTGTATCCTTCAAAGTACTCAATCCAGTGACTTTTACAACACTGGCATCAAAATGAGTTTAATCATTAAATAAATAAGAGCTTGAGAGTCTGCTTGCTTTTTTTTTTTTAATATTGAAAGAAATAACAGGAATCAAGTGGAGAGAAGAAAAGCAAAGGAGCATGAAAATAATATCAGGGGGTACAGGAGTGTGTTACTTCTTTTCATACCTGCTAGGAAGGAGTAAAGCTAGTAAAATCATGATCATCATCAATTTTTTATTTGATAAATATTTAAATGTCTAGATTGTCTGTAGAGTTAGGAGTCTCTTTTCCTATTTTTAAACTGCACCCTGCCTAGCATCCTTCTACCCTCATGCTTAGGTTTCAGAGAAATGCTGTAATACCATCTAATTATTTCAGACTCCTGCCAAAAATCCCCATCAGATTTCCTTCCACAGCAAGCTGAAGTGGGCACAAAAGCAAGCTCAATGACCCTGTTAAGCCTTTATCTGAAAGTGTGACTTCAGCCTTAGCTAGGGAGTTCTTTACTTTTTTTGAGGCTAATTTGCTGCTCTTAGCATATCAAAGAAAAAACGTATTCCAAAATGAAAGCACTTCCAGACCCACATTTCTACCCAAGATGTGGCACAGATGAATGAAGTTCTTGTCCCTTCTCATTCTTTCTCTCTGAGACTTGCTCCCACTTCTGAGACTGCTGATGAGTGTGTCTCTGTCATAACCACCACCTCAAGAAGATGTTAGGTTTGTACTGATTTTCAATCTTTTCAGTAGGGCTGTTCTTTAAAAGTGACTCCATTGTAGGTACTAGATGTCTAAAAGGGCCCTTCCCTAATGAGGTTAAAGTTAAGAGGGAGAGATGAGATTTTACATGGAGATAACATATTCTTATCCCTCAAGTATCTGCAAAAAATCAAGACGAATAAAGAATAAGCTGGAATTTTTTTTTGAACACATGTCAAAAATCCAATGCCTTAAAACTTATTCTATTCATTTTTTATGTGGGTCACATTCATATAATAACTCATACTTTACATTTTCTACCATTATAAAAATACTGAATTTCACAAAACGTTTACGCGTGCCACATGTGATGAACAAAATATTTTCAATTATATTTCCTATTCTACTCTATTCATTTAAATAACAAAAGTGAATCCTTACCACTAAATTGATTTTCCAACCCATTAATGGATCCTGACCCGCAGCTGAAAATCCCTGTCTCAAAAACTCACACTCTATGAATTTATATTTTACAAACAATTCTTAATAACTTTGATGATTAATCCCAACATACAGAAGCTAAAAACAGCCAGTTGTACAGTTAAGCAAGATTGATAGAAATAAGAATGAAAACAAAGAAGTGAACCATTCCAGCAAGACATGTAAAGGATCAGAAACAGCTCCCAGTGTACGCAAATGGGGACCATTTAGTGCTAGAACTAATAGCTGCTCATATCCCAATAAAGACCCTGAGGAGGCCTCTGTATTATAGCTATGGTCAACAAGTACATTGATAATGATGACCCCCAAGTCACCAAGAAAACTTTAATTGATGTTCCTCATAACATATTTAAAGCAATTTGACAAATTATTGAGCAGCTCCTTCACTAAAATCATTGCATTTAAATAACATACAGACCAATTTAGAATTATTTTGAACAAAAATATTTACTACTACCATAAAAGGAAGAGAGTTTTGCAGTTTTTAAAACATATTGCTGTTGTGGAAGTCTTCCAACTTGCAGGGAATTCCCCCTCCATACACCATCCTGGGTAACATAGTGTCCCAGCACACTGAGTGGTTTAACAGCCTTAAAACTGGACCTATGGGAAATAATATTTTTATTATTTTTTATATCACTCCCAACTGACAGAAATAAGTCTATAGTTCTGCTAGACAGGCTAATACTGAATCTATACCTCCTAATTCTCTGAGTGACCCTCCCCTGTCCTAGGTGGGTACCTCTCGACTCTGCCCCACCCTCTCCTCTATGGACCACTCCCTACTGTATCCCTCATCTCAGCACAGGTACCAAGATCTCTGTTCAACCATCTCAGTATTTTTTGAAATGTTTTGGGTTTTTCTCTGGCAATTAAGTCTTCAACTCCTTTCCCTTATAGGATTTCTTCTACCCTTTCTTCTAAGCAAGTTTAAGTACTCTCTCTTTTCTCAATAATGTACATTCCATTTTATTTTCCTTTTTTAGATTATAGAGTCATTAATTCTGTACCAAGTAGCTAAAGAGAGAAGAGCGAAAAGGCAGGGGATTGAGACAAGCTAAGCTTTCCTTTTGACATGGGACTCTGGAGTTCCCTGAAACCTATGGACCACTTAAAAGTAATCTTCAGCTATCTTGAATATCAGCTTGTACAGTACAGTTTCTTCCTAAATGATGATGTAAAAATACCTCATTTGTTTTTATGACAAAAAGGTTTTCATACTGCTTTGCTGATAGAATTTTAGGATATCTGGTGGAAGATGTAATAGTCCCTAGAATACATCAGTCTAGGCATGACTGAAGAGAATGGGTTTCATAAAGAGTGCTTAGCTCCAGAGTGCTTGAGTCTTAGTACTTAAAGGAAATGTTATGACTTAGAAAATGTATATTTGCCCAGTCAAAATCCCAGAGGTTTATTTTGTGGACATTGACAACTGATTCTAAAGCTAATATGGAAAGACAAAGGACCCATAAGAGCCATCATAATTTTGAGGAAGAACAAAGTCAGACAATTGACTCTACCCAAAGTCAAGACTTACTATAAGCTACGGTAATCAAGGCAGAGTGGTACTTGTGAAAGAATAGAAAAATAAACCAGTGAAAGAGATTAGAGAGCCCAGGAATAGATTTACACCAATACAGTCAACTGATCTTTGACAAAGGAACAAAGGTAATTTGATGGAGAAATGATAGTCCTTTCAAACACATAAATATGATGCTGGAACAACTGGACATCCATATTAACAAAAAAACAAAAAAAGAATCTAGACACAGACCTTTCACAAAAATTAACTTAAAAGGGATCATAGACCTAAATGTAAAACACAAAATTATAAAACTTCTAGAAGATAATTTAGGAGTAAATCTACATAACCTTGGCTATGGTGATAACGTTTTAGACACAACACCAAAGGCACTACTTTAGTCATATGTTACAAGTTTGATATACAGTATTTCCTTATTTTTCAGTTTTAACATATTTATGTCTTCTATTGTAACTTGTTTTTTGAACCATATAATTAGAAGTGTATTTTTTATTTTCAAACAAAAGAGTTTTCATGGTAGCTTTTCGGTATTGCAGGTTCATTTTAATCATGGTCAATGGACATGCTTTGTGTGAGTTTGGTCTTTTGAAATTTGCTGAGAAATTTGTTGAACTCTCTGTGGTCAATTTTAGTAAAGGCTTCAAGAAAACATGAAAATAATTTATGTTATGCTGTTATTAGTTTAAGTGTTCCACCGGGTTATATTTGTGCATTTTTCCTCTTCTCTCTTTTCATCTTATGTTCCCTGTTTTTTAACCACTCTTTTATCTTTTCAGTCCTGTCACTATGGTGCATCCTGCATAATTCCTGTTGACCATATCTTTCAATTTACTAAAAGTCTTTTACAAAATATCATACTAAAATATCTTATATTTTATTAATTTTATAGTCAGTTGTGTCCAATCTACTCTTAAACCGTATATTTGAGTTCTTTGTTTTAGTTATTTTACTTTTATTATTTATGAAATCTATTGATTTTTTCAAACCTACTAGGCACTTATTTTTTTGCAGTTATTTGGAAACTTTGCTTTCACTATTTAAACAAAGTAATATAATGTTTTAATTTTTGTCTTGTAATTAAAATACCAAAAGGTTTTTTTTGTTTATTATTTGTTTCTGTTTTTAAATCTGTTACTACTCGATTTTCTTCCTGGTACAAAATGTTCTTATGTTTTATTGTTTCTGTTTTTGTTTTCAGTTTGAAAGAGTTTATAAGATGGAAAATCCATGAGTAATTTTTTAATCACTAATTTGTTTGCTTAATGAATAATTGTAAGGCAAACAACCCTTTAGTCACAACAAAAATCAAGAAACAATGATATGAGCCATACCAGGATCCTCTCCGTGTACCTATATCAATCATAGACCTTGTCTTTTTCCAAAATATAACCACTGATCTGACTTTTATAGTAATTGCTTTCCTTTCTTTATTTATGATTTTTTCACCCAAGTTGCTGTCCTAAACACCATAGTTTAATCCTGACCATTCTAAGTTCCTAACCATTTTGAAAAAAATATATGTATGTATTTTACATGGTCCCCCTTTATCTTTCTAAAATAATTTATCTGAACATCCCAGGATATTTCATCTATAGAATTCACAACATTTGGGGTTTTTCTGATTGCTTACTCTTGGCATAGTATCTCTGTTCTCTATATCTCTCACTAGTTGGCATCTGAATCCAGAGGCTTTATCAGGTTTAGCTTTCATCTTTGTGTCAGGATCATATGTGCTTTTGTAAGTAGACAAAGAATGTCCAGGTTTTGCTTTTTATTTTATTCTTTTGTAGTTTAGTAGGTGTTTGTGCTCATTGTCTAGGCATTTAAATTAATTAGAGGAACAAAATGGTAACATTCTAAATATATATTATTAACTTATTAACTTGAATACATTTAATAAATTGATACTTCCTTCATATACTACTTATATAGTTATACATATTATACATACTATATTTACTTATACAGTTCATATAGAAAATACAAATTAATGCTTAATTTATCCCTCTCATTTATATTTTTTTATAATATATTGCATTCATTTTATCCTCAGATGACTAATTATATAGTTTTGAAAATATATTACTAACTCATGCATTTAAACATGTATTAGTTTCAATTTATTAAAATTGATATCTCTATCACAGTTCAAATTGTCCCATCTTTGGCCAGTATATATAGATAAAAATTGTTTTCTGAGTCTTTTGCACATAACTCTAGAAGACTTTAATAGCTTTCTTGCTATCAAATGACAAGAAATTCCAGAATAAACATTCTAGTTTGAGCCATTTCTCCATGAAGTCCTCATTTCTTTCAACGGGAGATGATAGTATTTCAAGACCACAATCTGAATTCCAGAAATGCTTACTACTGAGCTAGAAATACCTTGTAAAATAATACTGGTATTTCCCCTTACATTGCATCTATGTATATATTTTTTTCCATACCAATGACTTTTTAATCATTTTGGTTGTCTGAAGCTTGATGTTTAGTAAATTCCTTAGGAAAGAACAATTTTCTCTGAGCTCTTTATGATGATAATTTCTTATATGTGACTTTATATTTGAACATCAATTTACTGGATATAAAATCTTTGACTCACATTTCCTCCCCTTAAATATCTTAAGTATGTTAATAGCTTTTTTGGCATAAAACATTACTATAAAAATGTCTAATAGCATACTGATTTTATTTTCCTTATTATTCATATGCCGTTGTTTTCTTAGATATACAAAGTAATTTTTTTATTCTTTTTCTTTAAAGACCAATGTTGTAAGTAGAATACATCTTGCTGCTGGTCATTCAATATTATCAAGTGCATGTTATTTTCTTCAATATGTATTTTAAAATCTTCATTTCAGAAACTTTTCTTGAACAATAGATTTTAATATATGTTCTCTTTTCTTGCCTTGCTTTTCTTTTCAGGACCTCCCATTATAAATACTTCAGATCTTCTGTGCCTGTCTTCAATTTTTCACTTTCTTGAAAAGTTTTTTTTAATCTCACTTTCAATTTCTTTATATTTAAATTTTTTCTGCAGGTATTGTTTGCCATTTTCATTTACTTAGTGTTACATTTACTTTAGTCTTAAATTCTAAACTAATATTTACTTTGCTTTGGAATTCTTAAATTCTGTCACCTACTTCTGAATTTTTATCATTCTGATTTATGTTCTTCCATGTCTTATTTAATTTTATCAATATATTTCAGCAAATTTAAAAATAGTACATTATAGTTGTCATATATCTATTAGGCATGCCTTTGTGGCATTGTTTTACTCACTGGAGAGATTTTATTCTACTCCTTCATCTCTTTTACTTCATAATAACTTTGTATGATACTGTAATTCTTGTAACTATTTGTGATTTGCCCCTAAAGTCTTCTAATTTGGAGTATATGTGAAAACCTGTTGACTAGCTTTCACATAAATTTTATCCATGAATTTTTGCTTTTACTAGCTTGTTTCCCTGTTCTTAGGTGAGATCAAGAAAAATCCAGACACTGTACTGCCCTGTTCATGCTAATTTCCCAGAGTTTGCTGGTTTATTATATTTTACTATGAGCTATTCATTTTTATGATAAACTATTTGTGGAAATTCTTTGAAGTCTATCGTAAATGTACATGACTGAAGTTATCTGTATAAACCATTAAAATTAAACTCATGGACTTCTAATTCCAGAAAAAAATGGACTAAGCACACACACTCCATCCCTCCCACTAATTAAACTATAATCCTGGAAAAAATATAAAACATTGATCAAAAGACTCTGAAAAGTGCAGAAAATAAGGTAGTCTATCTATGAAAATCAAGATTCAAAGGAAAATTAAGTGATGAGTTCCATCAAATTTCTTACCCCTTTTTTCATATTTTCTTTCTATTTTTTTCTTTCTATATATCAGAGGTCAGGGAATGTTTATTATTAAATGTCAGATAGTAAATACTTTCATATTTACAGTCCACATGATCTGTCAAAACTACTCAATTCTTCCTTTGCAGCAAAAATGCATGACTGCTTTCCAACAAACTTTTATTTACAAAACCAGATAATGTGTCAGATTTGACCTAAAACTCAGTTTGCCAGTCCCTGCTACATATATCCTATTGGGAGTGATAGAACAGTGCATAATCCATGAATGTCAATGGAAACTAATGAAAAGATGTTGCAGAAAAGCCCATTTTCTCTAAGCAAAGAATGAGAAAGAAGAATGATCCCATCCCATCCCACTTGTTGCTTCAGGGAGCCTGGGTCAGAGTCCTGTTGATAATTTCTAGTACACTAAGGTCAACAGAGACTTCTCCCCTTCCTCTCTTTAAATGGGGAGAAAAAGCCACATTGTCTATCTTTGCTTAAAATTAAGCAAATAACAATCCAATGTGCTTTCATTTAGTACCCCATCTGCTTTCATTGATACAGTGTGTGGTGTGGATTATGGAGAGGAAAAGCTAATGAAAAGGATTCTTTAAATTTGTGTATAAAGTTCTAAGCAAAAACCCGAGCATCTTATGATGAAATAAACCAGAATCAACATAACAAAAGTTGTGAAAACTCAACCACAGTATGGTACACTGCCCAAGTTTCAAATTAGCATCTGGATATCATACAAACTAGACAGACCTGAAAAACTGCAAGACTTTGAAAACTCAATTGACAATTGAACCACATTCAACAAAAGTACACCAATATAAGTGCTCTAGAAATAAATAGATTGATTGCCTACTTCAATATTATATTAAAATAAAAACTAGACCCTCATACGTAATACTAAAAATCCAAGTTTACTTGCCATATCAAAACCAGGAAAATCTCAACTCATATGAGAAAAGGTAATCAACACATATCAACAAAGAAATGAGACAGACGTTGGAAATATTTACAAGATTTTAAAGCAGCTATCAAAACATTCCATTTAACTATAAACATGTTTGAAAAATAGAATGTCTTAGCCAAGAATTAGAAGATATGAAAAAGAAAAAAATAATAATTTTAGATTAAAAAAAGCACTTACTAGACAAAAAAATACTTAATGGCCTCAACGTAGTAATAGGACCGACAGAAAAATAATCAGTAAACTTGAAGGTAGATCAATAAAAATGATTCAATCAAAACAGCAGAAATAAAAGGAATTAGAAAAAAAGGGGGGAGGTGGAAACCTAAGACCTGCAACAGTAACAAAAAGTCTAATGCTCAGGTAGTTGAAATTCCAAAAGGAGAGGAAAAGAGTTTTGGGGCTGATAAAATATTTGAATAAACAATACATAAAGAACTTCCCAAACTTTGAGATATAAATAAACACAGTCTAAGGAGAACAGTGACTCCAAAATATTATGAACTAAAACAACAAAAAAAAGTCCACACCAAGCACAAATGATGCAAATTCCTGAAAACTAAAGATAAAAATATATATATGATGAAAGTAGCCAGAGAGAAATGATGATTTAACCATAAGGGAACAATAACACAAATAACTGCAGATTTATAGATCCAATACAGTCCCTATCAAAATTCTAGCAGACATTTTTTTGGAGAAATTGACAAGCACACACTAAGGCTAAAATCTATATAAAAATGCAAAAAATCTTAAAATAAAATAAATAAGTGGGAGAACTTTTTTTTCGTTAACATCTTTATTGGAGTATAATTGCTTTACAAAGGTGTGATACTTTCTGCTTAATAACAAAGTGAATCAGCCATACATATACATATATCCCCATATCTCCTCCCTCTTGCATCTCCCTCCCACCATCCCTATCCAACCACTCTAGGTGGTCACAAGCACCAAGCTGATCTCTCTGTGCTATGTGGCTGCTTCTCACTAGCTATTTTACATGTGGTAGTGTATATATGTCCACACCATGCTCTCACTTCTTCCCAGCTTACACTTCCCAATCCTCGTGTCCTCAAGTCCACTCTCTACGTCTGCATCTCTAGGTTCTTCAGAACAGTTCTTTTTTTTTTTTCTGGACTCCATATATATGTATTAGCATATGGTATTTGTTTTTCTCTTTCTGATTTACTTCACTCTGTATGACAAACTCTAGGTCCATCCACCTCACTACAAATAACTCAATTTCATTTTTTTTTATGGTTGAGTAACATTCTATTGTATATATGTGCCACATCTTCTTTATCCATTCATCTGTCGATGGATACTTAGGTAGTTTCCATGTCCTGGCTATTGTAAATACAGCTGCAATGAACACTGTTGTACATGACATTTTTTGAATTATGGTTTTCTCTGGGTATATTCCCAGTAGTGCAATTGCTGGGTCGTATGGTAGTTCTATTTTAGTTTTTTAAGGAACATCTATACTGTCCTCCATAGTAGCTGTATCAATTTACATTCCCACCAGCAGTGCAACAGCGTTCCCTTTTCTCTGCACCCTCTCCAGAATTTATTGTTTGTACATCTTTTTATGATGGCAATTCTGAGTGGTGTGAGGTGATACCTCATTGTCATTTTGATTTGCATTTCTCTAATGATTAGTGAAGCTGAGCATACTTTCATGTGTTAGTTGGCAATCTGTGTATCTTCTTTGGAGAAATGTCTATTTAGGTATTCTGCCCATTTTGGGATTGGGTAGTTTGTTTTTTTCATATTGAGCTGCATGAGCTGCTTGTAAATTTTGGAAATTAATCCTTTGTCAGTTGCTTCATTTGCAAATATTTTCTCTCATGCTGAGGGTTGTCTTTTCATCTTGTTTATGTTTTCCTTTGTGGTGCAAAAGCTTTTAAGTTTCATTAGGTCCCATTTTTTATTTTTGTTTTCATTTCTGTTCCTTTGGGGGTGGCTCAAAAAGGATCTTGTTTATTTATGTCATGGAGTGTTTGGCCCATGTTTTCCTCTAAGAGTTTTATACTGTCTGGGCTTACATTTAGGTCTTTAATACATTTTGAGTTTATTTTTGTGTATGGTATCAGGGAGTGTTCTTAATTCATTCTTTTACATGTAGCTGTCCAGTTTTCCCAGCATCACTTATTGAAGAGCCTGTCTTTTCTCCATTGTATATTCTTGCCTCCTTTATCAAAAATAAGGTGACCATATGTGTGTGGGTTTATCTCTGGGCTTTCTATCCTGTTCCATTGATATATATATCTGTTTTTGTGCCAGTACCATACTATCTTGATTACTGTAGCTTTGTAGCATAGTCTGAAGTCAGGAAGCCTGATTCCTCCACTTCCGTTTTTCTTTCTCAAGATTACTTTTGCTATTCATGGTCTTTTGTGTTTCAATAGAAATAGTAAAATTTTTTGTTCTACTTCTGTGAAAAATGCCATTGGTAGTTTGATAAGGATTGCGTTGAATTTGAACATTGCTATGGGTAGTACGGTCATTTTCACAATGTTGACTCTTCCAATCCATGAACATGGTATAACTCTCTATCTGTTTGTATCAACTTTAATTTCTTTCATCAGTGTCTTATAGTTTTCTGCATACAGGTATTTTGTCTCCTTAGGTAGGCCTATTCCTAGGTATTTTATTCTTTTTGTTGCAATGGTATATTGGAATATTTCCTTAATTTCTCTTTCAGGATTTTCACCATTTGTGTATAAGAATGGAAGGGACTTCTGTGCATTAATTTTGTATCGTGCTCCTTTACCAAATCCATTGATTAGCTCTGGTAGTTTTCTCATAGCATCTTTAGGATTCTCTATGTATAGTATCATGTCAGCTGCAAAAAGTGACAGTTTTACTTCTTTTCTGATTTCGATCCTTTATTTCTTCTTCTTCTCTTACTGCTCTGGCTAACACTTCCAAAACTATGTTGAATAATAGTGGTGAGCGTGGGCAACCTTGTCTTGTTCCTGATCTTAGTGGAAATGGTTTCAATTTTTCACCATTGAGAGTAATGTTGGCTGTGGGTTTGTCATATATGGCCTTTATTATGTTTAGGTAAGTTCCCTCTATGCCTACTTTCTGGAGAGTTTTTATCATAAATGGGTTTGAATTTGTCAAAGCTTTTCTGCATCTATTAAGATGATCATACAGTTTTTCTCCTTCAGTTTGTTGATATGGTGTTTCACAATGATTGATTTGTGTATATTGAAGAATCCTTGCATTCCTGAGATAAACCCCACATGATCATGGTGTATGACCCTTTTAATATGCTGCTGGATTCTGTTTGCTAGCATTTTGTTGAGGATTTTTGCATCCATATTCATCAGTGATATTGGCCTGTACTTTTCTTTTTCTGTGGCATCTTTGTCTGGATTTGGTATCAGGGTGATGGTGGCCTCATAGAATGAGTTTGGGAGTGTTCTTCCTTCTGCTATATTTTGGTAGATTTTGAGAAGGAAAGGTGTTAGCTCTTCTCTAAATGTTTGATAGAATTTGCCTGTAAAGTCATCTGGTCCTGGGCTTCTGTTTGTTAGAAAAATTTTAATCAGAGTTTCTATTTCAGTACTTGTGATTGGTCACTTTCTATTTTCGATATCTTCCTGGTTCAGTCCCAGCCGGTTGTTCTTTTCTAAGAATTTGTCCATTTCTTCCAGGTTGTCCATTTTATTGGAATAGAGTCACTTGTAGTAGTCTCTCATGATCCTTTGTATTTCTGCAGTGTCAGTTGCTACTTCTCCTTTTTCATTTCTAATTCTGTTGAGTTGAGTCTTCTCCCTTTCTTTCTTGGTGCATCTGGCTAATGGTTTATCAGTTTTGTTTATCTGCTGAAAGAACCAGCTTTTAGTTTTATTGATCTTTTCTACTGTGTCCTTCATTCCTTTTTCATTTAGTTCTGATCTGATCTTTATGATTTCTTTCCTTCTGCTAACTTTGGGGGTTTATTTTATTGTTTCTCTAATTGCTTTAGGTGTAAGATTAGGTTGCTTATTTGAGATTTTTCTTGTTTCTTGAGGTAGGATTGTATAGCTATAAACTTCCCTCTTAGAACTGCTCTTTCTGCATCCCATAGGTTTTGGGTCATTGTGTTTTCATTGTCATTTGTTTCTAGGTAATTTTTGGTTTCCTCTTTGATTTCTTCAGTGATCTCTTGGTTATTTAGTAGTGTATTGTTTAACCTCCATATGTTTGTATTTTTACAGAATTTTTTCCTTTAATTGATATCTAGTCTCATAACATTGTGGTCAGAAAAGAAACTTCATACAATTTTCAATATTCTTAAATTAACCAAGGCTTCATTTGTGACCCAAGATATGGTCTATCCTGGAGAATGTTCCATGAGCACTTGAGAAGAAAGTGTATTCTGTTGTTTTTGGATGCAACGTCCTCTAAATATCAATTACATCCATCTTGTTTAATGTATCAATTAAAGCTTGTGTTTCCTTATTTATTTTCATTTTGGATGATCTGTCCATTGGTGCAAGTGGGGTGTTAATGTCCCCTACTATGATTATGTTACTGTCGATTTCCCCTTTTATGACTGTTAGCATTTGCTTTATATATTGAGGTGCTGCTATGTTGGGTGCATAAATATTTACAATTGTTATATCTTCTTGGATTGATCCCTTGATCATTATGTAGTGTCCTTCTTTGTCTCTTCTAATAGTCTTTATTTTAAAGTCCATTTTGTCTGATATGAGAATTGTTACTCCAGCTTTTTTTGATTACCATTTTCATGGAATGTCTTTTTCCATCCCCTCACTTTCAGTCTTTATGCATCCCTAGGTCTGAAGTAAGTCTCTTGTAGACAGCATATATACAGGTCTTTTTTTGTCTCCGTTCAGCCAGTCTGTCTTTTGGTAAGGCAATTATCAATATGTATGTACCTATTACCACTTTCTTAATTGTTTTGGGGTTGTTTTTGTGGGTCTTTTCCTTCTCTTGTGTTTCTTGCCTCAAGAAGTTCATTTAGCATTTGTTGTGAAGCTGGTTTTGTGGTGCTGAATTCTCTTAGCTTTTGCTTGTCTGTAAAGGTTTTAAATTCTCTCTCGAATCTGAATGAGATCCTTGCTGGGTAGAGTAATCTTGGTTGTAAGTTTTCCCCTTTCATCACTTGAAATATTTTCTCCTACTGCCTTCTGGCTTGCAGAGTTTCTGCTGAAAGTTCAGCTGTTAACCTTATGGGGATTCCCTTGTATGTTATTTGTTGCTTTTCCCTTGATGCTTTTAATATTTTTCTTTGTACTTAATTTTTGATAGTTTGATTTATATGTGTCTTGTTGTCTTTCTCCTTGGATTTATCCTGTATGGGACTCTCTGCCCTTCCTGGGCTTGATTGACTGTTTCCTTTTCCGTATTAGAGAAGTTTTCAACTATAATCTCTTCAAATATTTTCTCAGTTCCTTTCTTTTTCTCTTCCTCTTTTGGGACCCCTATAATTTTAATGTTCGTATGTTTAGTGTTGTCACAGAGGTATCTGAGACTGTCCTCAATTCTTTTCATTCTTTTTTCTTTATTCTGCTCTGCAGTAGTTATTTCCACTATTTTATCTTCCCAGTCACTTATCCATTCTTCTGCCTCAGTTATTCTGCTATTGATTCCTTCTAAAGAATTTTTAAGTTCATTTATTGTGCTGTTCATCACTGTTTGTTCTTCAGTTCTTCTAGGTCCTTGTTAAATGTTTCTTGTATTTTCTCCATTATATTTTCAAGATTTTGGATCACCTTTACTATCATTACTCTGAATTCTTTCTCAGGTAGACTACCTATTTCCTCTTCATTTGTTTGGTCTCGTAGGTTTTTACTTTGCTCCTTCATCTGCTGCATTTTTCTCTGTCTTCTCATTTTGCTTAACTTGCTGTGTTTAGGATCTCCTTTTCACAGGCTGCAGGTTCATAATTCCCGTTGTTTTTGTTTTCTGCCTCCAGTTGGTAAGGTTGGTTCAGTGGGTTGTGTAGGCTTCCTGGTGGAGGGGAGTGGTGCCTGCGTTTTGGTGGATGAGGCTGTATCTTTTCTTTCTGGTGGGCAGGACCACATCTGGTGGTGTGTTTTGGGGTGTCTGTGAACTTATTATGATTTTAACCAGCCTCTCTTCTAGTGGTATGTGTTGTGTTCCTGTCTTGCTAGTTGTTTGGCAGTGTCCAGCACTAGAATTTTCTCATTGTTGCGTGAAGATGGGTCTTTGCACTGGGATAGAGATATGTGGGAGAACTCTCACCAATTGATATTACATTGGACCTGGCGGTCTCTGGTGGTCCAAGGTCCTGAACTTGGCTCTCCAACATCAGAGGCTCAAGCCTGACACCTGGCTGGAACACCAAGACCCTGTCAGCCTCAAAGATTTTGGGAAATCTGGGTCTTCTGTCAGCATTCAGTAGGTGTTCTGTAGGAGTTGTTCCACATACAGATGTACATTTGATGCATTTGTGAGGAGGAGGGTGATCTCCACATCTTACTCCTCTACATCTTGAAGGTTCTCCCAAGATTATTTTTACCTATAAATTGTGCTAAAGCAATCATATATCCACTCAATAGTTGCCTGAGTCTAGAGACAGGAATTGAGATTGACTGCACTGGTGTGTGAAGAGTCTTCTGAGGGTGATGGTGTTATTCTAAAACTCAATTGTTATGATGGTTCTACAATTCTGTAAATTTACTAACCATCATTGAACTTCAAATAGGTGAATCTTATGGGGTTTTTTTTAAATTAAATTACAATAAAACTGTTAATAAAAGAGGTAGGAAAGAAACACAAAAAAATTATCAGTCCTGGAGATTCAATATTTCATTATTTTGAGTTTTAGAGTAAGATAATAGAAAAATGGAAAAGAAAATTATACCAAAAAAACAACTTTAAACAATTTCCCCAAACTGAAAGGTAATATAATAAATGACATCTAAAAATAAATAAATTCTACATCTAACATCATACTTAAAGTTGAAAGACTGAACTTGTGTCGTCTATAATCATAAGAAGACAAAATATTAACTTTAGCTACTGTTATTACTCTTATTCAACATCCTACTTTAGATTCTAGCCAGTGTAGTAAGGCAGGAAAAAAAATCATAGTCATATATATGGGAAAGAACAAAATACAACATATTTTGAGGCCTAAAGAATCACAAAAGATGACAGAAAAGTTAATAGATCTGATAAGTGAGCTTAGTAGGGTCATAAGCGTACATCATCAACATACAAAAATCTATTTTATTTCTACATACTAGCAATGACCAATTGAAAAGTAAACTTAATTAAACAATATCATTTATTATAGCTCCAAAATCATGAGCTATAAAATATCATTTATAAATATGATGAAATATGTCAAAGATGTGTATGCTGGAACTATAAAACACTGATGAAAAAAATCTAATACCTAAATAATTATAGACATATTCCACATTTATAAATGAGAAGACCTAATATTATCAAGAGGTCAGTTTCTTTCCAACTAACCTATATATTTAATGCAATCTTAATCAAAACCCCAGTAAAACTTTTTGCAGAAATTTAAAAGATGACTCTAAAATATAGAAGGAAACAAAAGAAAATGTTTCCATAAAGCCAGTCATTAAAGAAAGGAGTACTTGGGATCTTGGCAACAAAAGAAATATGGAGAAAAATTCATAGTGTAATAGTGATAAAGATCTCATGAAGACAACTGTGAAGTCAGACCAGAAAATAAATATTTCAGATAGTAGCTGTTGAACACAAGATTCCAGAAGGGAAGTCTCCAAGGAAAATATGTCACTGCTATTTTATAAAATAAGTTCATCTTAATGAGACAAAAGTTAAAGATGTTTTACACCTCTGACACAGATTTCAGAGACAGATTGATACTTAGGAAAAAGTAAAGAAAATGAAAAAACACAATTATATATTCAAAGAAGAAAATATGACACAAGAGAAATGGAATTGTGTGTGTGTGATGGAGGTAGTACAAGTGTTAAACCTTTTTGCAACAGAGTAGTAAGTCAAGAGAGAAAAACTTTAAAAAATCAGGAAATAGGAGTATAAATTTGTCATTTAGGAAAATAGCATTAAATAACTGAAGAAGCAACTAAAATACATAATATTAGAATTAAGGTGGGGAAGTATGGAGCAGGAAACTGCTATTAATTGTAATAGAAATATTGTAATATGTATATCTCATTAAACTTTCAATTCAATATTTCTTAAATTTTTATTAAAGTGTAACACAAATATAATGCATACATTACTAGTGTATAACTTAATAATTTTCACAAAGTTGTTCTCAATTTTCAAAGCCCAGTTAAACTCTGACACCCTCCATGAATTCTCTTACCTCTGAAGTCCTCAATAGTTTTGCCGTTTATGTCAGACATCACTATTGCTACTGCTCATCTTAAGTTCACATGTTGACTTGTATGATCCTTCAACCACTACATATATATGCATTAACTCCAGAACAATTTATAAGTCCCCTAAGGAAATAGGATCTGTGGAGAATCAGACATTGGCATGAGCCAGCCAGCCAACTGCCTGAATCCCTTATGCATTGTGTTTAATCATGAGTGAGATAAATGGGAACTATGCTGTCAATTAACTCTGGTTGCCTCACTCAGATCCATGTGTGTATGTTTGTGTAGAAATATAAATCGTTCGAATTGCTCAGTGAAGAAATATACTATTATCCTGAATTTAATTTAAAAATATTTTTATAATGCTAGCTTTTTTCTAAAAGTGTTTACTCTTAGCTGTTGGCAAATCCTGTGTTTACTGAGTAAAAACAAGATCTACTTCCTAAATATAATGTCTTTCACATTCTTAAATATATTTAGTTGGTAGGGTTACATAAGTTTGGAGAAAGAAATAATGAAAAAGCTAATTATTTCACACAAATAAGGGATAAATGGTGCAGTATTCTTATGGAGGTTCTGCCGCTGAAAACTTCTGGAAACAGGACAAGTGACCTTGTTTCTGCGTGAGCAAGAAAAGAAACAGGCAAAATAACAAATGTAACTTTATTTTTTACTGAAATGCAATGCAAGCCCCTTTCTTTATTCCCCAAAGAAATCTTCAGTAAATTCCCCCAACATTCACTAGTTTCCTTTTGCAAGTAAAAATTTACTTTGGGAAGCACAAATGAAAAGATACGAGGATAGTAAGTGTAGAAGCTACAAACCTGTGAAAAGAGGTAAACACTCTTTTAAAAAAAGTCAGTTTGTTTCTATCACCATTAAACCAATATTGAACATGTATTTTAAATCATAGGCTATAAGGGGAATAAATTTATTAGACTTAAAGGGTACTACACGTCTCCATTTGACCCTGAATTTTTCTACTCAACAAAGTTTATTTTAATGTCTTCATTCTCCCCCAAAAACATTTATTATATTCTTTACTTTGGGTAACTAATTAAATCAGTTTACCTGGAACTTTCTCAATGTTAGCACTGGAAGTCCTGCTTCTGGGAAATACCCCAGTCAGGAGTAAACTGGGATGGTTGGTCACCTTAGAACTCCAGGATCACTGGCTGTTCCTCAGTACCAGAGAGTTTTAATAGGTAATTGTGAACAGAATTGAAGAAATGAAAGTGTGAAATTATATCAAGGAATCTATGCTGCTTCAAGTTTGGGGTCAGCTCAGGTTGAAGGAGGCAAAGGGACTCTTGATACTCTCTCTCAGGAAGCCACATAAAACCACAACACTGGATTATAGGCAAAAAGTTTGCTGTCAGACTTGCTGTTTTATCCAGCTTGTCTGGCTCTACTCTGAATCCTGTCTTAAATGCCGCATTCTTGTGTTCTCGAGAAAACTTGAACTTAAGTGACAGGACATAAATAGCTGGATAGAAAAATCTAGTTCAATATAGGCCAGAGAAAATCCAAACCCCACAAATCCCCACCCTAAGTCCTCAAGCTGGAGGAGTTAAGAGCATTACATCACCAGTGGCTGCTCCCATTGGCTGATGGTACCTGAAGGATCAAAACACCTATTCCTTGGACTCTTTCCTTCCCTTGCAAAGCATCAGAAACCTGGGTATCATAGACTAAAACAAAGGCCCTGGGCAAGGACAGCTTTTCAGATCGGCCCACAATTCCAGGTCACTGTTTCAACATGTGAGTTGGGTGAGCATGTCTGCATGCAGGACACAGTGAGCCCAGGAGAGAACTCTCCTCTTTAGGAAGCCTAAGATGCTGGCTTGACTGGGAGTTGAAAGAGATCTCCAGTGAACTAAATGTGTTTGCTTTATTCTCCCACTGGTGCTATAGGAAAAGAGTCTCATTCTAATAAGTTTTGACAAAAGCTGGCAAGGGAAGCAAGTGCCAATGAATCCAACTAGTCGGAAGCATTTAGAGATATCATGGGCACCAGAGGCTAGAGGTGTTGCCATGGGAACCAAGTGAAGGTTGTTTGGTGGTAGCTGGTTAGGAGATTTGTTTTCTTGTTTAAGACAGAGCTGAACAGCTGCAAGTCATGCTCTCTGTTTTCTACTTTAGCATCGTTGGGCAAATCCCCCTGCTCTCCATCCCCCCATCCCCCGCCTTAAATAGGATTTGAGGAATTTAATTTCTCTGCTAACATGAATAATGCTTAAATAATGCTTAAAAATCCTTTGAAAAAGGTATTTGTAGCAAATGAGGACAGTTCTAATCACAGAACTCTTTATGTTGGAGAGAAAATCGTTGCTTCAGGGTCAGAGTGGTGTTTTTTCAGCAGGATGTGAAGACAGTATTTTGAGCTGCAAAGTTCTAACCCTAGCTTGCATAAACATCTTCCCATCATGTGTTCTTTGGCATTCTTACTCTCAGCTTTGAGGACTCATATACCTTGGAAAGGACTCTGAAACACAGGACTGCTTAAAAAAGGGATGGCATCTCTGATTTTTGCAGATCATTTTGAAGTCTTTTAAAGACAAAGAAAAAAAGAAAGAGGAATGTTAAGAGTTTTAAAATAGTAATTATCCAGCAATAAATATTATAATTTGGGTTTCCAAAAATTTAGCCCTCTTCTAAGAGCTGTGGAAGACACAAGAGGAGGGTCAAAATTAGGACTCTGGTGACCTGTCAGGTTGGGGGAGAAATGGAATCCTCTAGACCGGACAGACAAAGGAATAGTGGAAGGGATATGGGAGGTCTCAGCTACAGGAAACTGGAGGAGCAGGTCTCATGGATAAGGTGCTCATATCCTGACAGTGGGTGAAAGGCAGCTGCTCTTTCAAGCAAGACTAAGTAGGATAACCAGTAGATGCCATAATTTGAGTCACGACAATGCCTAGCAAGTAGAAACAGTATAACAAGCATGGAAGAAGAGCATCACTGAACTACCAAAATAAGAACCTGGGTGCTGAAGTTAAAATTCAAAATGCAAGCTTAGTTATAGCATTAGGACCAAGACTGGCTAGAATCAGGACCAAGACTTGTTGGGAGTATTCATGCATAAGATTAAAATAGGACTAGCAACCAGTGTGTTGTGATGCTGAGTCACTGGGGCATCATCCTAGCATTCTTTAAATTGACTCCCAGTGTTATCTTTATATTTACAGGTTATAGTTAATGACAGCAATTATGAAGGTTATTAAAGGCACAAGAGAAGGATTCCTCATTTCAGGGATACCTCAGATTCCGGCATTCAAGTAATTTATAACTCTGTTGTGAAAAATAAGGCTTCATGCTCACAGGTTTCAGTAGAGAACAATTATACGCCAGCCAGATATAAAAGTCCTCAATGTGGTAGAGAGAACAAAAGGTAGAGACTAGCATGGACTGGAATAAGTGGTGGACTTGGAGCCCTAGAAAATCTGCCTTGCAGCTATTCATTTGCTCCCGCATCCAACGAATATTTATTGAGTGCCTACTTTTGACAGGTATTCCCTTAGATTCAAGGAATACATGTTGGACTAAAACAATCATGTTCATTGCCCTAAGGGAGATTACAGTCTAGTAGCATAAGAATTCACTGTGTATATATGGATGTGAATAATTGCGTGTATAATTTAATTGAAAGGTAAGATAGATATTACAGAAAAATGAAAACCTAATTATGACAGGTGGTATAATTTGAATATAGAGGAAATTCCACATGAAATCAGAAATAATCTTTTTGAATGCTGAGGAAGTTATTTTACAAAGCATTTTCCTGGGGATTACTAAACTGGAAACACATACACCAGACTAAGAAATGACTGCTTACTTTCAGCACATTCTTCTAAATTGGGAATATAGACTCCATCTGGATTACAACCTTTCTGCACATTGTGTAATGAACGCTATGTCTGTGGAGTGAAAAGTCAAGACCCGTGATTAAATCAAATGCATATATGAATTTATTATATTAGTCAGGTCCTAAAAGGATTTACATGCTGTATACAAAGTTAGTTTTTGTTTATTTTTGTATGTGGGGTCAACAAAATCATTGTTAGAAATTAAAGGGTCCAGATTATGGAGTCTTTATGCATCATAATGGAGTTAAGAAAGAGCTCTGAACATAAACAATTCAATTAAAAATTGTTAGAAGAGTTGAATAGGAATTTCTCCAAAGAAGAAAATGAATGGCTAATAAATATAAAAATAGGTATTCAAAATCATTAGTCATTATGCAAATGCATATTAAAGCCACAATGAGATAACCTTTCATGCCCACGAGTATGGCTAATAAAAAATACAAACCAAAATCAAAAACAGAAAGACAATCAAAGTGTTAGAAAAGTTATGGATAAATGGAAGTTCCATACTTTGCTGGTTGAGGCCTAAAATGGTGCAGCCTCTTTGGGAAAGTTTGATGCCTCCTGAAAATGTCAAAAGTAGAGTTACAATACAACTGAGTAATTCTGCTCCTAGATATTTACCCAGAGAAATGAAATAGTTCTACCTCAATATTTGCACATGAATGTTCATAGCAGCATTACTCATAATAATCCCAAAATGAAACAATCCAGATGTGCATCACTGGTGAACAGAATAAAATGTGGTATGTCTACACAGTAGAATACTATTCGGTAATAAAAAGGAATGAGGTGCTGATAGATGCTACAATGTAGATAAATCTCAATAACATTATCCTAAGTGAAAGAATCCAGACCAAAAAAAAAGATGCATATTGCGTGATTAAATTTATATGAAATGTCTAGCATTGGGCAAATCTATAGAAACAAAAAGTAGCTTTGTTCTATATCGGTATGGGAATGGAAATGAATATTAACAATAAAGTTCACCAGAGATCTTTTTAGATGATGGAAATATTCTAAAACTGGAATGTAGTAATGGAATGGTTGCACAACTCTGGAATTGTATTAAAAATTATTAAATTGTAAACTGAAAATTGATAAATTATATGGTATGTACATGATACTTCAATATAGATGAAAAAAAAAAGACTTGTAACCAACTGTGAAAAACTATCTGCTAATCACATATTTGACAGAGGATTTTTATCCAGAATATACAAACAACTCCCAAACTCATAAAATAATTTTAAAAAACCAACATAATAAATGGGCTAAAGAGTTGAGAAGATAATTCACCAAAAGATATATATTAATGGAAAATAAACACATAAGGCATTCAATATTATTAGTCATTAGAGAGATATAAATAAAAATTGTGATGAGATACCACTGCACATTTATTAGAATGGCTGAAACAAAATTTTCTGGTGTTAGTGTTGGGGGTCTATGGTGAATTTGGACACTCACTTTGTTCTTGTTCCCCCACAGGAGATCTGGGCCAAGGGAATCTCTCATCAGCACTGTGCTTTATGGGCTTGGGAGACGGATGATATGGGTACATTGAAACTTTTCTTTCTACCCTCTTCAATGCATCTTTCTTTGTCTTAGTGCTCCATCCAAGTGCTGTAATCTCTCACCTGGATTCCAGAGCTCTTGTGAAGATATTTTTGTCCATGGATAATTGTCAAATCAATGTTTCTGTTGGGATACGGGATGGAATATCTTATTCTACCATCTTGCTGATGTCATTCTCACATTTTCTTCTGTTAGTTATCTTTTCCCACGAAAGTTGAGATTTTCATGATTCTATATATGCCAAGTAGTTTTGGATTGTATCCTGGACGTCTTGAATATTACATTCTGAGGCTCTCAGTCTCATTTAAATCCTTTGGGGAAATGTTGATGTTCTGTGATTTTATACCATCTCTCAAGAGTCATTGAAGACTCCAGGGTAGAGATAGGGTTAATTTACCAACATTTCTGGCTTAAGGCAGAATGATTATGACCTTCCAACTTTCCAGAGAAGACCTCAGGCAGAGATACAGATATAAGATGAATAATTGAAAGTTGGCCAGCATCTTTGAAAAGGTTGAGTCCATGGAATATGGTGGGTTCTGCAAGGTCTGCTATGTTGTGACTGTATTTTGAGCTATTACTCTATTTCCACCCTTATTTAGCCCTCTACCCCATGCCATTCAAGTGATTTAACCTATTTGTCAGCTCTGCCATTTTCCTATTGGAAGGAAATGTACATTAATAGAAAATTCTAAGTCATACAGAATTTTGTATCCCCAATGTTTAAACTTATGGTGCTTTAAAGGCATAAACAAATTGATTCAGAAAGAAACAAGGGAACTGCTGTGTGATGAATGACACAGAAAAGCAGAGATGAGGAGTTTATATATCCCAAGAATTGTGGGAGCCAAGTACACATATGGAGCATGTCCTAGAGACAAACAGGTACCCAAAGAGCAGGGGCCTCTATAAGGTTTCTGAAGACTCAAGTTCAAGGCTGAAGGGCAGCCAGATCTAAAGAAGTCATTCAGATTAGCAACCATACAAACTGATGATAAATGAGACATTTTTTAGTACTTTAAATTGTTTTAAAAGAAGATTATTTTGCTCAGAGATCATGTGAGTATTTATTTGATTCAAAATTTCAAGACACTGAATAAATATCTGGATGTATTTCAATATATAAAGAATTCATGCTCTGAATTGCATGAAACATTTAACAATATTATACCAAAATTGTTGGTCATTACTTTAAAATAGCACAGTATAGCAGAAAACTAGAATACCAAAGATTTTTTAAAATTTTTATTTGATATTGGAGTATAGTTGATTTGCAATGTTTTGAGGCAGAATGATTTTCTGGTATACAGCAAACTGGTTCAGTTATACATATACATATATCTGTTCCTTTTCAGATTCTTTTCTCATATAAGTTGCTACAGAGTAATGAGTAGAGTTCCCTGTGCTATACAGTATGTTCTTGTTGATTATCTAGTATATATATAGTAGTGTGTTATGTTAATTCCAACCTCCTAATTTATCCCTCCCCCTCATCTTTCCCCTTTGGTAACCATAAGTTTGTTTTCTGAGTCAGTGAGTCTGTTTCTGTTTTGTAAATAAGTTCATTTGTGTCATTTGTTTTAGATTCCATATATAAGTGATGTCATATGATATTTGTCTTTCTCTGTCTTACTTCACTTAGTATGATAATCTCTAGGCTCATCCATGTTGCTGCAAATGGCGTTATTTCATTATTTTTATGGCTGAGTAATATTCCATTGTATATATATACCACAACTTCTTCTATGTTGTCCATTTTATTGACCTATAGTTGCTTGTAGTCGTTTCTTATGATCTTTTGCATTTCTGTGGTTTCAGTTGTAACTTCTTTTTTTCACTTATTTTATTGATTTAGGCTCTCCCCTTTTTTCTCTTGATGGGTCTGGCTAAAGGTTTATCTTATCAAAGAACAAGCTTTTAGTTTCATTGATTTTCTATTGTTTTTTTTGTCTCTATTTTATTTATTTCTTTTATTATATGTATATATATATATATATATAGTTTATTATAAGATATTGAATATAGTTCCCTGTGCTATACAGTAAATCCTAGTTTATCTACTTTATATATGGTAGTGTGCATCTGCTAATCCTATACTCCCAATTTATCCCTCCCTACCACTTCCCCTATGGTAACCATAAATTTGTTTTCTACATCCATGGCTCTACTTCTGTTTTGTAAATAAGTTCATTTGTACCCTTTTTTTAGACTCCTCATATAAGCGATATCACATGATATTTGTCTTTCTGTGTCTGACTTACTCCACTCAGTATGACAATCTCTAGGTCTATGCATGTTGCTGCAAATGGCATTATTTTATTCTTTTGTTATGACTAATATTCTATTATATATATGTGCCACATCTTCTTTATCCATTCCTCTATTGATGGACATTTAGGTTGCTTCCATGTCCTGGCTATTGTAAATAGTGCTGCAATGAACATCGGAGTGCAAGTATCTTTTCAAATTATGATTTTCTTTGGGTATATGCCCAGGAGTGGGATCGCTGTGTCATATGCTAGTTCTAGTTTTAGTTTTTTAAGGAACCTCCATACTGTTCTCCATAGTGGCTGTACCAATTTACATTCCCACCAGCAATGCAGTCGGCTTCCTTTTTCTCTACACCCTCTCTAGCATTTATTGTTTGTAGATTTTTTGATGATGGCCATTCTGAACAATGTGAGGTGATACTTCTTTGTAGCTTTGATTTGCATTTCTCTACTAATTAGTGATGTTGAGCATTTTTTGGCCACCTGTATGTCTTCTTTGGAGTGATGCTTATTTAGATCTTCCACTTGTATTGGAAGAATCAATACTGTGAAAATGATTATACCACCTAAATCAATCTACAGATTCAATGCAATCCCTATCAAATTACCAATGGCATTTTTCACAGAATTAGATCCCATTTACTTTAATAGCCTATCTTCTGGTCCAATTTGGGATCCACTTCTACTGTGGAGGTTTTGTTCTACCAGCTCAGTCCATATAAAATGAGGATTTTAAAATTATAGTTTATGTTTAGATCATTAGTTACTGTTTTATGGCCTTGGACAAGAGTCTTAACCGCTCTGAAAAAAGGGGATAATAATATCTCACCAAAATCTTTGTGGAATTGATTGAAATAACATGAAAGAATTTTGTATATGCTAGCACTAAACATGTATGAAGTATTTTTTGTTCATTTTTTATAGGTTATTGTCTGACCCTCTCTTCAACTTCTTTAATGGGACCATGCATTGTTATCTAATTGTTTCACTTATGTAAATATAGTCTTTCCAACAAGAGGAGCATCTAACAGCTTCAGCAATTAAAGTGAGAATATTTGACTTGCTAAAGACTGAGTGACAACCATAACAAAGGTGGAGCAGAAAGTGTGGAAGCACAGATTTCTCTCATGATACCTACAAGTACTCTACAGCCATCCAAGTTGTTACACTCAGAGAGGTCAGGTCTTTAAAATACATTAAAATATGACATTCCCAAATGATACAAGTGGCATTCAAAAGGAACATGCATTTTAATTGGACAGAAAACACATCAGATGTAAACATATAAATAAAAATTCAAGAGCCACATAACCACAGAAATTGGTATAGGAGACTTGAGGACAAAGGTATCATTGTGGGCTGAATTTGAGATGAGATATAAAGCACTGTTTGTTCAAATTTTATTTAGATTAAATTCCTATTTTCCAAACCTAAACAGACCATCTCTCATTGAAGCACAGGATAAGGTCCCAGAGCTCAGGGCTTCACCTCCTCCTCCCAATTCCTTCTCCCTATTCACAGCAATCTTGCAGAAGACCCTGAGGACCTCTGAAGAAGCCTGCAGTTCCACTGAGAGAATTAGAAAGTTTGAATTAAAGGGAAAAGAGGAGAAAGCTGAGAGAGTTTCAGCATTTGAAATGTCAGACAATAGAGGAAAAACCAGCACAGTGACACTGGGGATTCCTGTTCCCTTGGAGCTGTAGGGTGATAAGGTACATATTGTAAGCAATGGGAGTAAATAGCATGGAGATCTATGGAAGAATTAAATTATGGAGGGCTTTTAATATTATGCTTAAGAATTCTGCAAATTAGGAATCCCCAATAAATAGATCAATAGACATCAATGCATGATCTGGACTCATATCTACAGAATGCCTGGTACAAAATCGTCTTTTCCTTAATTATTTTCCTGTGTTTTGTGACATATTTCCAAGGAGATAGGTTCATCTAGATAATCTATCCATGTGTGATTCATAGACATCACTCCATCACTCTTAGAAATCCTACTCTCTCTTCCCAAACACAGGCATGGAGAGCTTTCAATGATTCAGAGATATAAAAATTAGCTCCTCATTGCAAATATTTGGAGGTCTCTTCCATAATCAATGAAGAACTATTAACTTTTCTTGAATTTGGAACTAATGATGAAAAAGTAACAATTGAACGTCCCTGTAGGTGGGAAGGCAGAGGGCAAGAAGATATTCTATATACTGTGTGTGCAGGAATTTTTGTGTTGTTATAGGTGTTTGCATACCTTTGTGATTTAGGTTTAAAAGAAAGCAAATGCTAGGTATGATGCATGGAGTTTCATCCTCCCAGGTTAGCAAGATAATTCACTCGAAGTAAATAGGATAACTTGGAAAGTTTATTGCCTTTCAACTGGGAGAAGACTGAGTTGATTATGGTGTCAGATCATCACAAGATTTCTTGGGGTTGTGGAGGAGCTGACACAATGTCTTCAAGCACCTATTCTGCTTCCTAATCTTAGCTGGTGGCTAGTGAAAATTTAGCTCATAGGGGACTAAAGGTGTGTGAATATACAGACTTATAGACACACTTATGCACACATACATGCCTATGTAAATACACAGTCTCACTCTGTTACTACACATAAGGCTGTTGATTTGGAGGTTTCTGAGAAATGGCAATGCATCTGTCCTAATACTAGTGGAAGAAGAAAACTATACCAGTGCACATTGGAAAATAAGTGAACTTTACTGAAAAGAATATACAACTTCAGCAGAATAAACATTATACAACCTACACACAAAGACAAAAGAAAATGAAGCTAAGAGCTCATTATTTCTCAGTCTGGTGATTTAAAAAGAAAATTCTGAAAGTCTCAGTATAAAACCCCTCATGGATTTCCCTATTGGAATAAAACAAATGTCAATAGCCTGAATTATTTTTGTCCTTGGAAGATGGAAGTGAGGAAAATCTTAATGAGTTTTAATTGTGGGTGATGATGGTAAGAGGTGAGTAGCAGAGACCTTACATATGAAGTCGCTTCTCTGGCTAGAAAACCTATGTGTGAAAGCTAAAATCAAAGAGACTATTTTTGTTTATTCTTGACAGCTAATTAGAAAAGGAAGTGAATCTCATTTTAAAGATACATAACCAAATTTTTCTCTAGTTAGTAGGAGGAAAGGAAGAGGAGAATAATACTGGATAAGGTGAACAGAGACTCATCAGTATCTTTTTCTTTCAAATTCCAGAAGAAGTCAAAATCTTCCAGTGTTCCCTTGAAATGTCAAAACTCAACCTTAATAATACTGGTCTCATGCAGGCAGCTCTGCATACAAAAATAATCTAGAAAGCTGCCAGTTAGGTTTACTTCTGTCTGACTGAGTGAATGTGCACAAGGGCAGGCAAAGTTCTTTGTTGGGAATGGAGGATGGAAGTTAAAATATCTTTACTTATTCAGACTAAAAGAAAAGGGGCAGTAGTGGAAATTAGTGATTAGCATAAATTATTGAACAATCTTTTGAAAATTTCATTCCAGAATGTCTATAAACATTAAGGGTTAGATGAGCACTAAAAGACATGCTATTTTATGAAGCAGGTTCATGGACTAACTGGGGATATGTTTTTAAAGAATATGTTTTATTACATTAAAGTAAATATTGGGGCATGAGTTCCAGCAAATGACTGACCTTTGGAAACTTACTTTATAAAGGACTAGATAATAGTTATTTTCTGGGAATATAGCAGTTGAGTGTGTGTTGATTGGAGCAAATCATAAGCTTTTCTAGACAGAAAATGCCCTTTTCAAGTCTTGAGTGTTTTGTACATATGGGCTGAATTGTATCTCCCAAAATTCACATGTTGAAGTCCTAATTCTCAGTAATTCAGATGTTATTATATTTGGAGATAGGATCTTCAATGAGGTAATTAAGTTAAAATTAGGTCATTAACATTGGTCCTAAACCTATGACTAATTCAATATGAATGCTGCCTTTATAAGAAAGAGAAACTAGACACAGACAGATTTAGAGAGTGACCCCATGTAAAGACACTGGGAGAAGTTAACTATCTACAAGCCAAGGACAGAGGCCTCAGAAGAAACCAACCCTGCAGACACCTTGATTTCAGACTTCTAGCCTCCAAAATTGTGGGAAAATAAATTCCTGTTGTTTAAGTCACCCAGTATCTGGTACTTTGGAATGGCAGCCTGTTATAGACTGAACGTTTATGTCCTCCACAATTCATATATTGAATCCCCAAGCCCCAGTGTGGCTGTATTTGGTGATGCTTCCTCTAAAGAAGTAATTACGGTTAAATGAGTTCATAAGAGTGGGGCCATGATCTAATAGTATTAGTGGCCTTTTTTTTTTTTTTTTGCTGCAATTTTTATTAAATTGCTCAGTAAAGAGACATCAAGAGAGTTCTCTCTTCTCTCATGCTTTCTCTGAGTGCACACAAAAAAGAGGTCATGTTGGCACACAGCAAGATGGTAGTCACCTTAAAGCCAAGAGAAGAGTCATCAGAATGAAACCTACTTTACCAGTAACTTGGTCTTAGACTTCCCAGCTTTTAGATATGTAGGAAAAATTTTCTGTTGTTTAAGCCACCCAGTCCATGGTATTTTGTAATGGCAGCCTGAACAGACTAATACACAGGTCTAGTAAATTAATATATATTGTTTATGCAAAAGTTATGTTTCTTTCTTAGGTTCAGTCCTCATCCTCCCCTAAAGATCGGGAACTGGAAATTATATAAATGGATTAGTGAGATGTTAGAGTAAAAAAATTAAAACAGATAATCAATCACAGTGTACTTAAGTTTTAAATAATCATATATTTCCTATGATGCTGAGTTCCAAAAATTTTGCTATAATGTCTTAACCCTCAAGGAGCTTAGAGTAGGACTGAAATTTATTTTATAAATTTTTAATAATTTAAAATTATTTCAATTGTTTATGTATATTTCACTGTATCTTATATTTATAAATCTCATTAATATTCATCCATATTACAATACATTTACATTTTTATGGACTTTTCAAAACTCTTGTATAAGTTAGTTATCTCATTTACATCTCTCAGAAGCATGGGACGCAGATGCAGAACACAGCTTCTGCGTGTACCCATAGGAACCTAAATTTGGAGAATCTAAGTAACCTGCCCAAGATCTTAGAGGTGGAAGGATATACATTCATAGCAACATTGGTTATATTGGAGGGACATGAGGTCTTTGTAGAGATTAGAAGGACTTTAGTCATGCCCATAAAGTTTAAAATCTTTTCAGGATGATCTTGTTTAGTTATTGCTTATATAATTATAACATTAAAAAAATAGTTACCCAAGACAACAACACAATCTGAAACATGAGTATTAAAACAAGGAATGGATACAGCTTGCTGAACCCTGGACCAATATTATACATTTAACTGCTCAATTTGAGTCCCATTTTCTTTCTTCAAGATGACACTGTCAACATTTTTATTTTGAGTCTGCACATGGGAGGACCTTCTTTCCAACCCCTCTCTATGAATGACCATCCAACAGGCATATGCTCATCATAGAAAATGTTGACTCCTGGTTCAGCCTTGGAGATTAGAATAAGAAGGAGACTAGAATAACTGCATTACTCCAATTGGCCCCTTTCTGGGAGATAGCAGGTATCTCTGTTCTGTAACAATGTGATAGGGGAGATCTACTCAATGCACTTCCATACTAACTTTCTGAATTCCAAGGAATTCATACACTTTATAAGCCACAGTGAGAGGGCACAATCCCATTCTCAAGAGTTTCACTATATAGTTATAGGAACAATATTAACACATTGTCAGAGATTACTTGCAATCTACACAACACTCACCACATGCCTAAGAAAAATATAGATGTACATTGGATTTAAAATTTCAGGCCTTAATGAACTATCAACAGCAACCTACATGAGAAGGAAAAAGGAGAGTAGTGATTTATTCTTAGGTGAATATTAGCACCTGAGATCTGTAACTGTGCTATTAGTCAGAGGACTTAGAACTGGTTTCCAAATCTAACTGAAAGTTAAAATCAATGGGGAGACTGAAGAAATTCAGATTCCAGAATTCTGGACAAAATAAAGGCAATATATACACAGATACAATATCATCTGAGTGGTTCCATGAATGAGGAAATGCTTTTAAAAATGTGACCAAATAAAAATAAATCAGAATTAAAGTCTCAAGATAAAGGAAAACAAGTCTCAAGATATGAACAAATATTGAGCAATGTAAAATTAATCAAAGAGAATATTGATGATATAAAAGAAAATTGTAATAGAAGTTCTAAGTAAGCATTACTGAAGCAACTCAAGAATAGTGTGAAACTGACCAGTCCCTCCCATCAGGAAAACTGCAAAAGCCTCTTAGATAGCCACATCCACCAGAGGGCAGACAGCAGAAGCAAGAAGAACTACAATCCTGCAGCCTGTGGGGAAAAAAAAAAAAAAACCACATTCACAGAAAGATAGACAAGATGAAAAGGCAGAAGGCTATGTACAAGATGAAGGAACAAGATAAAACCACAGAAAAACAACAAAATGAAGTGGAGATAGGCAACCTTACAGAAAAAGATTTCAGAAAGATCAAGAAGATACAAAAAATGTTTAACAAAGACCTAGAAAAATTAAAGGACAAACAAACAGAGATCAACAATACAATAACTGAAATGAAAACTACACTAGAAATATTCAATAGCGAATAACTGAGGCAGAAGAACGGATAAGTGACCTGGAAGACAGAATGGTGTAATTCACTGCTACTGAAGAGAATAAAGAAAAAAGAATGAAAAGAAATGGAGACAGCCTAAGACACCTCTGGGACAACATTAAACACATCAACATTCGCATCATAGGGGTCCCGGAAGGAGAAGAGAGAGAGAAAGGACCAGAGAAAATATTTGAAGAGATTATAGTCGAAAACTTCCCTAACATGGGAAAGGAAATAGCCACCCAAGTCCAGGAAATGCAGAGTCCCATACAGGATAAACCCAAGGAGAAACACACTGAGAAATATAATAATCAAATTGGCCAAAATTAAAGACAAAGAAAAAATTTTGAAAGCAGCAAGGGAAAAATGACAAATAACATACAAGTAAACTCCCATAAGGTTAACAGCTGATTTCTCAGCAGAAACTCTATAAGCCAGAAGGGAGTGGCATGATATACTTAAAGTGATGAAACGGAAGAAGCCTGCAACCAAGATTACTCTACCAGGCAAGGATCTCATACAGATTCAATGGAGAAATCAAAAGCTTTACAGACAAGCAAAAGCTGAGAGAATTCAGCACCACCAAACCAGCTTTACAGCAAATGCTAAAGGAACTTCTCTAAGTGGGAAACACAAGAGAAGAAAAGGACCTACAAAAACAAACTCAAGGCAATTAAGAAAGTGGTCATAGGAACATACATATCGATAATTAACTTAAACGTGAATGGACTAGATGCTCTAACCAAAAGACACAGGCTGGTTGAATGGATACAAAATCAAGACCCATATATATGCTGTTTACAAGAGACACACTTCAGACCAAAGGACACATACAGACTGAAAGTGAAGGGATGGAAAATGATATTCCATGCAAATGGAAATCAAAAGAAAGCTGGAGTAGCAATACTCACATAAGATGAAATAGACTTTAAAATAAAGAATGCTATAAGAGACAAGGAAGGACACTACATAATAATCAAAGGACCAATCCAAGAAGAAGATATAACAATTATAAATATATATGCACCCAACATAGGAGCACCTCATTACATAAGCCAATAGCTATAAAATAGGAAATCGACAGTAACATAATAATAGTAGGGAACTTTAACACCTCACTTACACCAATTGACAGATCATCCAAAATCAAAATAAATAAAGAAACAGAAGCTTTAAATGACACAATAGACCACATAGATTTAACTGATATTTATAGGACATTCCATCCTAAAACAGCAGATTACACTTTCTTCTCAAGTGTGCATGGAACATTCTCCAGCATACATCATATCTTGGGACACAAATCAACCCTAAATAAATGTAGGAAAACTGAAATCATATCAAGCAGATTTTCAGACCACAACGCTATGATATTAGAAATCAATTACAAGGAAAAACATGTAAAAAACACAAACATATGGAGGCTAATCAATATATTACTAAATAACCAAGAGATCACTGAAGAAATCAAAGAGGAAAACAAAAAATACCTAGAGACAAATGACAATGAAAACATGGTGATCCAAAACCTATGAGATGCAACAAAACTTCTAAGAGGGAAGGTTATAGCTATGCAAGCCTACCTCAAGAAACAAGAAAACTTTGAAATAAACAATCTAATCTTACAACTGAAGAAAGAAGAACAAACAGAACCCAAGGTTGGCAGAAGGAAATAAATCGTAAAAATCAGAGCAGAAATAAATGAAATAAAAACAAAGAAAACAATAGCTAAGATCAATAAAACTAAATGCTGGTTCTTTGAGAAGATAAACAAAATTGATTAAACATTAGCCAGACTCATTAAGAAGAAGAGGGAGAGGACTCAAATCAATAAAATTAGAAATGAAAAAGAAGTTACAACTGACACCACAGAAATACAAAGCATCCTAAGAGACTACTACAAGCAATGTTATGCCAATAAAGTGGACAACCTGGAAGAAATGGACAAATTTTTAGAAAAGTATAACCTTCCAAGACTGAACCAGGAAGAAATAGAAAATATGAACAGACAAACCACAAGTAATGATATCTAAACTGTAATTTAAAATCTTCCAAAAAACAAAAGTCCAGGACCAGATGGCTTCACAGGTGAATTCTACCAAACATTTAGAGAAGAGCTAACACCCATCCTTCTCAATCTCTCCCAAAAAATTGCAGAGGAAGGAACATTCCCAAACTCATTCTATGAGGCCACCATCACCCTGATACCAAAACCAGACAAAGATGTCACAAAGAAAGAAAACTACAGACCAATATCACTGATGAATATAGATGCAAAAATCCTCAAAAAAATGCTAGCAAACAGAATCCAACAACACATTAAAAGGATCAAACACCATGATCAAGTGGGATTTATCCCAGGGATACAAGGATTCTTTAATATAAGCAAATCAATCAATGTGATACACCATAGTAACAAATTGAAGAATAAAAACCATAAGATCATCTCAACAGATGCAGAAAAAGCTTTTGACAAAATTTGACACCCATGTATGGTAAACACTCTCTAGAAAGTGGTCATAGAGGGAATCTACCTCAACATAATAAAGGCCATATACGACAAACCCACAGCAAACATCATTCACAATGGTAAAAAAATGAAAGCATTTCCTCTAAGATCAGGAACAAGACAAGGATGTCCACTCTCGCCACTATTATTCAACATAGTTTTTGGAGTTCTAGCCATGGCAATCAAGAAGAAAAAGACATAAAAGGAATACAACTTGGAAAGGAAGAAGTAAAACTGTCACTCTTTGCAGATGATATGATAGTACACATAGAGAATCCTAAAAATGCCACCAGAAAACTACTAGAGCTATTGAACGAATTTGGTAAAGTAGCAGCATACAAAATTAATGCACAGAAATCTCTTGCATTCTTATAAATTAATGATGAAAAATATGAAAGAGAAATTAAGGAAACACTCCCATTTACCATTGCAACAAAAAGAATAAAATACCTAGGAATAAACCTACCTAGGGAGAAAAAAGATCTCTATGCAGAAAACTATAAGACACTGTTGAAAGAAATTAAAGATGATACCAACAGATGGAGAGCTATACCATGTTCTTGGATTGGAAGAATCAATATTGTGAAAGTGACTATACTACCCAAAGCAATCTACAGATTCAATGCAATCCCTATCAAATTGCCGTGCCATTTTTTACAGAACTAGAACAAAAATTCTTAAAATTTGTATGGAGACACAAAAGACCCAGAATAGCCAAAGCAGTCTTGAGGGAAAAAAAAAGGAGCTGGGGGAATCAGAGTTCCTGACTTCAGATTATACTATAAAGCTACAGCAATCAAGACAAGATGGGACTGGCACTAAAACAGAAACATAAATCAATGGAAAAAGATGGAAAGCCCAGAGATAAACCCACGTACCTATGGTCAAGTAATCTATGACAAAGTAGGCAGGGATATACAATGGAGAAAAGACAGTTTTTTTAATAAGTGGTGCTGGGAAAACTGGACTTCATTCAGCTACATGTAAAAGAATGAAATTAGAATACTCCCTAACATCATACACAAAAATAAACTCAAAATGGATTAGAGACCTAAATGTAAGACCAGACACTATAAAACTGTTAGAGGAAAGCATAGGAAGAGCACTGTATGACATAAATCACAGCAGGACCTTTTTTGATCCACCTCCTAGAGTAATGGAAATAAAAACAAATATAAACAAATGGGACCTATTGAAACTTAAAACCTTTTGCACAGCAAAGGAAACCATAAGCAAGACGAAAAGACAACCCTTAGAATGGGAGAAAACATTTGCAAATGAATCAATGGACAAAGGATTAATCTCCAAAATATATAAACAGCTCATGCAGCTCACTATTAAAAAAACCAAACAACCCAATCGAAAAACGGGCAGAGGACTTAGATATTTCTCCAAAGAAGACATACAGATGGCCAAGAAGCAGATGAAAAGCTGCTCAACATCACTAATTATTTTAGAAATGCAAATCAAAACTACAATGAGGTACCATCTCACACAAGTTAGAAGGGGTGTCATCAGAAAATCTGCAAACAACAAATGCTGGAGAGGGTTTGGATAAAAGGGGACCCTCTTGCACTGTTGGTGGGAATGTAAATTGATACAGCCATTATGGAGAACAGTATGGAGGTTCCTTAAAAATCTAAAAATAAAATTACCATATGCTCCAGCAGCCCCACTACTGGGCATATACCCAGAGAAAACCATAATTCAAAAAGACACATGCACTCCATTATTCATTGCAGCTCTATTTACAATAGCCAGGACATGGAAGTAACCTAAATGCCCATTGAGAGACGAATGGATAAAGAAAATGTGGTACAGATATACAATGGAATATTGCTCAGCCATAAACAGGAACAAAATTGGGTCATTTGTAGAGATGTGGGTGGATCTAGAGACTGTCCTACAGAGTTAAGTCAGTCAGAAAGAGAAAAACAAATATCGTATATTAACTCATATATGTGGAACCTAGAAAAATGGTACAGATGAACCAGTTTGCAGGGCAGAAATTCAGACACAAATGTAGAGAACAAACATATGGACACCAAGGGGGGAAAGCGGTGGGAGTGTGAGTGTGGTGGTGTGATGAATTGGGTGATTGGGATTGACATGTATACACTGATGTGTATAAAATTGATGACCAATAAGAACGTGCTGTATAAAAAAATAAATGAAATGAAATTCAAAAATTAAAAAAAAAATAAAAGAATAGTGTGAAACTAAAAATTCTAAACTATCAAAACAAAATAGTAAGAAAGATGTGAAAAAACAAAGTCTATTGTGAATGTCTCCTTCATAGTGATGGTGATTAAAAGTGTCGAAAAGTAAAAATAGATATTCCAAGGTCCAGCCACAAATCTAATTCAACCATCTTCTTGCAATGGGATCCAGGAATCTGAGCTTTTGTTAAACTTGCCTGTGATTCTGATGAATCACTGTCAGGCAGACTTTTGGGAAGCACTGATTTATAGGATAGTTTCTGAAGCTAGAAATAAGCACTCATGCTGCCTGTCAGTACCCTGGCTACCATTGTCCACATTTCTAGATAACTGGATAAAAAGGCACTTCCTCTCCCTTCATTCCTCTTTCATTAGGTGGAACTTTATATAACGCAATGAAAAAGAATTCTGAGATATTGATTATGGAGATGCTATGTAGTTGGACTTTGATTTTTTATAAAAAATATGAATTGTATTAAATGAACTATAATATTAGGTACAGCTTCAAGTTTAAATGAATTTATAAAACATATTATACCTAAGAATGTTATTTATGGAAATTGTAAAATTCTGTTCAGAAAATGCTCAGAAGCTCATAGTCTAGATGCTTGACAATAAGCATCAGGTGGGAGGCAGAAAGCATGATATAATTTCTCCAAGTTTCTCCTGTTCCTATAAGCTTTCTTCACCCTGGACATATAATAAGTACATATATTTTTAAATAAGGTATTGAGTCAATGAAAACAAACTTCCCTGGGTGTATCTTGGGAAATACAAGATGAAATCAAACCAGAAATGAAATAGTTCAGTGTTACTATTTGCTGGTAAGCACTGACTGAGAGATCATATCTTAAATTTGAATGTCTAGAGTAAATGAATCTAAACAGATTTCTAGGAAGCCTTGTTGAAAACAAAATAGAAAGGAAACAGGGACAAGGGGAACAGAGGGCAGAATGAATAAAAAGTAGAGATGAAGTTTTATGATAATTTTGTAGTCATAAAGTCATCAAATTTCAGGTTTGGCAGGAACCTTAAAGGTCATTCCTGCCAATCACACATCTTATACTAGAAAACTCTAATTTTGCTTCCTTCCAGTGAGATGACTCAGTACCTCTGAAGACTCTACTTTTCCTCCTTGGAAGTTCTAACTGTAAAATGTTTCCTTCTTTAGAACTTTATGCTATCTCTCTGACATTTCCTCTCTTAGCATCTATTTTTCACATGGACCTATGATGGCATAGTCTTATCTCGTCTACATGCCAGATTTACAAACACACACACACTTCCACAGAATCTTCTGATCTTCTATTTAAATCTATAAAAGAGATTTCTAATTTTCTCAGGTATTCTTCAGATGGTATGGTTCTTAACTCCCGATTTGCCTTCCTGAAACTTCCTTTAGGAGTTCAGATTTAGGTAATCAGAATTGTTTGATGACTTTGGAATAGAGGTAGAATAATATTATCCTTGTTCCTAATGTTCTTCTTGGATGATTTTTCCCAACACCAGTGCAGATCTGTCTTTTGGTAGCTTCTATTATGACAAGTATACTGTGTAGTCAATAAACATACCATAAATATATTTTGCAGCTAATATCTAAAATTTTCATGCAAAACTACTCTGTATCTCAGTATAAGCCATTCATGCAAATTACCCAATATAGAGCCTTGGGTCAGACCATTAAAAACTTTCTTAAATGTTTGCATTAATCCACTTACCAGCATTTATTTATGATTTTATAACCCATTGCTTATCTAAGTGATTAGCTAGGTAACTATTTCACTTTTTAATTATTCACAAAAGAGACATTGCCAAATGCTCTGTTAAAATACAAATATGTGAAAAGTACTGGATTCTCCCTCATGTAAGAGACTAGTGGCAGAGAAAATTTATGCTTTGTTTTTTATCCTTGGTGAACCCATGTTGGGTCCTATTGTCTTGAATTTTTCTAACGCTACGTACTCTCAAGCCATCTCTTTAATATACCGTTATTAAAAATTGCTGAAATTTGATGAAAAATTCATGAGCAGTTGAAGAAATTACCCTCTTCTTCCTTTGCAAAGTAGTCTGTCATTTGAGCATTTCGTGCATCCATTACATTTTTTGTTCTTCCAAAGTCCATCAAAGAACATTATGCACTTCACTTAAAAGTTTATTCAACACCCTAAAGTATAATTAATCTTAGTTTCCAAACTTGAATTTATGTAGGGCAGCAAGATGTTTTATAAAGTTCATTCAGCAACTATGTAGACCTTAGTAATGCTTACTCTACCCTCCCATGTCAGAAGATAATTCTCTTCAACAGAAAATGTAAAATCAAATAAAAATTCTTAAGTTCTACTTTGTCTTCAATATCCATCCATATTATATGATGAAATATATACATGTATCTTAGTTTTTGTATATGTAATATATATAGCACTGTTAAACTTTGAAATTTTGCTCCAAACAGACCTTGCAGTGTTTGATTTCTCTTAGTCTTTATGGGAAAATCATATCAAGAACGGATGAAATAACCACATTATTTTTTTTTTTTTGACCAGGCCTACTATGAGATAAATTCAGGCCAGCATCTGATTAATCACTCCACCACGTCTGACAGAAGGACTTCAGTGACTTACTGGGTCCCTGAGGACTTAGTTAGTTCAGAACAAGTGCCTCCAAACACCCAGTCTGGAGGTTTCCCTTTTCCCACTGTCTATTTGTTAACGTTTATCTTGGGGAAAGTTAAGACGAAGATTAAAGTATAACATTTCTGAATGTATTGTAAGATCTTTCCTCAAAGGTACTTAGTCTAATTTTAATTCAAGAAACTCTGGGGGACTTCCCTGGTGGTCCAGTGGTTAAGACTTTGCCTTCCAATGCAGGGGATGTGGGTTGGATCCCTGGTCAGGAAGCTAAGATCCCACATGCCTCATGGCCAAAAAATCAAAACATAAAACAGAAGCAATATTGTAACAAATTCAATAAATACTTTAAAAATGGTCCACATGAAAAAAATATTTAAAAAGAAGAAGAAGAAGAAGAAGAAGAAGAAGCTCTCTGGATCTGTGAACTGACTCAAGACTGAAAATTGGATAAAGAGCCATTGTTCTCTATCGTGTTAGCTCAGTTAAAAGTTCTGGTCACCAGACATAGAGGTTTTGGTTATACTGATCATCTGAGTCAGTTCAGGCTACTATAACAAAACATCATAAACTAGATGACTAAAACAACAAACATTTATTTCTCGCAATTCTGAAGGCTGGAATTCGCAGAACAAGGTTCCAGTGGATTTGATGTCTGAGGAAAACCTACTTCCTGGTTCATTATTCCTGGTCTTCTTGCTGTGCCCTTACATGGTGGAAAGCAGAGAGAGGAAGCAAGCTCTCTTTTGACTCTTATAAGAGCATTAATCACATACATGAGGGTTCTACTCTCATGACCTCATCTAATTCTAATTACCTCCTACAGGCCTCATCTTCTAGTACCATCACATTGAGGGGTAGGGTTTCAACATATGAGTTTGGAGGAGATACAAACATTCAGTCCTTAACACAAATCAAGTAGACACTAAGTGGCAAGCCCATTTATTTTGGCTTTGGGAACTTCATTAATTAGCCATTTCGAATGGATCAAGCCACTCTGAAAACCTCTTCTGACATTTGATCTTTTATATCAACCATGCCCAATTGGTACTGTCATTTGGTCTCAACCACTCAGGGTTCCCTCAGCTCCACTGAGTCCAAACTAATGGCTACACCGCTCACATTTATTCCCAGTCTACAAGAGGTGGCTAATTATTGGTACACAACCTCAGGAATTTCCTGGGTGAAATCTGAAATTGCCGCCCCATACAAGGTGGGCAAGATGAAACCAAAGAAAGAGGAAGAACACTTCAGATATATGGCAGTTTTAATAAGCATGGGGACTTACATATGAGGCTTGTCTTGAGCACCAAAAGAGGAGTAGACACTTCAACTGCCCAGCAGACTCTAAAGTGTTTATATAAAGGCCTTAACAGGGTTGTCACCATATCAAGATGGTCTCAAAAACACATTGCTCTCTTGAACCCAGGCCCCACTGAGAACTCAAGACAGAACATTCACTCCAGGGACAGGGGAGGGAGTGAGGAGCTTCTATTGGCCCAAGTTCAGCTCTTGGTTCAATTGGTGGTTCAATTGGTGTCAAATCTTCTCCATGACCTCCTCCAACACTAATCCAGCCATTTCATTGACGCTGAGACTTCCTCATGAGGTGTTTTCCAACACCATGGTGAAGAGAACATGCTCTGGGCTCTCTTGGAAAAGAAATCATGGGGATGGTCTCCCGTTATAAATTCTATCCACCCAAGTCTACTGATTTCTTCCTCTGTATTAAACCGAGAAATATATGTGTAGCATATTAATTTAGCTGAGTCCACCAAATTTTAAATCAACTGACTGATTAAAAAAAGAAAAAAAGCAGAGGTATGTGTGGGTGACTGGGGTGGGGGTAAAGCTCCTGCAGCTGCTTGAACTCACATTCCTCAGAATCTCAGGTAAGTAAACTCACGTCAGGAAATTTGTCCTTCCTTCCTATGTCTATTACTATCCTCAGAATCCTTTTCCAAATTTTTTTAATGATATAAATTAGCAAAGCTAGCATTTATTTTGTGATTAAGCTGTTTCCTCCCAAGTTTGACGTTGTAACTGGCATCCTGGTCCATGCTGAGATCTGTTCTTAGTTACATGTCTGAGTCATTGGAAGTGTGATGGGAGATCTAAAGGGAGATGGCAACACCATGCAAAGTAACTAAATGAGACAATGTAGTTATGGGGCCTGTTATATCAGAAAGGACAGGAGAGGCTGATTCTGATTCTGCTGGCAGTGGGAACTCTGTGGTGTTTGGGGGTTTGGTAATAGAAGTCTCAGAAATCCTTTCAAACAGTCTTCTTCCAATATTTAGGCTTCACTTTTTAAGATCAATTCCCTAGTTTTCATGTAGAAAATTTGACAAAAATATGAATTCAAATTCAAATATAATTTAGCAACCCAAAATATTGTTTCTATTTTATTTCTGGTATATCAGCCAAAATATTAGGCAACACACCAGAAGAAAAATATATTAGTTTGTTTTATTTATTTATTTTTTTAAGGATATGATTAGCAATGCCAATTCTCAAATTGTTTCAGCTATTCCAGTTTCTTTGTTTTTAATTTAAAAATTTAAGGTAAATTTGTGAATTTTCCCAACAAAGACTACTGAGATTATAATTGGGGCTGCATTAAACATAAAGATCAATTTTGGAAGAATAGACATATTAACCATCTAAATCTGTCAGACCATAAACACAGTTATCCCTATATTTATTTAGGTCTATTAGGTATTTAGTTTTTCTCCTCAGTGTTTTACAGTTTTCATCATATAAATATTGTACATATTTTGCTAAGTTCATCCTTATCTAGGTCATGTTTTTGATGCTATTATAAATAGTACTTTCTAAAATTTCTATTTCTGGTGTTTATTGACAGTGTAGAAAAGAGAAATGTATGTATAGACACACACACACACACACACACACACACACACACACACACCTTCTAACCTATAATCTTGTTAAACCTGCTTATTAGATCTAGAAGCTTTTTTTGTGGAAACTTGAAGATTATCTATGTAGACAATCAAGTATGCAAATAAAGATCATTTTATTTATTTTTGTTTAGTCAATATACCTTTTATTTCTTTACATTTCCTTATTGTGCTAACCAGAACCTCCACAATTTAAATTGGGATGATGTGTGCAGACATTGTCTCTCTGTTCTTCATCTTTAATAAAAAAAGCATTTGTCTTTCAACATTAAATATGAAGCTAACAACAGTTTTTTTGGATATGTCTTGAGAAAATTCCCTTTAATTCTTAGTTTGCTTATATTGTTTTATCATAAATATCATGTTTGCCAAATGTGGTGATTTTTCTGTCTCTATTGAGATGACTATGTGCTTTCTCAGTATATATTGATGGCATGGAAAATTACATTGGTTAATTTTAAAAATTTTGTCTAACATTGCCTTTCTATGTGAAAAGAACATTTGATTATGATATAATATTATTTTTATATATTACTGGATTCTTTTTGCTAATATTTTAGTAATGATTTTGGACTATGCTTATACATTTTCTTTTCTTGAAATATGTTTGGCATCAGAGGAAGGCAAACATCATAAAATGAGTTGAGAATTCCCTCTTTTAAATTTTCCAGAAGAATTTGTGTAGAGTTGATTTCCTCTTTTCCTTAAATGTTTTGTAAAATTTCTAAGTAAATCTATATGAGCTTTGCTTTTTTCTTTGTTGTAAGGTGTTTTACTATAAATCCAATTTTTAAGATAGATATAGGAATATAAAGTTCTTCTTGATTGAATTTAGTAGTTTGTTTATTCCATGGAATATGTTTCAACAATTATCAAATACATTGGCTTAAGGTTGATAATATTTTCTTTTAAATTTTCATGATCTCTGTTAACAGCCCCTCATTTATCTCTGATATGGTAATCTGTGTTTTCTCTCCTTTTCCCTGATTATTCTGTAGATAAATGTATTAATTTAGTTGATTTTTTGAAAACCAGATTTTGGTTTTATTTCTTTTTCTCCCCTTTATTTCTCCCTTTCTTACTTTCTTTCCTTCTTTTTTTTTGGTATTTGATTTTGATTATTATTGTTATTTACCTCCTCTTCTTACCTTTGTTTAATTTTTTTTTTCTTTTTTTGTTGTTGTTTCTTAAGGTAAATATTTAAAACATTGATTTGATACCTTTATTGTACATAATATAAACATTTACTGCTATAAATTGTTCTGTGAGCCCATTTTAGCCATAATCCACCCATTTTTATACATGTTGATTAGATGTATAGCCAGCTAAAATATTTTCTAGAGTTCCAGTTCTGGATCAGGGGAAATTTTAAAACTCTATTCTTTTTCTCACTGAACACACTATAAAATGTATATATATAACGTATAGAGCAATTTTTTGAGGATACTGGATTAAAGAGTAGCTGGAATAGTGAGAAAGAAGATAAGAATTTAAAGTATTATAGAGCCAGTGATGAGTTTAATATATTTTATTCCTCCAGCATGCCTATTGGAGAGGAATACTCTTCTCCCTCAGAGTTATAGCCACTGCCATCTTCTTTTGAGACTTCTACAACTGCCTCCATGGTTTTGTTTGTCTTATGGCCTGTAAAAGAATAGAGGAAAAAATAAATGTTTTCACATCCTGAGCATTTTTCACATCCTGAGCATTCTTCTTTCTTTAGCCAGTACTGGCAGACTTGCCCTGGAGCTGTCTGTTTGTGCTGATATGCACTTCTGGGTTTCAGACTGTATTGAATTCAGGCTAAGAAATATAATTAATATTATTTTCTGTTTGTTCACACACATTGTTTATTTTCCCCACAGGAGCTATTAACAATTTAATCATTGTGGCCTTAAAAATCTCTCTCTGATCATTCCAACATCTGGGTCATCTCTGAGTCTGGTTTTGTTTGTTGCTTTGCCTCTTGACAGTAGATTTTTTTTTCTTGACTTTCTGTTTACCTTGTCATCATGAAAGTAAAGACTGAGACACAAATAATTACTAAGGGAAATTAAGTACTGATCCTTTTATCATGTTGTTAATATGGGCAGTTGAGTAAATCTAGTCGTGAGTTCACTGGGACATAAGAGTTACTGTTGCTATAGCTACTTTCAATGGGACGCAAAATTTAAATTTCTCTTACAGAGGACTAGTGTTTAGTATCTGTGTTGGGATTTTGGTGAGATTTTGGTCAGATTTAGTCCTCCATTCTCAGCTTTCAAAAAACCCTGCATGACTCTGCCACAATAAAAAATCTTTCTCCATGTTTTTCCACCTCCCCTAGAAGTAGAATGTTGTTTCTTGGTATTTTTTGCTAGTTTCATGATCATGTAAGGAAGGGCTTCTCCATTGGTTTGGTCCAGCTTCCATCTTAGGGCAGTCTTATGTACTAGAGGCTTAAATTGAGGCTTTTTCAGAGTTCCATACTTTCTTCCCTGTGGCACCCAAATCTTCCTTGTATCTGAATTAGTTTTCATTGATATTTTCTTATTCTTTTCCCAGAAGTAGGAGGCCTCTACTTTGTATCAGAAGACGATAAGAAGATTTTCACCATCTAGAAACTGGTTTTGAATGAATGTAGATTTTCTTACCCTTTCTCCAGAGGTACAGTTTGCCTTTCACCTTCTGGTCCTGGTGGACCATAGTCTTCGTGGCTTTAAGCTTTTGCTTTATAGGAGAGAAGAGTCTGGGAAAAAAGCAGGCATATTTTGCCTGTTCCTGCACAACTAAATACATGGTGATGGTCTTTGCTTGTATGCCTACACCAATAACAGAGGCTTTCTCTGGTTTCCTCTTCTACCCATACTCTTTCCTAGAGTACCTAGAGAAGACCCACAGCAGTGAGTTTGTGGGTCAGGGGAAAATTCCTTTAGTCAGGTGACCCCAGCTATTTTAGACTAACATCCTAGCTCACACTTGACCATTAGCAGTTCTTTAAAATTATAGCATATTAATTTTCACCTGTGGCTATTGTGTCTAGCAGGATGCCACTTTTCCCTGTGCACTGCCACAGATGGGTTTGCATAACCCATGTCTCTTTGGAGGGGCTATTCACACTTTAGATTTCAGGTTATCTGATCATCTTGTAACCTCGACATTCTGACAAACTTTTGAAAAGTTATGATTTGGTAGTTTGATCAGCTTTTCCTAATTACTTTTATGGGAGCATCATCCTTTACAACTGTCTACATCTTCATTGGAACAAGAAGATTCCTGTCTTTGCTTTTAATATTGTTTCTGCTCAAAATGTATCTCACATCCCTTCTTACTTTTTAGTGTATACAGGCTCTGCACATGTGAATGTTTGACTTTTTCTTTCTCTGAAATTGGAGTTTGTTACCTGTATTGTTTATTTGTCAGTTAGCATTTACCAGTCCCTATATGTGTTTTATTTCTTCATATGTGACTTTAACACTGGTTTAGACTACATATTCTTTTTGAAAAAAAAAACAAACTTTTATACTTTTAATATCCCTCTCCATGTTCACATTCAACACATAGAAACTGCTTTTGAATGAATGTAGATTTTTTGGACGAAGCTCATCAGAGTAGCATTGTGACTAACATTTCCCCCTCTCTCTCTTCTCTACAAGCAGGCTTTTCACAAAGTTAGATTTAAAAGATGATTGAATGGGATCATGGTGTTTGTACTTTACTCCCATGTTCTAGGTGAGGGACTTGGCCTGTGGCTGGAAACAGAGGATCAGCCTTTCTCTATGCTAGTACCTTATGGCACACATTAAGGCTCCATCAGTAACATGGCCTGAAGTCAGTTTCTGACCGTGTTTATGGGCTTACTCTACCTATAGGTTAGGGGTACCTGTGTTAGCACTGTCATCTGTGGTTGGTGTTGCTTCCTGACTCTTTTTGGAACCCACTGAAAACAGCAAATTCAGATGAAAAATTGAAAGATTGATCCTAAGATATGTGAAACTCGCTAACCCAAAGCTCTAACCAAATGAACAGAGTTCCTCAATTAGATCACCAGAATATAGCATGTCCACCCATAGAAAGGAGCAGCATGCTAACAGTTCAAGGCCAAGTGGGCTCCCCAAGTAAGTCTTCTAATTGAAGAATGCTGTTAGCTTTATGACATCAAACTGCAGGCAATTAAAAATGAAAAGATCTATGTATTTATAGTTTGAATCCTCATAAGTTGTATGTGTGTGTGAAAGAGAAAGACAGGGAAAGACAGAAAGAGGAACCTGTAAAAAATATAATAAAAGAACAGCTTTGTTTTTATTTGTTTCTCAAATTAGGGCCTCAATTAATACATTATATTTCTCTCAGGACAGTTCCAGGAAAGATTAATGCAAAAGTGATGCATTCTACATTTTATCTCAATTGTGTGACAGAAGTCTTGCAAAGTTGAAAAGCTGCTAATTTAGTAGTCAACAGTGTCAAATAAAATTTCTAAACTGTACGTCTATAAGAGAACATCTTACCAATAAGGCACAGCAAATATGCTTCAAAACAGTGCAGTCAGCAAATCTGTTTCAGGTTTTGAAATATCTAGCAATGACATTTATTAGAAAAACCTATAATATATCAGTGATATAAAAAGCTGTCTCTTCATCAGCATTGCTTTATTATGGGTACTAATTTTGTGCAAAATCCTTTAGATTCTTTGCAAAACACCTGCTGAACTTAAAGAAATATGGTAAGTGCTTGCACAAAGACAGATGTAGCTTAACCACATAATACTGTATTTGACTTTATGGTGTTAACAATAAATGAACTGAGCATACCAATAGAGAAGGCTTAAATCTTCCTCAAATTTGTGTAAAGTTTTCAATGAATATACAGTTTGTGCTGATTCTTTCTTCATCAAATTTGAGAATATAAACAAATGGCAATTATAAGAATTCTATCAAGACTGAATTTTTTAAATTAACTTGAATCACATTGAAGACTATGGTCTGAAATCACACTCCCTTCTCCCACCAACTCCCACCTATTTCAATTTTCCTAAATGGCTGCTTTCTCTCTTTGTACTTTCCACCCATGCATCCATTCATTCATCCATTCATCACATCCTGTTTATTCTATCAGATTACTTGAAAATTTCATGTTATAGATGAATCTGCTTCAAGGTAAAATATGATGGCATTATTACTCAGTAAAACATGGAAATAGAATAAGAAAGACCATTTTCTTATTCGCTCTTCTGTGGCACAAGATTAGTTTTATATGTTGATTGATTTTTTGTGGTAGGTTAAGTAGATTTCAATGAATTTCACTTGCCCTGTGTTGACCAGATTAAGATTCATAATTGTTTACCCATATCACTTTTTCACTCCTCTCTTCCACATCTTCTAATTTATATGTTCAGGTGATGTTGTATTTGTACATATATGATGTAATCTCTATGTGGGCCTACGTGTATTCACAATCCCTAGTGAATTAACTATTCTTTCTTCATGGATTCTTATTTGCTTTGTAATGTTAAATAGTGGTGCTTTAATTTTACTTCTTCAGATAAGCTGTGTTCTTGGGAAAACCATAAAACAATGAAACCTCATGAATATTTATATCAATGACTACACAGCATTATAGTCATCATCTCTGGAACTAGTTCTCACCAGTTCAGAATTAATTATCAAGTTCAGTTTTAATTGCATTCTTCTAAATTACAACCCATCCCCTCCCCGCCAAAAAAGACTCTAATGAATTTTCTGGTAAGTACTTTATTGGGACTAATGCATCTAGGAGAGCTTCTGAAAATCCTATTCTTTTTTTTTTTTTTTTTTTTTTTTTTTTGTGGTACATGGGCATCTCACTGTTGTGGCCTCTCCCGTTGTGGTGTGCAGGCTCAGTGGCCATGGCTCATGGGCCTAGACACTCCACGGCATGTGGGATCTTCCCGGACTGGGGCATGAACCCATGTACCCTGCATCGGCAGGCAGACTCTCAACCACTGTGTCACCAGGGAAGCCCTTAAAATCCCATTCTTAATGTCTAATAACAAAAAGAAGACATATGATCCCAAACCAGCATTCTAATCCTTATTATCCAATGTATTAAATAATTGAGTCTGCTTCTTGGGGTTTAATATATAGCATTTTCACTCAAGATTCAGAAAGAATTTAATAGAGTTTAGAGAAATTTGTATTAAAAATTAAACTCTAAACATTCATTGTTTTGCTCTCTTATATAGTTGTGAGTCTGAAATAGCATACAGAGAGGAGTATTTGAAGGGGTGACCTCTGGAGAACAGCTTACCCTTCATTTAAAAAAATTAAAAAAAAAAAAAAGAAAAAAAAAAATTAAAAGACACATTTAGCACTAATATATAAAGGTGTTAAAGAGTCAGAGTATTGACATACATCATTTGAAGTAAATGAGATCCCCTTAAAAGTTTTCTAGTCAGAATGCTAAAACTGCTGGGAAAATAAGAAAGAAAAACCATACTATTCTTGGAAAATTACTTGCAATAAAATAAAATTTTAAAAATAAAGTCTTGTTAAAACTTGATTGAGGATGGCATAGTAGAAGGACATATGCTCACTCCTTTTTGTGAGAGAATTGGAATCATAACTAACTGCTGAATAATCATCAACAGGACAACACTGAAGCTCACCAAAAAAAGATACCTCAAATGCAAAGACAAAGGAGAGGCTGCAGTGAGATGGTAGGAGGGGAGAAATCACAATAAAATCAAATCCCATGACTGTTGGGTGGGTGATTCAAAAACTGTAGAACAATTATAACACAGAAGTCCATACACTGGAGTGAAGTTTCTGAGCCCCACAACAGGCTTCCCAACCTAAGGGCTTTCAATGGGAAGAGGAATTCCCAAGGAAACAGACTTTGAAGGCTAGCAGAATTTGATTAGAGGACTTCAACAGAACTGGGCAAAACAGAGACTCCACTCTAGTAGTGCACACACAAAGTAGTGTGCACATCAGGACCCAGTGGAAATAACAGTGATCCCGTAGGAGACAGAACAAGACTTACCTGCTCGTGTTAGAGGGTCTCCTGCCGAGGCAGGGGGCAGTTATGACTCAGATCGGGATAAGGACACTGACAGCAGAAGTTCTGGGAAATACTCCTTGGCATGTGCCCTTGTAGAGGCCACCATTAGCCCCACCAAAGAGCCTGTAGCCTCCAGGGCTGGGTTGCCACAGGTCAAACAACCAACAGGGAGAGAACTCAGCCTTACCCATCAGCAGACAAGCAGATTAAAGTACTACTAAGCTCTGCCTGTCAGAGCAACAACAGCTCTACCCACCACCAGTCCCTCCCATCAAGAAGCTTGCACAAGCCTCTTAGGTAGCCTCATCCAGTAGAGACAAGACAGCAGAAGCAAGAAGAACTACAATCCTGGATCCTGTGGAATGAAAACCATATTTACAAAAATATAGACAAAATGAAAAGGCAGAGGGCTATGTACCAGATGAAGGAACAAGATAAAATTCCAAAAAACAACTAAATGAGGTGGGAATAGGTAACCGTCCAGAAAAAGAATTCAGAATAATGATAGCATAGATGATCCAGAACCTCAGAAAAAGAATGGAGGCAAATATCAAGAAGATGCAAGGAATTTTTACTACAGACCGAGAAGAATTAAAGAACAAACAAATGAACAATACAATAACTAAAATGAAAAATACACTAGAAGGAATCAATAGCAAAATAACTGAGTCAGAAGAATGGATAAGTGACATGGAACACAGAATGGTGGAATTCACTGCCAAAGAACAGAATAAAGAAAAAGGAAAGAAAAGAAATAAAGACAGCCTAAGAGACCTTTGGGACAACATTAAATGCACCCACATTCACACTATGGGAGGCCCAGAAGGAGAATAGAGAGAGAAAGGACCCGAGGAAATATTTGAAGAGATTATGGTGGAAGATTTCCCTAAAATGGAAAAGGGCATAGCCACACAAGTCCAGGAAGGGCAGAGAATCCCAGGCAGGAAAAAGACAAGGAGAAACATGCTGAGACACAGAGTAATCAAACTGACAAAAATCAAAGACAAAGAAAAAATATTAAAAGCAACAAGGAAAAAATGACAAATAACATACAAGGGAACTCCCATAAGGTTAACAGCTGATTTCTCAGAAGAAAGTCTATAAGCCAGAAAGAAGTAGCATGATATACTTAAAGTGATGAAAAGGAAGAGCGTACAACCAAGATTATTCTACCCAGCAAGGATCTCATTCAGATTTGACAGAGAAATCAAAAGCTTTACAGACAAGCAAAAGCTAAGAGAACTCAGCACCACCAAACCAGCTCTACAACAAATGCTGAATGATCCTCTCTAAGTGGGAAACACAAGAGAAGAAAAGGACCTACAAAAACAAACCCAAACAATTAAGAAAATTGTAATATGAACATATATATCGATAATTACCTAAATTGGGAATGGATTAAATGCTCCAACCTAAATATACAGGCTCGTTGAATGGATATAAAAACAAGACCCATATATATGTTGTCTAAAAGAGACCCACTTCAGACCTAGGGACACATACAGACTGAAAGTGAGGGGATGAAAACAGATATTCCATGAAAATGGAAATCAAAAGAAAGCTGGAGTAGCAATACTTATATCAGATAAAATAGACCTTAGAACAAAGAATGTTACAAGAGACAAGGGATAATGATCAAGGGATCAATCCAAGAAGAAGATATAACAATTATAAATATATACATATCTCTCTCTGTATATATAAATATATATGCTCCCAACATAGGAGCACCTCAATATATACGGCAAATGCTAACAGCTATAAAAGAGGAAATCAACAGTAGCGCAATAATAGTGGGGGACTTTAACACCTCACTTACACCAATGGACAGACAGAAAATTAATAAGGAAACACAATAGACCAGATAGATGCAATTGATATTTATAGGACATTCCATCCAAAAAGAGAAGATTACACTTTCTTCTCAAGTATACATGGAACATTCTCCAGGATAGATCATATCTTGGGTCACAAATCAAGCCTCAGTAAATTTAAGAAAATTTAAATCATATCAAACATCTTTTCCAACTGCAATGCTATGAGATTAGACATCAATTACAGGGAAAATAACACAAAAAACACAAACATATGGAGGATAAAAAATAAGTTATTAAATAACAAAGAGATCACTGAAGAAATCAAAGAGGAAATCAAAAAATACCTAGAGACAAATGACAAAGAAAAGACAACGATCCAAAACCTATGGGATGCAGCAGAAGCATTTCTAAGAGGGAACTTTATAGCTATAAAAGCCTACCTCATGAAACAAGAAAAATCTCAAAAAAATTCTAACCTTACACCTGAAGGAACTGGAGAAAGAAGAGCAAACAAAACCCAAAGTTAGCAGAAGGAAAGAAATCATAAAGATCAGAGCAGAAATAAATGAAATACAAATGAAGAAAACAACAGCAAAGATCAATAAAACTAAAAGCTGGTTCTTTGAGAAGATAAACAAAATTGATAAACCATTAGCCAGACTCATCAAGAAAAAGAGGGAGAGGACTCAAATCAATAAAATTAGAAATGAAAAAGGAGAAGTTAACAACTGACACTCCAGAAATACAAAGCATCCTAAGAGACTACTACAAGCAATGTTATGCCAATAAAGTGGACAACCTGGAAGAAATGGACAAATTCTTAGAAAGGTAAAACCTTCTAAGACTGAACCAGGAAGAAATAGAAAATATGAACAGGCCAATCACAAGTAATGAAATTGAAACTGTGATTAAAAATCTTCCAACAAACAAAACCAGATGGCTTAACAGGTGAATTCTATCAAACATTTAGAGAAGACCTAACACCCATCCTTCTCAAACTCTTCCAAAAAACTGCAGATCGAGGAACACTCCCAAACTCACTCTATGAGGCTACCATCACCCTGATACCAAAAGCAGATAAAAATACTATAAAAAAAGAAAATTCCAGACCAATATCACTGATGAATATAGATACAAAAATCCTCAACAAAATACTAGCAAACCAAATCCAACAGCACAGTAAAAGGATCATACACCATGATCAACTGGGATTTATCCCTGTGATGGAAGGATTCTTCAATATACACAAATCAATCAATGTGATACACCATATTAAAAAATTGCAGAATAAAAGCTATATGATCATTGCAATAGATGCAGAAAATTCTTTTGACAAAATTCAGTACCCATTTATGATAGACTCTCCAGAAAGAGGATATAGAGGGAACCTACCTCAACATAATAAAGCCCATATATGACAAACCCACAGCAAACATCACTCTCAATGGTGAAAAACTGAAAACATTTCTTCTAAGATCAGGAACAAGACAAGGATGTCCACTCTTGCCACTATTATTCAACATAATTTGGAAGTCCTAGCTGGGCAATCAGAGAAGAAAAAGAAATAAATGAAATACAAGTTGGAAAAGAAGGAGTAAAGCTGTCACTGTTTGCAGATGACATGGCACTATACATAGATAATCCTAAAGATACCACCAGAAAACTACTAGAGCTAATCAATGAATTTGGTAAAGTTGTAAGATACAAAATTAATGCACAGAAATCTCTTCAATTCCTATACAGTAACAACGAAAGACCAGAGAGAGAAATAAGGAAACACTCCCATCTACCGCTGCAACAAAAAGAATAAAATACCTAGGAATAAACCTACTAAGGAGGTAAAACACCTGTATGCAGAAAACTATAAGAAATTGATGAAAGAAATCAAAGATGACACAAACAAATGGAGAGATATGCCATATCCTTGGATTGGAAGAATGAACATTGTGAAAATGACTGTACTACTCAAAGCAATCTACGGATTCAATGCAATCCTTATCAGATTGCCAGTGGCATTTTTTTCAGAAGTAGAACAAAAAAATCTTAAAATCTGTATGGAAACACAAAAGACCCCAAATAGCTAAAGCAATCTTGAGGGGAAAAAATAAAGAGTTGGAGGAATCTGACTCCCTGACTTCAGACTATACTACAAAGCTACAGTACTCAAGACAATATGGTACTGGCACAAAAACAGAAATATAGGTCAATGGAACAGGATACAAAGCCCAGAGATAAACCCACACACCTATGCTCAACTAATCTATGATAAAGATGCAAGGATATACAGTGGAGAAAAGACAGTCTCTTCAGTAATAGGTGCTGAGATAACTGGACAGTTACGTGTAAATGAATGAAATTAGAACATTCTCTAACACCATATACAAAAAGGAACTCAAAATGGATTAAAGACCTAAATGTAAGACTGAACACTATAAAACTCTTAGAGGGAAGCATAGGAAGAACACTCTTTGACATAAATCACAGCAAGATCTTTTTTGACTCACCTCCTAGAGTAATGGAAATAAAATCAAAAATAAACAAATGGGACCTAATGAAAATTAAAAGCTTTTGCCAAGCAAATGAAACTATAGACAAGATGAAAAGACAACCCTCAGAATGGGAGAAAATATTTGCCAATGAATAATCAAAGGATTTGTCTTCAAAATATATAAAGAGCTTATGCAGCTCAATATTAAAAAAAACAGACAACTCAATCTAAAAATGGGCAGAAGACCTAAATAGACATTTCTCCAAGGAAGACAAACACATGGCCAAGAGGTACAAGAAAAGCTGCTCAATTTTATCAGAGAAATGCAAATGAAAACTGCAATGAGGTATCACCTCACACCAGTTAGAATGAGCATCATCAGAAAATCTACAAACATCAAACGCTGGAGGGGGTGTGAAGAAAAGGGAAACCACTTGAACTGTTGGTGAGAATGTAAATTGATACAGCCACTATGGAGAACATTATGGAGGTGTCTTAAAGAACTAAAAATAAAATTACCATAAGACCCAGCAATCCCACCACTGGGCATATACCCAGAGAAAACCATAATCCAAAAATACACATGCACCCAATATTCACTGCAGCACTTTTTGCAATAGCCCGGTCATGGAAACAACGTAAATGCCCATTGACAGACGAATGGATAAAGAAGATGTCGTACATATATACAATGGAATATTATTCAGCCATAAAAAGGAATGAAATTGGGTCATTTGCAGAGATATGGATGGTCCTAGAGACTGTCATACAGAATTAAGGGAGTCAGAAGGAGAAAAACTAATATCATATATTAACGCATATATGTGAAATCTAGAAAAATGGTACAGATGAACTGATGTTCAAGGCAGAAATAGAGACACAGATATAGAGAACAAACATATAGACACCAAGGGGGGAAGCAGGAGTAGCGGGTGGTAGTTGTGGGATGAATTGGGAGATTGGGATTGACATATATACACTAATATGTATAAAATAGATAACTAATAAGAACATGCTGTAGTAAAAATAAAATTCAAAAAACCCCAAAAAGTTGATTGAGTAAAACTTCCATAGACTTGTTTATTTCTTAGGTAATATATAAGCTACTATATCTGAAAAGATTTTTTTTTCTTTTTACTGTATTTGTGAATGAAGCTATCTGAAGGCTAGCACTGCATTTGTGTGGGATGGAAAGACAACAGATGAAGTTAGACAGGTAATAATTTGACTGAATTTAATCTCAGAACTTTACCTCATATTCAGTGATCATAATGCACTTCTAGTTTATAGTGCAGGAAAGAAGGATGATGAGAAGTTTGATATCAATTAAAAACCTATTCCTGGATAGACAGCCCTGAAGGAGCTGAGCCCTAATATTCAACCAGCAGAATTCTTTGAGTCAACTGAAGTTTGTGTCAAGTATTAATGAATATTTGGTCTTGACCATGTCCAAAATTGAAACTCAGGTATGCCAGAAATAAAGATGAGCAAATAAGAAATTTTCACATTAGTGGTGAAATAATTTAGTATGAGGAAAGAATGCAATTATCTGCTCCTCCACCAAAACAATTTGAGAACAAAGAAAATAAGTAATCATTAAGGGTCAGTATTAGTGAATCAATATAGAGGTTGTAATTCAATCTATAGGAAGCCCTAGGAAAATGGTTCAGTTGAAAATAAAAATCATCTTCTGCTTTAAGCAGAGGTTCGGTGACCTGAAAATAGTATTTTACTGTATTTATGAATATATTAAAGCACAAATAGATTTCCATATTTATATGAAAGAAACACCTCAGTCTTGAGGGCCAAATTCTAGGAACTAAGACATTTTCTAGGAATGAAGAATTTTGGTTGGAAGTACAGCTAGGTCACTGGTGTCTTTCCAGGGCTTAATACAATGCTCAAGACACAGAAGGCACTGACTACATATTTGATAAATGAATGGAGAAATGAAACTCTGAGAGCTGTTCCAAATCAGAAGATAGCAATACAGTTGTCTATAAAACAGACAGAAGATGAATATTGTCATAAAAATGTGTTTAATTCCACCTGCCTTTTATTCCGGATTTGTTCCTAAAAGGTTTATTTTGTTTCTACATCTTAAGAAGAATTTAATAAATCTACTGACAACAGAACCTATCATCCCTTGGTTTAATGATCTTTCCCCATGACTTTCTTATGGGGATTCTGCCCATCCTGGGTAGCTCCAGAATTCACGTGGAGGGCTATACCAACATGGCAGGCTCTTCCCCTGATATTATTCATGTGGCAGCAATTTATAGTTACAGATGAAATCTTTAAGAAAATCTTTTTCCTGCTCTCTGGCCAACAAATGGTGACAGTAGCCTATTTGATTGATGTAAAGCCATTTGAAGTCATTTTAAGCAGAGTGAGCTACAAAAATGGCAGAGGATCCGATTAACATTTTTTATTCAGTCTCTTTTTCAAAAGGAAGAAAATATCCCAGTTACATGATTTTCATCAACTGTTGCTTGAATTCCATTGCTGCCCAAATCAGACACAAACAACAGCATCTGAGCTGTATGATCTGCTTCTTTTAAAATAAAGTTTTAGAGCATACCACTGGTTTTTGACACATTTATTCCATAATATATTAAACACAGTGCATCTTCAGTCATTATTAAACATTTTTAAATGTACAGTTAAGAAAACATAACATATAACATGTGACACAGCGTGTGTTTTTATGACACTGCATTAGAATCATTACTAAAGGAACAAGGCAAATGTGGCATGCTGTTTTTAAAGTATGGTGAAAATTTGACAACAATAACTGCAATAAAAATAACCTAAATGTATATACAGATTATCTTCTATGGACCTTAAAACAGACAACTTATATTAAAAACACCTTTTTATGATGAGTCCCCTTTTCATTATCTATTACCTTAATTCAAATTCTAATATTGTCCATATGTGGAAACTGTTCCATGAAAAAACTGCCACTCCTATTTTTGGATGATCAAGGGAACACTGTCCACAACTGTAGAGCAATCCTGAACCTTTCAGAACTGATGGAAATGGCAATTTTTAAAAAGTGGGGTTTAAATGCAGAATTAGAATTAAAAGGGGTACAAAATAATGTGAAACATATCTTAAAAATAGAAGAGTATAAAAGAATTAGAGAAAGAAAATGCAACCAATGGCTTCTTAGACAGTGATTTGTTTATTAAATTGTTGAATTTTAAGTGAAAATTCTTAACGTACTTGAAAATTCTTGTGTGCTATTTTCCCCCAAGAATGTTGGAAAGCTATCTAATTTAAAAATTTATATGCCTTGGGCTTCCCTGGTGGCGCAGTGGTTGAGAGTCCACTTGCCGATGCAGGGGACACGGGTTTGTGCCCCGGTCTGGGAGGATCCCACATGCCACGGAGTGGCTGGGCCCATGAGCCATGGCCGCTGAGCCTGCGCATCCGGAGCCTGTGCTCCCAACGGGAGAGGCCACAACAGTGAGAGGCCCGTGTACTGCAAAAAACAAAAAGCAAAAACAACAACAAAAAAATGTATATGCCTTTTATTTATTTGTATATATTTACATATAGTATGCAGTATTCATTTTTTAATCTACTGTTTTGTGAGATTTAACATTTGCATAGACTCTTGTAACCACCATCCCCAAAAGATATAGAATGGTTCCAACAACCCACAGAATTTCTTCTTGCTGACCTTTTGTAGTCAACCCACACCCCCTCATGCACCTAACAAAATGGTATAGCCGCTCAGGAAACAATCTGGCACTTTCTCACATTTTAATTTGACCCATAAATTATTAACATATTTACAGAATCGTCTGGGAGGAAAATGTGACTTTAACATATTAGATACTGATTTATCATAGAATACACCAGAGAAAGAGCCCAAAAAGTGAAAAACTTAACATTTTTCATACTGATGAAGACTGGAGTCTATAAAGAAAACCATCCCACAGGCTATCCACTGTTGACACATAGCTATGAGAAAGTAAATGATGGAAAAACTGGAACTCAGTTATAGGAGCTATCTCTCATAACCAGGTGTCTTTAGCTTGAGTTCAATCCACATGTCAACATATGTGGATATATGATTCCCCCAGCTCTGCGTAATGCTCTTTTCCTGATGCATACCAGAGCAATCACTCAGAATGAATAAACTGGGCATTGATTTGGGGATAATAAACTCCCCTGCCTCATGCACACTCTATAGCTGTCCTCTTGGCTCTAGCCACCAAACCAAATTCATTTAGATTTTTCTACAACCCTTTCTATATTTTATTGTTGTTGAGCCTACTTTCCTGTGTACACTTTTCAAATAGATTTGGAAGCTAACTTCTTGAAATATAAGAACCACACATGGTCTGTTTCCTTGTAATTGAAAACTAAGTTTCCAGAAGTTGGTGCATCTAAGTTTGGTTACGTCCACCAAGTTAGAAGTGAATAGAGAAAAACATCATTAAGAGAGTTGTGGCTACAAAAGAAAGTTTCTTCCATTAGATGAGAGGTTAGACTGCATGACCTCTAAGGTATTTTCCAAGACTTAATGACCATCCCTAGAATAGAACTTTCTGTGCCATGATATGTTAATTTACTGACTGAATTATGCTATGCCACCTCCCCACATCACTTGGCCTATGTAGACTGAACTCTAGTGAGTTTGATAAGCATTTAGCTGCTTGTTAAAATCAAGCTTCTGGAACTTTAATTAACAACTGACTTGTCACTAGTTTTATTTTATTTGAGATTCTGACTTTTCATTTGAGGGCAAATTATGCTCTTCATCTGGCAAAACCTCAGCTGTTGTTATCCTCCGGCAGTATTTTAAGTAGCACATTTTTATGCCATGTCACATTGACGTGATGTTCACTTCTCCATGGCCTTGTACCTTTAGACCTTAGCATTTTTACTTTTCACTAGATCCTTCCCACTTGATATAAGCTGCATAGTAATTCAGGAACATATACCTTGAGAAGGAAATAAAAATATGCAGAATTTTAGTTAAATACGTAAATGTGGATTTAAGAGTGAGGTGAACACATGATAGAAAAGGAAAAAAATAATTCTCATATAGCTTGTCATATAGGGACCCATACACATACTACCATTCAAAGACATAGGACAACACACACACACGCACACATACACACATATATGAACACATGCACACACACAAAACATACTTTATACTAAATGAAGAATGGATTAAAATATTTCCTCTAAAATCAAGAAGTAAATATGTCTTCTATAACTACTTCTATCCAATATTATCCTGGAACAACTAACTAGAACAGAAAGACAAGAAAAAAGTATGAGGTTTACAAAGGAGCAAACACATCTATAATTGTTTGAATAGAATAACTGAATATATAGAAAGCTAAAAAAATTACAATAAGTTTTGAGTTCATAAGAAAATTTATAAACATTGCTAGAATCAAAATTAATATTCTATAGTTGGTTGCATTTCTACATGACAGTAACAAGCACTTAGAAAAATTATAATGAAAATGTTATTTGTCACAACTAAATAAATATATTATAAATAATATCTAACAAACTAGATATATATGCAAGGTCATCATGAAGATTTCTTTTTAGCTTTGTGGAAAGACATAAAAAAGGTGGGGGGGAATGAAAAATGGAGGAGATATGGGGATATATGTATACATTTGGCTGATTCACTTTGTTATACAGCAGAAACTAACACAACATTGTAAAGCAATTATACTCCAATAAAGGTGTTAAAAAAAAAAGCAGAAAAAAAAAAAAAGAAACTAAATAGGAAGATATTTTCCCTATGAATGCAATGTGTATTTGCATTCTAAAACAGAAAAACTGGATTAGGAATGTAGTCATTCTTACTTAGAAAACTGATTTCTATTATTTATTAAATTAGTAATAATACCTCCATTCCAAGGAGAAGGAACACATACTCAGACAAAAAAGAAATATCTTGAAACATGAAAATAACTGATAGCCTTCAGCATTAAAAATAAGAACTAAACATATGGGGAGCTATACCATATTCATAGATTGGAAGATTTAATAATTTTTGATAGTTCACCTACATTGATATATACACATTTACATAGAGTCAAAGTAATCCCAATCAAAGTCCCAATAGTATCTTGTATGGAGTTTGACATACTGGTTCTAAAATTTACATGAAAAATCAAAGCTCAAGAACAGCTAAATTACTCTGGAAGTACACAAGGTAGAAAAATGTGCTTTTCTAAATATCAAGTTTTAAAGATATGGTAATTAAGACTGTGACAGTAACAAGATGGGTAAATATTTCAATAAAAATTTGAAAAAGATGAAAATTCAGAATAATGGGAAAAAAGGAAATAACCAATAAATCATTAATTATCCCCATAAAAAAATTTCCTAGCACCAATTCCAAAAACTCATTTTCTCTGGATTAGAGTCATAATAACAAAAATCAAAACTATAAATGAATTAGAATACAATATAAGAGAATGCCTTTCTGATCATTGAATAACAAATAATTTCTCATGAAAGACTTAAAAATATTAACCAGAAAGGAAAACATTAATACACTTAACTACCTTACAAGTAAGAATTTCTGTTAGAAAAAAGGTATCTTAAAGACAATGAAAAACAATTCAAGTGTTGGAAGAATTAATGTTTAACACATATAAACTGGAAAAGGTTTAGGCTCTAGTCTATATAACGTAGTTCTACAATTCATAAACAAAAAGCAAATAATAAGATTGGACCAAAAATAAGCTCTATGTGAAAGAAAATAAAGTATATAAGTATAATCTTATAGCTATTAGTTCAATTAATATCATCAGATACAATTTAATACCTATCATATTTGCAAAAATATTTTAAAGTCTAAAAATATCAAGCATTTGTAAAGATATGGAGCAACTGAATCAAAGTGTTCAGCTTTTCATTCAATGCTATACTATACTATAGTGTAGCTCTGAAAAAGGATGAACTGTAGCTACAGATATCACCATGGATAGATCTCGTAATAGTGAATTTTAAAAGAAAATTGGAGTTTAATACATAAATGTCTTCCATTAATCACGCTTTAAATATTAAGAATGACAGATATGTGTGTGTGTACATCTTGAAATAAGTCTTATAGAGAAATTACAGGCAACAGGGAAGGAGATTGTTATAGTTTGATAACCCACTATCTATGTCACACACACATATTTCTTGATATGGTTAAGGTAAAAGTGTAATATTTGTTTATATATATAAGCTCTTGGAAAAGATATTGTAATGTAATAACACATACTTTAATATGAAGTTTCATTTTTAGCTATCTTTGGGGTATTCTTATTTTAAATCTTATTTCTAAGTGTATGGTGCTTTACAGTTTCCACACACACATTTTCTCGATTGCTTGTTACACATTTCACTTGAAGTACTAGCACCCTGTTACAGAACACAGGAAACTGAGGGTCCTAAATGCTAAGTAACATTAAGAACACATAGCTAATATGTGTAATAACAGGAAAACCTCAAATATTACTGACTGACACATTTCCAAATTTTTAAACACCAGCACTATCTTTCCCATGATATCTATCCATTTAATTATTATTCATTCATTTTCTATCTATGAGTAAGCTAGTAAGGACACCTGAATTTTCAAAGCATGCATAGTCCAAAGCCACTTTGTTGTCCACTTTCAACTTTACTATGACCCTAGATACTAGGATTTTCAAATATCATGATTCTAATTTTTCTGGAAAACTTGAGACTGACAGTAAACTGATCGAATACTTGGTATTACCATAACTCAATTATTTTACTGCTATATTTAAATGCTTATAGTCTGGGTTTATCAGTCAGAACTCTTTTTCTTTCAAATAAAATTACACACACATACACACACACACACACACACACACACACACACACACACACACACATATAACCAAGATGTATAGTTCTCGCTTATGTAATAACACCAAAGGAAAGGCATTCTCTCTAACCTTTGCTGCTGTTTTTCTCAGCTAGCCACTGTAATTCTCTGCCACCAGTTCCTCCACTAACATGAAACCATGGGCACCAGTGCCTCTGATTTTTCATTACTACTCCTGTGTCCCCAAAATTCCCCCCTAAAAGAGACTCTTTCTTAATGGTTCCTGGGAGCAACAAAAGGATATACTTTTCTCCAGCCTGGCTCACAAGTCCATAGGTGTAAACTGAGGGAATGGATCTCTTACCAGAAAGGAAGAAGGAGGCCTAGAACACTATCATTCTACATCTGGTCATATACCACACTTTCCCTTCCCATTTCAGATGAGGCAGCTGGAGACAAATGCCATTCAACGATCCATCAAAGTCACAGAGTAAGAAGAACAATATGACTAAATTCCTGCTCTCCTGAGTCTCATATCAAAGTTTCTAACACCCTACTAAAATTTTTAGAAAGGCTCTTGTTCACAAAGTTTGGTGCATCTCATTCTCTGCAAAATAATAGCCAGCTCTGGTCAGCATGGACGATTGTTTCAAGCACCATCATAAGTGATTGATTAGGAGATTCCTTTAGAGCTGGAGAATATAAATCAACCCAAATAGGATACTGTCACTCTTGACTCTAGCACAGTAGAATTTGTTCTCACAAGTCTTCTTTATTTGCAAGTTTTGGATGAGGCAACACTCTCCAGCAGACAGACAGATTAACTCCCAGTAGCAGTTACAATGTTCTTAATGATAAAGCCCTTTGGGGGTTAATTTTATACATCATCTTGTTTCAGCACTGGAGTCCTTTCTGAACACTCAAAAGATGTGCTCATACTAACAAAACAAGTGAAGCAATGGTTTGCACATATCTGGTATTCAACAAAAGGATCATTATATTGAATTAAATGCAAGCTGCAGCCATACAAATTGGGGAAACAAGAAACAAATATTTTTTAAGTACTGCTTAAATGTTCAGACTAATTTTAGATGTCTTTGTAAAAACTGAAGAAGAAAACATGATAACCCTTATGAGTAGTTAGAAAAACTGACTATGAAGAATTTTTCTGAGTTCTAGAGTTCTTGGCAAAGATGATGTGCACTGCAAGGGCATGGCAAAGGGAGAGTGTGAATTGGAGTGACTACCATGAGAAAATGTACTGTGAAGTGGACCTTGAATGAATGATTCAGCAGATGGAAAATGAAGGGGCAGGGGACAAACAGTATTGAGGGGGTCATTACGAGCATGTGTGCTGAGGTAAGGTAGCCCTAAATTATTTGATCTGTTGCTACTACCTTTATTGAACATCTGCCATATGCAAGGTTCCAAGGAATAAAATAATTAGGACAATTTCTATCTTTGACAGTCTTTCTCCCTTAACAAAGAGATAATAAGAGAAATAATTATTCAAAGTTTAAAAATACAAGATAGGAATAGTGGTTTTACTGGCTGAGTTCACAATCACTAGAGACATTAATAAAAGTAGGTACCTGGGAGTTTCTAATTAAGTGGCACTGGGACTGACCCAGAGTCTAGTTATAAACCCAGCTATATAAATATTCAGTGATGATAGGAAGAAAACCTACACTGGGAGGGAGGCAGCAAAATGAATGGCAACAAAAAAAGGCAGACATGAAAAGCATGAAGGAAAAACAGGACAGTGCTCTAGGTCTGGTAGAAATCCCCAAAAGTCAATATCATTATTTCTAATCCAAAGAGATAGGAATAACAATGATGCAGATATTAGGCAGTTAAGAGGTGGAGCTGGTATTAGAGAGGCAGGGCAATAAGAGATGCATTCAGACATGTTGGAGTTTGAGGAAACCAAATTTCCAGGGTAATCATCACGTGACTTAACCCCTCCATATCTTTGTAGACATAGCATTAGAAAAGATGAGTCACTATTAAGCCCCAGAGGAAGAGAATGAGCAGAAAAATATCAAGAATTCTTGCTAAAGTTGGATGGAGACTCTGAAATAAGTTTAGTCCAAGCAGGAATTAATAAAGGCAATCATGTACAATCAACACTTATGTGGATTTAAGTCATGTGATTCAAGAGCTTAAAACAGAGTTAAATTAGACCAGATAGCAGCTTTCAGAGCAGCAGCCTAGGTGCAAGAATGTTTTACTTTCAGGAGATTTCACTGAGGTATTACTGAGAGACAGAGCATTTTACAGTAAGTGAGGCAGGATTCATAGTAAATCACAGCTGAAGGTAGAAGTGGGTGTAATATAAGCATGCCTTTATGGAGAGGTATAAGTTCTTCTACTTACATATATGCAGCATTGAAGAGACAAAAAAAAAATCGCTTGAAGGTTTTTTGTCAGGCTGCATTCCTCTTTCCCATTCACAGGCAATTTACTTTGAGCTGAATCTTGAAAAGAATATCTTGACATCTAGCAAAGGGGTTAACCTTTTAGGAAGCTTTTCGATATTTATATATCAAAACACTTTGTAAGTTTTCCCCTTTCGGGAAAAATCTTGTATATGCATCTAGGGGCCTTTTACAACACTGTCCTGACTCACATCTTCATGTAGTTCTATAGATTTGCTTCTTTCATGCCCCTTCTGTTGTTAGGGAAATTTCGCTAGGCTTTGCCCCCATGCCAAATATGGGAGACACAATTTAATTGGAATTTCATTGAATAGATACATCAGTTTGGTAAGAATTAACATCTCAATTTTGAGTTTTCTGATCCAGGAATATAGTATAAATTTCCATTTATTTGGGTCTTTTAAAATTTCTCTTAGGTATGTTCAATAGTTTTCAATGTACAGGTTCTGCAAACTTTTTGTCACATTCATTATTATTTCAGATATGATGCTTTTGTTAATGGTACTTTTATTTTAATTTATGATTGTGCATTTCTATTATATGAAAATACAGTTGAATTTTGTAAATTTATCTTATGTACTACAAATTTCCTAAACTCACTTCTTACTAGCTTTTTGTAGATTCCACAGGATTTTCTAAATACGTAATTATGACATTTTTTATTCTTTTTTCAATTTGGATCTCAATTGCTAATTGCACTGGCTAAAATGTTAAGTATTATACTGAATGAAAGTGGCAAAGGTGGACATCCTTGCCTTGTTGCTATTCTTAACTGGAAAACAATCAGTCTTCCCCCATTAAGTATGAAGTTAGCTGTAGAATTTTCATAGATAGCCTGTATCAGGTTGAGGAAGCTCCCTTCAATGATAATTGTTGAATGTTCTAGGTTTCTTTTAAATGAAAAATGGATATTGGATTTTTTTCTGTGCATTTATTAAGGTGATTTTTTGTTTGTTTTTAACCTGTTAATATGGTGAAATACATTATTTAATTACAAATTTCTTGTGTGCCATTTTGTCAAGATGCAATATACTTTTTGTTATTGAATTCAATTTATTAAAAATTTGTAGAGAATTTTTGAATCTGTGTTTAAGAAAATATTGGTCAGTGGTTTTCTTTCCTTCTGATGTCATTGTTGGTTTTTTGTATCAGTGGAACATGGCCTCAAAGAATCAGTTGGCTAGTGTTCCTCTTTTTCAATTTTTGGAAGAGTTTGTGTAGAATTTGTTTTATTGCTTATCTAAGACATTGGTATAATTGACAATAAAGCCATCTGGGCCTGGAGTTTTTCTTCATGAAAAGGTTTTTAACTAAAATAAATTTAATATATAAAGGTTATTTATATTATATATTTCTTTTTTAGTAAATTTTTTGTGGTGTGTGTTTTAGAAGGAATTTGTCCATTTCTGCTAAATTGTAGAATTTATTGACAAAAAAATTGTTAATAGTACTCTCTCTCATTTCTGATATTAATAATTTGCCTCTCCTTTTTCCATGTTTAATGTGACTAAAAGTATGTTATTTTATTGATCTTTCATGAGAACCAGCTTTTGGTTTCACTTCTCTATTTTTTCTGTTTTCAATTTAATTGATTTCAGATCAGATCTTTATTATTTTTATTATTACCCTTTCTTATACTCTCTTTGACTTAAATCTACCCTTCTATTTCAGTTTCCTTTGGGTGGGAGTTGAGGTTTGAGAGCTTTTTAAATAAATGTATTCAATATTTGGTGATATATATTTCCCTCTAGGTACTACTTTAGCTGAACTTAAAAATTGATATGTTTTCTTTCAGTTTAAAATACCTTATAATTTTAGAAATGTTTTATAATTTCTAAGTATTTAAATACTTTCCAGATTTTTTTTTATTAATTTCAAATTTCATTCCTTTTTATTCAGAGAATACAATGTGTATGACTGGTGTCCTTTTGAATTTACTAAATCTTTAAATATATTGAAACTTCTTTTATACCTATAACATAGGCTATTTTCATAAATGTTCTATGTGTACTTGAAAAGGATGTATATTTTGTTCCTATTATATGGTATGTTCTATGAATATCAATTATATTGAATTGATTGATAGGACTGTTCAGCTGTTCCATAATAATACTTTCTATCTACTTGTTCATTCAGTTATTGAGAAATGGGTACTGATAATTGTGGAATTGCTTATTTGTTTATACCCTTGCAGTTCTTGTCACACATAGCTTAAAGTTCTTTCACTAGGCTCATAAATGTTTATAATTGTCCTATTCTCTTGTTGAACTGACCATTTTATTGTAATGAAATGAACCTGTTTGTCCAAGGTGATATATTTACTCTGAAGTCATTTATCTGATATTACTACAGTAGCTCTCACTTTTAAAAAATTGGCATTAGCTTGACATAGCTTTTTCCATCTTTTTGTTTGTAATATTTTTGTGTCTTTTTATAAAAATTCATTTATTATAGACAGCATAGAGTTAGGTCTTGTTTTTAATCCAATTTGATAGACTGTTTTCATTAGGGTGTTTAGACCACATGTATTTAATGGAGTTATTACGCAGTTAAGTCCAAATCTATAATTTTGTTACTGGTTTTCTATTTGTCTCATCAGTTTTGTGTTCACTCTTTCTTCTTTTTTTGCATTTGAATTACACATTATACATTTGAAGTATTGTTTACAATTCCACTTTATCTCCTTTGTAACTCTTCTGTACTTTTTACTAGTTGCTTTTGGATCCATAGATTACAATTTTAATTTATTAAAGCTCATCTCCATAGGATATTATACTACTTCATATAAAGTGTCATAACTTTATAGTAATACTTTTATTTCTCCCTCTCGGGCCTTTATTGTAGTGTTTACATCTTCTATTTTTACATGTTATAAATGCACAATGCATTCTTATTTTTGCTTTAATCAGTCAATTATCTTTTCACGAGTTTTAAACAGAAAAAATGTTTATTATATTTACACTCATTGCTACTATTTACAGTTTCTTGCCTTCAATAGTGTAGATGCGTATTTCCTTCTGGCATCAATTTTCTACTGCCCACAGGACTTGGTTTAAGAACTCTTGAATTACATGTTTGCTGATTATGAATTCTTTCAGATTTTGTATGTTTTTAAAAAGTCTTTATTTCATATTTATTTTTGAGAGTTTTTTTTTGTATATAGAATTCTATTTTGGCATTTTTTTTTCCTGTAACACTTCAAGAATGTTTCTCCATTTCCTTCTTTGCATTGTATTAGACAAGATGTCTGCTACCATTCTTATGATTGTTTCTCTGTCCATAATCTGTCTGTTTTCCCTGGATCCTTTTAAAGATTTCTCTCTATTTTTAGTTTTAAGTCATTTGACAATCACCCATGGTATGCCTTAGTCTATATTTTTCATTTTCCTTGTGTTTGGGGTACATTGAGCTTCTTAAATCAGTTTGTGTATAGTTTTCATATATTTGGGAATTTTCAGCCATTATTTCTTCAAATAATTTTCTCCATCACCATTCATCTCTCCTCTTTGGAGGAATAATTCCATATACATATAAAATAGACCACTCAATTTTGCTCTGAAGCTCACTGATGCTCTTGATTTTTTCCCTGTCTTTTTCCTCTCTATATTTCATTTTGAAAAGTTTCTATTGCTATGTCATTAATTTCACACATCTTTCCTTCTGCAGTGTCTAATTTGCTATTAATCTCATCCAATGTAATTTGAACTTCAGACATTGTGGTTTTCCTTTAAAGAACTTTGATTTGGGTCATTTTTTATAACATACTTGTATCTGCTTACAGGATCAATTGTCCATTTTTGTTCTACTTTCTTGAACTTATGGAATATAGTTATAAAATTATAAATAAACTTATCTACAAATTTTGTCATCTCTGTCACTTCTGGACCTGTTTGTATTGACTGGTTTTTTTTCCTCTTTATGTGCCATATTACTCAGCTTCTTCCATGCTTGGTATTTTTTATTTTTTGCGAGACATGTATTTCATTTTGTTGGACATTAAATATATTTTATTCCTATAAACATTTCTAAAAGTTTGTCTGGGATGCAGTCAAGTTACTTGAAATTATTTAGCTCCTTTCATATCTTGCTTTTGAGCTACATTAAGCAGGATGAAGGCAACATCACCCCTAGAACTAAGTTTGCCTTACTATTGAAACAAAATTCTTCTGAGAATTCAATATTTTGCCCTGTGGATTATGAAGTTTTTTCTCTGCCTGGAAAAAACAATACTTATTCACAGTTCTGCATGATACCCAGGAACTGTTCTTTACAATATTTTCAAGTAGTTATTTCCCTGGCCTTAGATAATTTCTTCACATGCGTGTACTGACATGGACTCAGTTGAAGACTCAAGACGTACCCTCAGCAAACATGGAGCTCTCTTTCTACAGTTCTAACATCTCTAATACTGTGCCTTATGAACTTTGTCCTTCTTGGATTTTCAAATCTATCAACTCAATTCAGGGGACCCACCAGAATCCCCTGTATTGCCCCTCCCTTTTAGTGTCCTAGATATTTTCTCCAGACAATATGCTGATATCATAGGATTCACCATATTCATATTCCATTACAGAGGAATCACTGTTCTTTGCTGTCTAGCTCCAAATGACTTGATATCTATTAACCCATATATTATGTTTAGTTTTGTTTTTTTTTTTTCTTTATTGGAGTATAATTGCTTTACAAAGGTGTGTTAGTTTCTGCTTTATAACAAAGTGAATCAGTTATACATATGTCCCCATATCTCTTCCCTCTTGTGTCTCTCTCCCTCCCACCCTCCCTATCCCACCCCTCTAGGTGGTCACAAAGCACCGAGCTGATCTCCCTGTGCTATGTGGCTGCTACCCACTAGCTATCTATTTTACATTTGGTAGTGTATATATGTCCATGCCACTCTCTCACTTTGTCCCAGCTTCCCCTTCCCCTTCCCCATATCCTCAAGTCCACTCTCTACAAGTTCTGTGTCTTTATTCCCATCTTGTCCCTATGTTCTTCATGACCTTTTTTTTTTTTTTTAGATTCCATATATACGTGTTAGCATACAGTATTTGTTTTTCTCTTTCTGACTTACTTCACTCTGTATGACAGTCTCTAGGTCCATCCACCTCACTAGAAATAACTCAGTTTCATTCCTTTTTTGGCTGAGTAATATTCCACTGTATACATGTGCCACATTTTCTTTATCCATATATCTGTTGATGGACACTTACGTTGCTTCCTTTGAATTATGGTTTTCTCAGGGTATATGCCCAGTAATGGGATTGCTGGGTCGTATGGTAGCTCTATTTTTAGTTTTTTAAGGAACCCTCATACTGTTCTCCACAGTGGCTGTATCAATTTACATTCCCACCAACAGTGCAAGAGGATTCCCTTTTCTCCACACCCTCTCCAGCATTTATTGTTTGTAGATGTTTTGATGGTGGTCATTCTGACTGGTGTGAGATGATATCTCATTGTAGTTTTGATTTGCATTTCTCTAATGATTAATGATGTTGAGCATTCTTTCATGTGTTTGTTGACACTCTGTATATCTTCTCTGGAGAAATGTCTATTTAGGTCTTCTGCCCATTTTTGGATTAGGTTGTTTGTTTTTTTGATATTGAGCTGCATGAGCTGCTTGTAAATTTTGGAGATTAATCCTTTGTCAGTCACTTCACTATCAAACTCTTAAAGGAAAACATAGGCAGAACACTCTATGGCATAAATCACAGCAAGATCCTTTTTGACCCACCTCCTAGAGAAATGGAAATAAAAACAAAAATAAACAAGTGGGACCTAATGATACTTAAAAGCTTTTGCACAGCAAAGGAAACCATAAACAAGATGAAAAGACAACCCTCGGATGGGAGAAAATATTTATGTTTAGTTTTTTAACTTAATTTTAGCAGGATAAATTTTATCCCTGTTATATCATCTTGGCCAGAGGGTCTCATCTATAATATCTTTGTTTAAAAATGATTACTAATTTTATAGAAAGCATACTTTTTGTTGTTTTGTTGTTTACTGTTCAATATTATCTATAAGAGATATTTGTGTACCTACAACGCTTTATCTTTTAAAAGTTGTATTGTTTGGGTTTTCATATTTAAATCTGTAATAAAAACGAAATAGAAATTTGTTGATATCTGACCCTATATCCATTTTAAATGTGTTTGCTTATTCATTTATATTTTAATTATTACTGTCATAAATTGTAAATATCATAAAATTTATCATCTTACACATTTTAAGTGTACAATTCAGTGATAGTAAGTATATTCAGAGTATTGTGCAACCATCACCACTCTCTATTTTGAGATGTTTTACATCATCCTGAACAGAAACTCTGTACGCATTAAGTAATAACTCATCATTGTTCCATACGCTCAGCTCCTGGTAACATTTACTCTAGTTTAAATCTCTGTGAATTTGCCTATTATATTCCACATACATGGAATCACACATTACTTGTCCTTCTTTAAATAATTATGGTAGTTTGTGTATTTCTAGGAATCTGTCCATTTCTTCTAGCTTATCCGATTAGTTAGTGTACAGTTATTCCTGAAACTGTTTTATAAAGTTTTTATTTATGTAAGGTCAGTAGTAATGTCTCTCCTTACACTTCTCAATTTAGTAATTTTAATTATTTTTCTTCCTAGTCAAACTAGCTAAAAGTTTGTCAATATCGTTGATCTTTTGAAAGAACCAACTTCTTGTTTCATTGATTCCTTCTATTATTTTTCTATTTTATGTAATTTTTTATTTTTCCTTCCTTCTGCTAGCTTTGCTTTTAGATTAATTTACTGTTTCTAGTTTTTTAAGGTATACAGTTAGACTATAATTTGAGATCTTTTTAATGTATGTGCTTACAGCTATAAATTTCCCTCATAACTTCTTTCACTGCATCACATAAGTTGTGGTATTGTTTTTTTGTTTTTCTTCCTTTCATTTATCTATAAGGCATTTTATAATTTCCCTTGCAATTTCTACTTTGGCTCAGTAGTAGTTGTGGAATGAGCTGAATTTCCACATATTTAATAATTTTCCAGTTTTCCTTCTGCTACTGATCTCTATTTTCATTCCATTATGATCAAAAAAGATATTTCATATGATTTTAATCTTTTAAAATATATTAAGACTTATTTTGTGGCCTAAACTGTGGTCAATTGTAGAGAATTTTTAATGTCCGCTTAAGAAGAATGCATATTCTGCAGTTCTTGAGTTTATATGTCTATTATGCAGTTTATATGTCTATTATGTCTAATTGGTTTATAACATTGTTTACCTCCTCTATTTACTTATTGACTTTCTGTCTGATTGTTCTATTCATTATTTAAAGGGAGGTATTGAAGACTCCAACGGTTATCATAGAATTGTTTATTTCTCCTTTCAATTCTATTATATATTGTGGGGTTCTTTAGTGAGGTGTGTGCATTTTTATAATTATTTCCTGGTTTGAAACTTCCATCAACATATAATGCCCTTCTTGGTCTCCTGTAAACAGTTTTTTACTTGAAGTCTGTTTTTCTGACAATAATATAGCCACACTCCAATTCTATTTATGTTACTGTTTACATGAAATATCTTTTCCCTTCCTTTTACTTCCTTATTTTGTTGTCTGGCCTTTTCCATGCTTATAACACTTCAAAGATGTTACACTTTGTGTAATTTTTCAGCTATTTTTGTCCTTATACCTAAAGTCAGTCTTTTGTAGACAGTAAAAAGATGGACTTTGTTTTTTATCCACTCTGCCAATTTCTGCTTTAAATAGTTAATTTTAATCTATTTACATTTAAAGTAATTAGTGATGAGGAAGAAGTTATTTCTGCTGTTTAGCTGTTAGTGTTCTGTGTGTCTTATTTATATTTTATTCCTTGATCTTGCCATTATTGGCTTTAGTGCAGCATTTTGATTTCCTTCTTCTTTCCTTTTCTATATATTTATTATTTATTTCTTGGAGGTTACATTGGAGGATTATAGCATTTTAAATTCAGAGGAACTTAGTTTCAATAATATAAATTTAGTTTCAGTAGTATGCAAACACTCTGTCCCTATACATTTTTCCTATGTATATTATTATTGTCAGTCTTCTTGTGTCCTTATACCTAAAGTCATATTACATCTTTATACATTGTGCACCCATTAACATAGATTTATAATTACTGTTTTATACATTTCCCTTTTAAATCATATAGAAAAGAAGTTATAAACCAAAGGTACATTGATATTGGCTTTTCTTTTGCCTATAGTTAACTTTACCAGTGTTCTTTATTTCTTCAGCTAGCTAATATTACTGTTTCATGTTATTTTCATTTCATGGTAAAGGACTCCTTTTAATATTTCTTGCAAAATTCTGCATAATCTATTCAAATTTGCTGAACTTTGCTTCTACCTGCCCAAATCTGCTGTTGAACAATTTTAGTGACTTTTTCATTTAATCTATAGTACATTTCACCTTCAGAATTTCTGTTTTGTTTCTTTTTATAATTTCTATCTCTTTATTGATAGTTTCATTTTTTTCATGCATCATTCATTTATTGTTTGCTATAGGTTTTAAAAATATATTTACTTTATCAAGTTTGTTTCTATGCTAATTTTCTAAAACTTTTCAATTTATTTTTAATCAAGAATGACTTCTGGAGTTTATCATTTTATCTAATTAAGATAATTGATTTTAATCTGTTAATGTGGTGGATTACAGCATCAAATGATGTTTTAATGTTTAGTTAATTCAGCATTCTTGGAATAAGGCAATGTTGGCCATATGTATTACACAAACATACACATACTCAAATGTTTGGGTATATTTAGAAAGATATCGTACTAAATTTGTTTTAAAATAATATTTATACTTATACAATATAGAATTTAAGCTCCTTAAGTGTGGATTATTTTGCATACCTGATATACTATTGTATTTCTAACACTAGGAATAAAGCTTAACACCTAACAGATGTTTTATACATTTTTTTTGTTTGTTTGTTTTTGGTTTTTTGTGTTTTATTGTGGCACGCAGGCCTCTCACTGCCATGGCCCCTCCCGAGCACAGGCTCCGGATGCGCAGGATCAGTGGCCATGGCTCATGGACCTAGCCACTCCACAGCATGTGGGATCCTCCTGGACCAGGGCATGAACCCATGTCCCCTGCATTGGCAGGTGGACTCCCAACAACTGCGCCACCAAGGAAGCCCCTATACATTTGTTTTTAAAACATAAAAGAATTAAATGAATAAATGAACTTGATATAAGTTTTATTTCTTCCACTTTCCATGTCAGGTTCATTGCCAAAGTTACAGTTGCCAAAGAAAGGTTAATGAACTTGAATATTGGTCAATATAAATTTCAAAAATTTAAAATCAATATGAAAATATAGAACAAAAACCATAAAAGAATATCCAAAATCTGCATTAGCACATTCAATACACTAAAGTATATGAAATTACTATCCCAAAAGAAAAAATAAGATGAAATAAATATTTGAAGCAATAATGATTTTGACAAAACCAAAACACCTAAGTGTGTCATAGTCAACCTGTTTAAAACCAAAGACAATAAGAAAAATTTAAAGGCCATTAGAAAAGAGGTGACACATTAACCACAACAGAACAAAAAGGAGTAATATATAATATTTCTTCTTACTTACCATGCAAGTAAGAAGATGCTAGATTAAATATATTTAAAGTGTTGATTGGAAAATTATCCAAATTCTATACTCAACAATACTCTCCAAAATTAAGGTAATATAAAGACTATTTTAGACAAGCATTGAGTAAAACAATACTAAAGACTTAATCTACTAGAAATAGTAAAGGACAATTTTCAACCTGTAGGAATATATATATGTAGGTAAAAAACTTGAATCTACACAAAGAAATAAAAAGTACTGGAAATCGAATATATAAATATAAAATAAAATATTTTCTTTTTTTGTGTTTAATTGTTTAGAAAGTAACTAACCATTTAAATCAGACATAGTTGCAATGTATTATGCATTCAGGGTATATGTAAAAGTAAAACATAAAACAATAACACAAGAAATGGGAGAGCAAAATTGGGAATCTAGAGTTATAATCTCCTTACCTAAACATGAGATAGCATGATAATTTAGAAAACTAGACTTATAGGGCAACTGCTACAATATAATTTTTAAAGGTATAAATAATAAATCCATAGAGGAGAAAAGTAAAGTAAAGCATACCAAAATTTGGAAGTTGTGATTAAAGAAGTGGTTGGGGGGAAATTTTTAACATTTAATGCCTACATTAGAAACTGAAAATCCTAATATTAGCAATCTAAGCTTCTGGATTAAGAAACTAGAGAAATTAAATGAAAAGTAGGAAAGAAAAGTTATAGTAAATCTTAAAGCAGAAATAAATGCAAAATGAAAATAGAAGGAAATAGAGACAATAAATTAACCCAAAGCCTCATTCTTTAAAAAGATGACTCAATAGCCTAGAAGAAATGAGCAAATTCTTCAAAATGTACAATTTTCCAACAATGAACCAGGAAGAAATAGAAAATATGAACAAACCAATTACCAGTAATGACACTGAATCAGTAATTTAAAAACTCCCAACAAACTAAAGTCCAGGACCAGGTATCTTCACAGGTGAATTCTACCAAGCATTAAGAGAAGAGTTAACACCAAAACTTCTCAAGCTAGTTCAAAAATTTTCAGGGGAATAAACACTTCTGAACTCATTCTATGAGGCCAGCATCACCCAGATACCAACACCAGACAAAGATATCACAAAAAAGAAAAAAATACAGGCCAATAATAATGATGAACAAAGATGCAAAAATCCTCAACAAAACATTAGCAAACTGAGTCCAACAATACATTAAAAGGATTATACAACATGATCAAGTAGAATTTATCCCAGAGATGGAAGAATTTTTCAATATCTGCAAATCAATCAGTGTGATACACTACATTAACAAATTGAAGAATAAAAACCATATGATTATCTCAATAGATGCAGAAAAAGCTTTTAACAAAATTCCAGAGCAATTTATGATAAAAGAAAAAACTCTGCAGAAAGTTGGCATAGAGGGGACATACCTCAACATAATAAAGGCTATATATAATAAAACCCAGCTGACATCATAATTAATGGTGAAAAGTTGAAAGCATTTCCTCTAAGATCAGGAACAAGGCAAAGATGACCTTTCTCGCCACTTATTCAACATAGTATTGAAAGTCCTAGATACAGCAACCAGACAAGAAAAAGAAATAAAACGAATCCAAATTGGAAAAGAAGAATTAAAACTGTCACTGTTTCCAGGTGACATGATACTATAAATAGAAAATCCTAAAGACCCCACCAGAAAACTATTAGAACTCATCAATGAATTTGGTAAAGTTGCAGGATACAAAATGAATATACAGAAATCTGTTGCATATCTATACATTAACAAAGAACTATCAGAAGAGAAATTAAGGAAACAATCTCATTTACCATTGTATCAAAAAGAATAAAATACCTAGGAATCAATCTACCTAATGAAGTAAAAGACCAGTGCTTGGAAAACTATAAGATACTGATGAAAGAAGTTGAATACAACACAAACAGATGGAAAGATATGCCGTGTTCTTGGATTACAAGAATTAATTTTGTGAAAATGATCATACTATCCAAGGCAAACTACTGTTTCAATGCAATCCCTATCAAAATGCCAATGGCATTTTTCACATAACTAGAACAAATAATACAAAAACTTGTATGGAAACACGAAAGACTTCAAATAGCCAAAACGATCTTGAGAAAGAAATTCACAAATTTCTAGTCAGACTGACAAAAGGAAAAAGAGAGTGGTCACAAAATAACTAACATTAGGAAGGAAAAAAAGAGTAACTAATACTTAACTCACAGACATTTATAAAAATTAAACAGTTCATTATAAATATAGCAAAATATTTGCAGAATTTATAGACAGATAAATATAAAACATTGAAAACTAATTAGAGAAAATCTAAATAAACTGAATGATACAGCATTCATGTAGCTGTAATTCATGGACTGGAATACTCAATATTATTATGTTAGTTCTCTCTTATTTGATTTATATATTCAATATAATCCCAGTCAAAATCTCAGTAAGATTTTTGTAGATAGGGAAAAGCAGATTCAAAAATGCATGTATAAAAGAAAAGGAACTTGCATAGCTAAAGAATTTTAAAGAGAAGAAGCAAAGTTAGAGGATTCACATAACCTGATTTCAAGGCTTACTACAAAGTTGCTTTAATCAATACAGTGTGGTATTGACAAAAGGATAGATACAAAAATGAAACAGAATAGAGAACCAGAAATAGATCCACACACACAGTAAACTAATTTTCACAAAAATCCAAAGGCAACTAGATAGAGAAAGGATAGCATTTTCAATAAATTATACTAAAAAATGGCTATTCACATGCCAAAAATATAGCTTATAAATCCAAAATCATACCAAACAAAATAAATAAAAATTCAGAAATCCACACCATTAAATATAATATAGAAGCCCTCAAAAGAGACAGCCTTAAAAATAGCCAGTGGTAAAGGGTAGAGAACACTGAAAACAATGATAATTAAACTAAGAGTTAGCCTTTCAAGAGAAACAAAAGAAGTTGGTAGACTTTGGGAATTTTTTCATTTACTGAGGAGAATATAACTGTCAACCTAGAATATATATAAAAATAGACTATGTTTTAAGCACCAGGGAGAAATAAAGACATTTTTATATGAACAAAACTTAAGAAGGAAATTATAAAGGATATACTTTATGCTGAAAGGAATTAATTCTACATGGAAAGTCAAAAGTTAAAAAAGGAATGATCAGAACAATTAATTAATTAATTAATTAATTAAAATTCAGGTGTAAGTATATGTGAAACAAATATTGGCCAGACCCAAAATAATAATGATTCTATACAGAATAAAATTTTATATATTTAATTACAGTACTTATATTACATGTGTTGAGAGTGCAGTGATATGAGGTGATATGCCCTAAATTCCTTGTATTTTTAAAGAAGATGATAATATCTGTTAGCTTTAGACTCTAAGTTAAAGAACTTTAAAATTTTCCACCACCAACATCTAATAAATATAATTATAACACATAATTTTCAAAATTTTGGAGCTAATCAATTTTTAAAAATTAAAAAACTAGCAACAAGAGGGAGTAATATAGAAATTATGAGATAAATGGAGAATACAAATAAATGGTAAATATATAAAAAGCCTTTTTTCAAAGCAGACTAAATGTTTTACAGTTTGAAATGAAATGAAGATCAAATTAAATGCAATTTTAAAAATACATCCACAAATCACCAGGGGAAAGAGGGAGAGAAAATTAAAAGAGGGGAAAAAAAGTGTGACAGTACTCTCAGGCAATATTCATGTATAGGCACAGAGGTAAAAGAATTCACACATAATGGAAATATCATCAATTCACCAAGTAAGAAAAAGTTTCTAAACATATATAAATGTAGTAACTGAGTCAAAACATATTAATAAAAGAATTAGAAGAAATTTTAAAAGTCTACCATAATGGCAGGAGATTTTAATACAATACTCTCAGTAATTAATAGATCAATCAGAAAGGATGTAGAGGATTTGAACTACACATTAGCAAAATTGATCTAATCAGCAGATATAGAACAGCACACCCAATAACCACAGAAAACACACACTTCTCAAGTATATATGGAACATTTATAAACAATAGCCATAGACTTGGCTGTGAAGCAAGTTTCAACAAATTTAGAATAATTGATATAATAAATATTATGTTCACTGCCACAGTGCACTTAACTTAGAAATCAATTACAAAAAGCAGAACAGAGAAATCACGTATATTTAGAAATTAAGAAGCATGTTTAAAATGACTCAGAGGTCCAAAAGGGGTAATAATGAAGACTGCAAATGTTTATAACTTATCTGTATCCTAAAATTATAGGACAGAAATTACAAATTAGTACTTATGTGAAAGTGCACAGCCCTAAATGCTTATTTTTAAAATGACTAAAACAGTAAGATAAGCATGAATGTTAAAAGAAAGAAAAAGAACTCTAAAGAGAGTAGAAAGATGTAATTTTTTAAAAGAAATTAATTAAATGGAAAACAATGATGTAGTAGACAGTATAAAAAAAATACTCTGTGCGTGTGTGTGTGTGTGTGTGTGTGTTTTAAAAGACAGCAAAATAGTCACGTCTGATGAGAACAAAGCAAAATACTTGAATAACAGGCACTGGTAGTATTTAAAAAGGAATAAAATAATATAATGAATAGCATTATTTCAATAAACTTGAAAATGGACACATTTTCAGAGAAAATATCAAAACTAATTCAGAAAAGGAAACAACTATCCAATAACCACTGAATAAAATAAATCAACAGATAAAAATCTTCCTATAAAGAAACATCAGGCCTAGATGGTTTACTAAGAAAAAATCTATTTCAGAGTAGGGAAAAACAGGTACAAATTTATTATATTTCTTTTATCTTGAAATAATTTTAGACTTACAGATTTGTAAAGATAGTACACAAAGTTCCTACATGCTCTCCACTCAGCTTGCACAAAGGTTAACATCTTACCAAACCAATATATATTTATTAAATCTAAGAAATTAGTATTTATAAAGTTGTATTAACTAAACCAAAGACTTTATTCAGATTTTACAAGTTTATACACTAATATCCTTTTTCTGATTTAGGATATCATACAGGATACCACGTTGCATTTAATGATTATGTCTTGTTAGTAACCTCTGGTTTGACAGTTTATTTTTTCTTGCTTTTAATGACCTTGACACTTGCAGAATATCTCTCACTTTTAGTCTGTATGATGTTTCTCATAGTTTATGGAATACCACAGAGGTGAAATGCCCTCCTTATCATATCAGAGGGGACATGATATGAACATGACGTTATTCATGTTGTTAAACTTGATCACTTGATTAAGGTGGTGTCTGCCACTGTGAAATTCTCTACTGTAAAGTTACACTGTTTCTTTTTCCAAATGTTCGTTAAAAGCAAGTCACTAAGTCCAGCCAATACATTGGGAAAGAGGGAAATTAAATTCCATGTGCTAGGGGGAGGATATCGAATAATTTGTGGACAGAGGTTAAAACCACCACTGTAATCAATAAATATTTGGGAAGCTTTTCTTGAGGCCATAAAACTTTCCTGTTTTTCCTTTAAATTGCACCCGTTGTTTTGGCAGTGGATTTTCTCTGCTGCAATTATTATTGTGGTACTCAAATGGTGATTTTCTATTTTCTTCATTCCTATCAGGTATTATCTAATACCATTTTATTTCCTGTATGTACGTTTCCAATTTTATATATACATATATATGCTCTAATGATTTCTGCTTAGGCTTTGACAGCTTTTTCAGTTTGGCTCCTGTGTCCATTTGACATGCTTCCATCTTTTCTTTTTTCTCATTTACTTACTATCATTACAAGACTCCAGACACATTTGTACTTTCCCTGGTCCAGACCTAGAATCAGTCATTTCTCCAAGGAGAAAGTTATTAGAAGCCAATAAAAGGGTGCTAAGATGCTCAATGCTAGTGTATCACTGCTTCTAGGAAATATATATATATATATATATATATATACACTAACCCATATATAGACACATCTCTATATTTTGGAATGTATCTTTCTGAGTATGTATGTATCTACCTTTGTGTGTGTACTCCTGTGAGAAACAGAGTTATCAACTAGAGTACAGGGTTTACGTACAGTTTTTCTCTTTAGCCTTACAGTATTTAGCAAATCTTTGTTTTACAAAGTTACTTAGGTCAGTTCTCTACCTACTTCCTTGAGTTATGTTATGCTTATACATTTGTAATACAGTTACATTAATTTGTCACAGTCCACATTTCATCCTAGGATCACTGGACAACACAGACCATTTTTTTTAAACTTTCATAAAGTTCAATCTTTGACGTATACAGTTCTTTGGATTTTGACAAATGGTTGGAGTCATATATCTGCCACCAGAGTGCCCTATATATATATAGAGAGAGAGAGAGAGAAGGAGAGAGAGAGTTTCATCACCTTAAAATATCTCATATAGCCTCTTTTTAAATTTTTTAAAGTTTATTTATTTATTTATGTATTTATTTATTTGGCCACACCATGCAGCTTGCAGGATCTTAGTCCTGTGACTAAGGATCCAACCGGGGCCTCGGCAGTGAGAGCACCAAGTGCTAACCACTGAACCACCAGGGAATTCTCCTAGCCTCTTTTTTTTAAAAAAGTCAATCTCTTCTCTACCAACCACTGACAACAACTGATCTATTTTCTAGCCCTATAGTTTTGCCTTTTGCCAGAATATCATATAAACTGAATCATGAAATATGGATCCTATGCACTTATTGTATTTCAGCTAACAAATCTCATTTAAAATGCATTCATATTTTTGCATAAATCAATAGTTTGTCCTGTTTAATTGCTGAGTTGTATTCAGATTTATGGATGTAATGCATTTATTTAAATCTTCATCTGTTGAAGGACATCTGGATTGTTTCCAGTTTTTGGAGATTATGAATAAAGTTGTTACAACATACAGGTTTTTGTATGAACATAACTTTTCAATTTACTTTGATAAATATCTAGAAATGTGTTGACTAGGTCACATGGTAAGTGTATGTTTAACTATATAAGCAACTACCAAACTGTCATCCACAATTGAATGAGAGTTTTACTGCCCGATAATTTGGTACATCTGTCTTTTTCATTACAATTGATCTAATAGGTGTTTAGTATTATGTCATTGTAGTTATAGATTGTGTTTTTTTAATGACTAACAATTCTGAGCATCTTTTCATAAGCTTCTTTGACATATGTACACCTTCTTTGGTGAAATGCCTGTTCAGTTATTTTGCCCAATTTTTTATTGGATTGTTTATACTTTTATTTTTTTGAGCTTCAAGTGTTCTTTATGCATTCTTGATTCAAGTTCTTTTTCATAAATATGCTTTAAAATTATATTCTGCCAGTCTTTGGTTTGTCTTTTCATTCTCTTAACAGTATATTTCTCTAAGCAACCTTTTTAATTTAGATGTTTTGGTGTCATATCTACAAACTCATCACCAAACTCAAGGTTAAATAAATTCTCCTGTTTTCATCTAGAATGATTACGGAATTATAATTTATACTTATGTCTCTGACCTATTGGATTTGTGTGTGTGTATGTGTGTTTGTATAAGATATGTGATAAGGTTATTTTTTTTTCTATGAATGTGCAGTTGTTACAACACCATTTATTGCAAGGACTATATTTTTTCACTGAAATACCTTTGAACATTTGTCAAAAATGGTCTTTTATGGCTTTCTATTCTGTTCTATTGATCTGCATCTATCCTTTCAACAAAACCATAATGTCTTAATAATTTGGTTTTTCGTTATGTTCTGATCCACTATAGCCTTACTGGTTTTCTAATTACTGTTAACATGAGTTACCGAGAGAGAAGTTTTGGAGCTTCAAACTAAAATAGTGGATTTGTTTATATCCCTTCTCAGATCTTCATGCAGTTTGAAGCAAAACTGGTTGTGTTGATTGTAGGACTGTTATATGTTCTTGGAAAATTCACCTACTTACCGTTAGAGACTATCCCTCTTTAACTCACAATATTCCTTGTTCTGAAGTTTACTTTATGTGAAATTAATAAAAAATTGTTTTAGTGTTTTAATGGTATGCTCATCTCCAATTTTCAAACTATTAAACGCATTTACATTTAAATTTGACTTCTTGTGAACAGTGTATTGTTGACTCTCCTTTTCATCCAATCTAAAATTCTGCATTTTAACTGGTGTGTTTAAAATATATTTAAGGTGTTATTGATATGGTTGGGTTAACATTTGTCATTTTTTCTACTTTTAAAAGTTATTATTTGTTTTCTGAATAATTATTTTATCTGAGTTTAATTGAATTTTAAAAAAATTATTCCATTATCTCCTCTATTGATATATTATTTATATATCTTATTTTAAAGATTTTTTTAGTTGTTATTTTAGGACTTAAAATATGTATTTTAAAATTATATGTCTACTTTCAAAGAATAATAAGTCGCTTCACCTCTTCTGCAAAGAACTTGTAACCAGATATTCACAATCTTCTTTCCCAACCCTTGTGTCATATTACCTTTAAGTATGCTAGGAACACACAGTAAACTGTTAATATTATTCTTTAAATGTTGTTATCTTTCAGAGAAATATAAATAACAAAAATGGTTTACTTTATCTTGTTTGATTTCACATTGACATTTAAATCTCTTTACATAAATACAAGTTTCTAGAATAACAGTTTCCTTCTGACGGAAGAACTTTGTTAATAGTTTTCATAGGGTAAGTGAAAGTGAAATGGCTATTGCTTCCTTCAGTGCCTTCCCTCCAAAAATATTTACTTTTCTTTCACTTTTTGTTAGGTACAAATTTCTAGGTAGATGTCTTTGTTTTCTCTCTGGTTTTTTTTGTTTTTTTTTTTAAAGATGTCACTTTCTTGTCTTCTTACTTTCATGGTTTCTAACGAAAAATCTGCTGTGATTTGTGTCCTTGTTTCTCTCTATGTAATGTGTTTTGTTTTCTTTTTGTTTTTTTAATCAAGGAGACTTAAAGATTATCTCTTTCATTTTCAGCAGTTAGGATATGATATACCTAAAAATTATGGTATTTTTCTTTTCTACTATTTATCCTGCTTTATGTCCTCTGAGCCTCTGGGACCTGTAATTTAGTATCTGTCATTAATATTGGAAATTTTTCAGTCATAATTTCTTCAAATATTGTCTACCCTCTTGTTTCTTTTCTGAATGGATTCCAATTATGTATAATTTAGATAGATTAAATGTTGTCCCAGATATCTTGGATGTTCTATTCATTTAAAGTCACTCAATTCTTCCTGCAATTAAAATTTGTAATTTCTCTTGATCTATTTTCAAGTTTACTGAATCATTTTTTAACTTTAATGTCCAGATAAGCTCTTCAAAGTTACCCGTCATATTTTCATTCTTTAATTATTTTGTTTAATTATTTATTATAGTTTCCATCTATTTTGCTGAAATTACCTCTTTGAACTTTTATATTATGTACTTTTTCCATAACATTAGTGGTTTTGACATACTAACTTATCAACTATCTTAAACGTCCTATATTATAAATCCAACATCTGTGTCATACCTGAGTCTGGTTTTAGTGACTGCTTTGTCTCTTCAGGCCATTTTTATTATTTATTTTTTGTAAGTCTCCTAATCTATTGATAACTGAGCATATTGTATAGGACAGTGGATACTGAAGTAATTATTTTTAATGCTTGAAAATGAACTCATCTTATCTTCTGCCTGGCCTATTCATGTTATTTTAGTCTGGAATTAGTCTGGGTTTGTTGTTAACTGTTGCTATGGTTACTGACAGTTCACCAGCAATCTCAAGTTCTCTAGGGATACCTCATTTTTATGGTGTCAGCAAAAATGTCTCTTTTTCTTTATGTTTAATCATCATTTGCCTTAGGATAGTCTTACTTATCTTTATATCTTCCCTTTTCACTGCTCCTCACAGAATTTCATTCACTTGTATCTCTCCCAGTTGAGTATCTGTTATTTTTGCTCAATATTTCTTAAGATTTTCATTTCCAGAAATTCCATTTTGTCCTTTTTCAAACCTGTCATTTTGTTAAAATATTTTTAATTCTACTCATTTTCCCAAATTTTCACTTATTTATATAATCATATTATTCTCATTTTCTATTAGGTATAATTACAGTATCTCAGATCTTTGAATGTCTTGGTCTAATGTGTGTCTTTTCTGCTCTCACGCATGATGTCATCTTTTCTGATTTTCTTTTTGTATTGCCATTTCATATTAATCTGAGATAATATGGAAATTCTTTGAGACCTGCATTGATATTGGGCTCCTCTAGATAGAACTTTTTTTTTTTTTCATTCTGTTGAGAACCTGGTATTTCTACCAAATCAGAATCTTTTTATATTCTTGGTCTAGGTTTTATTTGCTTGCCTACTTTACAGTAACAAAGGTGCTTTGCATTTGGACTGAAACTCATAAAGATTAGATTTTGGTTAATAATTCTCCTAAAATTAATTTCCCCGACTCAATGGTAATTTTAGATTGTCAATTTTCTTTTCATAAAGCAATCAGATAAATTCCCAATCATGTAAATTTTGACACTTTCTTTCCAATATCATACATTTTTTTCTGTTTGTTCTTCTAATGGTTTTGCAAATTTGTTGACTTCAAATATGATGCTGAATAGAAGCATTCCTTTCCTTGTTCCTGAATTTAATGTCTGAAATGAGACTTCAATATTTATATATTTTTTCTATTTCAGGGAGATACTTTCTACCTGATTTAAAGATGTATTCCATTTCTACTTTACTGAGGCTTTTCATTAAGTAAAAATTCTGATTTTTTTACTGAATTGTTTGCTGTTCCATTTGTGATAACAAAGTCATTAAAGCTAAAAATGAGCAATGCAGATTTTCTTAATTTTTAAATCTCTGAACAGTTATGTATGACAGCAATTATTTGCTCCTTCAAGGTTGGTAAAATTTACTTTGAAAATTATCTATGTATTTTGGAGACAGGATTTAGACTATATGTTAAATATCTCTAAATGTTTTTATTTTATTCAATCTTCTTGAGTTACTTTTATTTTCCATGAAATTATCCATTTCATCTAAGTTTTTATATAAAATGATTAAAAATTGGTCATCTGCACATCTGCAATTTTGTTCCAGATTAATATTTAAATTTATTATTTTAAATATTTTTTCATGAACTTAAATGCATTAACATAGTATGTTATATAAGTATGTATATATATGTAAATAGACTTCATTTTTTAGAGCAGTTTTAGGTTTATGGAAAAATTGAATGGAGGGTACACAGATTCCCCATGTACCCCTGACCCCCACACATACATAGCCTCCCCCATTATCAACATCCTTCATCAAAGTGGTACATTTGTTCCAATTCATGAACCTACATTGACACATCATTATCACTCAGAGTCCATAGCTTTCATTAGGATTCATTCTTGATGTTGTACATCCTATGGGTTTGGACAAAGTTTATTGGAGGATAGTTGACTTACAATGTGTTAGTGTCAGATGTACAGCATAGTGATTCAGTTATATATGTATATATATATATATATATATATATATATATATATATATATTCATTCTCTTTCTGATTCTTATTTATTTATGAACTTTCCCTGATTTTTTTAGTCTTAACAGAGGTATTCTTTCTCAAAACAGGATTTTTTTAATTAACAGACTTTATTTTTTTTTTTAAGATGTTGGGGTTAGGAGTTTTATTAATTAATTAATTTATTTTTGCTGTGTTGGGTCTTCTTTTTTGTACGAGGGCTTTCTCTAGTTGTGGCAGGCAGGGGCCACTCTTCATCGCGGTGCATGGGCCTCTCACTATCGCAGCCTCTCTTGTTGTGGAGAACAAGCTCCAGACGCACCAGCTCAGTAGTTGTGGCTCACGGGCCTTGCTCCGCGACATGTGGGATCTTCCCAGACCAGGGCTCGAACCAGTGTCCCCTGCATTGGCAGGCGGATTCTCAAGCACTGTGCCACCAGGGAAGCCCAACAGACTTTATTTTTTAAAGCAATTTTAGATTTACAGAAAAATTGATCAGAAAGTACAAAGTGCTCTCCCTTTCCTCTCATCCAAGTTCCCATATTACTAACTCATGTTAGTATGGTACATTTGTTATAATTGATGAACAAATATTGGTATATTATACATTATTGTTACCTAATGTCCGTAAGTTCACTTTCACTCCTTTATTGTACAATTCTAAGGGTTTTTTTTTTTTTTAAACATCTTTATTGGGGTATAATTGCTTTACAATGGTGTGTTAGTTTCTGCTTTATAACAAGGTGAATCAGCTATACATATACATATGTTCCCATATGTCTTCCCTCTTGCGTCTCCCTCCCTCCCACTCTCTCCATCCCACCCTTCCAGGCTGTCACAAAGCACCGAGCTAATATCCCTGTGCCTTGCGGCTGCTTCCCCCCAGCTATCTACCTTACTATGTTTGTTAGTGTGTATATGTCCATGACTCTCTCTCGCCCTGTCAAAACTCACCCTTCCCCCTCCCCATATCCTCAAGTCCGTTCTCCAGTAGGTCTGCGTCTTTATTCCTGTCTTACCCCTAGGTTCTTCATGACATTTTTTTCCCTTAAATTCCATTTATATGTGTTAGCATACGGTATTTGTCTTTTTCTTTCTGACTTACTTCACTCTGTATGACAGATTCTAGGTCTATCCATCTCATTACAAATAGCTCAATTTCATTTCTTTTTAAGGCTGAGTAATATTCCATTGTGTATATGTGCCACATCTTCTTTATCCATTCATCCGATGATGGGCGCTTAGGTTGTTTCCATCTCCGGGCTATTGTAAATAGAGCTGCAATGAACATTTTGGTACATGACTCTTTTTGAATTTTGGTTTTCTCAGGGAATATGCCCAGTAGTGGGATTGCAGGGTCATATGGTAATTCTATTTGTAGTTTTTTAAGGAACCTCCATACTGTTCTCCATAGTGGCTGAACCATTTCACATTCCCACCAGCAGTGCAAGAGTGTCCCCTTTTCTCCACAACCTCTCCAGCATTTATTGTTTCTAGATTTTTTGATGATGGCCATTCTGACTGGTGTGAGATGATGTCTCATTGTAGTTTTGATTTGTATTTCTCTAATGATTAGTGATGTTGAGCATTCTTTCATGTGTTTGTTGGCATTCTGTATATCTTCTTTGGAGAAATGTCTATTTAGGTCTTCTGCCCATTTTTTGATGGGGTTGTTTGTTTTTTTGTTATTGAGCTGCATGAGCTGCTTGTAAATTTTGGAGATTAATCCTTTGTCAGTTGCTTCATTTGCAAATGTTTTCTCCCATTCTGAGGGTTGTCTTTTGGTCTTGGTTATGGTTTCCTTTGCTGTGCAAAAGCTTTGAAATTTCATTAGGTCCCATTTGTTTATTTTTGTTTTTATTTCCATTACTCTAGGAGGTGGGTCAGAAAGGATCTTGCAGTGATTTATGTCATAGAGTGTTCTTCCTATGTTTTCTTCTAAGAGTTTGATAGTTTCTGGCCTTACATTTAGGTCTTTAATCCATTTTGAGCTTATTTTTGTGTATGGTGTTAGGGAGTGATCTAATCTCATACTTTTACATGTACCTGTCCAGTTTTCCCAGCACCATTTATTGAAGAGGCTGTCCTTTCTCCACTGTACATTCCTGCCTCCTTTATCAAAGATAAGGTGTCCATATGTGCGTGGGTTTATCTCTGGGCTTTCTATCCTGTTCCACTGATCTATCTTTCTGTTTCTGTGCCAGTACCATACTGTCTTGATTACTGTTGCTTTGTAATATTGTCTGAAGTCAGGGAGCCTGATTCCTCCAACTCCTTTTTTCGTTCTCAAGATTGCTTTCGCTATTCGGGGTCTTTTGTGTTTCCATACAAATTGCGAAATTTTTTGTTCTAGTTCTGTGAAAAATGCCAGTGGTAGTTTGATAGGGATTGCATTGAATCTGTAGATTGCTTTGGGTAGTAGAGTCATTTTCACAATGTTGATTCTTCCCATCCAAGAACATGGTATATCTCTCCATCTATTTGTATCATCTTTAATTTCTTTCATCAGTGTCTTATAATTTTCTGCATACAGGTCTTTCGTATCCTTAGGTAGGTTTATTCCTAGATATTTTATTCTTTTTGTTGCAATGGTAAATGGGAGTGTTTTCTTGATTTCACTTTCAGATTTTTCATCATTAGTATATAGGAATGCCAGAGATTTCTGTGCATTAATTTTGTATCCTGCTACTTTACCAAATTCATTGATTAGCTCTAGTAGTTTTCTGGTAGCATCTTTAGGATTCTCTATGTATAGTATCATGTCATCTGCAAACAGTGACAGCTTTACTTCTTCTTTTCCGATTTGGATTCCTTTTATTTCCTTTTCTTCTCTGATTGCTGTGGCTAAAACTTCCAAATCTATGTTGAATAAGAGTGGTGAGAGTGGGCAACCTTGTCTTGTTCCTGATCTTAGTGGAAATGCTTTCAGTTTTTCACCATTGAGGATGATGTTTGCTGTGGGCTTGTCATATATGGCCTTTATTATGTTGAGGAAAGTTCCCTCTATGCCTACTTTCTGGAGGGTTTTTATCATGAATGGGTATTGAATTTTGTCGAAAGCTTTCTCTGCATCTATTGAGATGATCATATGGTTTTTCTCCTTCAATTTGTTAATATGGTTTATCACATTGATAGATTTGCGTATATTGAAGAATCCTTGCATTCCTGGAATAAACCCCACTTGATCATGGTGTATGATCCTTTTAATGTGCTGTTGGATTCTGTTTGCTAGTATTTTGTTGAGGATTTTTGCATCTATGTTCATCAGTGATATTGGCCTGTAGTTTTCTTTCTTTGTGACATCCTTGTCTGGTTTTGGTATCAAGGTGATGGTGGCCTCGTAGAAGGAATTTGGGAGTGTTCCTCCCTCTGCTATATTTTGGAAGAGTTTGAGAAGGATAGGTGTTAGCTCTTCTCTAAACGTTTGATAGAATTCACCTGTGAAGCCATCTGGTCCTGGGCTTTTGTTTGTTGGAAGATTTTTAATCACAGTTTCAATTTCAGGGCTTGTGATTGGTCTGTTCATATTTTCTATTTCTTCCTGATTCAGTCTTGGCAGGTTGTGCATTTCTAAGAATTTGTCCATTTCTTCCAGATTGTCCATTTTATTGGCATAGAGTTGCTTGTAGTAATCTCTCATGATTTTTTTTATTTCTGCAGTGTCAGTTGTTACTTCTCCTTTTTCATTTCTAATTCTATTGATTTGAGTCTTCTCCCTTTTTTTCTTGATGAGTCTGGCTAGCGGTTTATCTATTTTGTTTATCTTCTCAAAGAACCAGCTTTTAGTTTTATTGATCTTTGCTATCGTCTCCTTCATTTCTTTTTCATTTATTTCTGATCTGATTTTTATGATTTCTTTCCTTCTGCTAGCTTTGGGGTTTTTTTGTTCTTCTTTCTCTAATTGCTTGAAGTGCAAGGTTAGGTTGTTTATTCGAGATGTTTCCTGCTTCTTAAGGTGGGCTTGTATTGCTATAAACTTACCCCTTAGAACTGCTTTTGCTGCATCCCATAGGTTTTGCGTCGTTGTGTCTCCATTGTCATTTGTTTCTAGGTATTTTTTTATTTCCTCTTTGATTTCTTCAGTGATCACTTCATTATCAAGTAGTGTATTGTTTAGCCTCCATGTGTTTGTATTTTTTACAGATCTTTTCCTGTAATTGATATCTAGTCTCATGGCGTTGTGGTCAGAAAAGATACTTGATACAATTTCAATTTTCTTAAATTTATCAAGGCTTGATTTGTGACCCAAGATATGATCTATCCTGGAGAATGTTCCATGAGCCCTTGAGAAAAATGTGTATTCTGTTGTTTTTGGATGGAGTGTCCTATAAATATCAATTAAGTCCATCTTGTTTAATGTATCATTTAAAGCTTGTGTTTCCTTATTTATTTTCATTTTGGATGATCTGTCCATGGGTGAAAGTGGGGTGTTAAAGTCCCCTACTATGAATGTGTTACTGTTGATCTCCCCTTTTATGGTTGTTAGTATTTGCCTTATGTATTGAGGTGCTCCTATGTTGGGTGCATAAATATTTACAATTGTTATATCTTCTTCTTGGATCGATCCCTTGATCATTATGTAGTGTCCTTCTTTGTCCCTTTTAATAGTCCTTATTTTAAAGTCTATTTTGTCTGATATGAGAATTGCTACTCCAGCTTTCTTTTGGTTTCCATTTGCATGGAATATCTTTTTCCATCCCCTTACTTTCAGTCTGTATGTGTCTCTAGTTCTGAAGTGGGTCTCTTGTAGACAGCATATATAAGGGTCTTGTTTTTGTATCCATTCAGCCAATCTGTGTCTTTTGGTGGGAGCATTTAGTCCATTTACATTTAAGGTAATTATCGATATGTATGTTCCTATTTCCATTTTCTATATTGTTTTGGGTTCGCTACTATAGGTCGTTTCCTTCTCTTGTGTTTCGTGTCTAGAGAAGTTCCTTTAGCATTTGTTGTAAAGCTGGTTTGGTGGTGCTGAACTCTCTCAGCTTTTGCTTGTCTGTAAAGGTTTTAATTTCTCCATCAAATATGAATGAGATCCTTGCTGGGTAGAGTAGTCTTGGTTGCAGGCTTTTCTCCTTCATCACTTTCAGTATGTCCTGCCACTCCCTTCTGGCTTGTAGGGTTTCTGCTGAGAGATCAGCTGTTAACCTTATGGGGATTCCCTTGTGTGTTATTTGTTGTTTTTCCCTTGCTGCTTTTAATATGCTTTCTTTCTGTTTAATTTTTGACAGTTTGATTAATATGTGTCTTGGCGTGTTTCTCCTTGTATTTATCCTGTATGGGACTGTCTGTGCTTCCTGGACTTGATTAACTATTTCCTTTCCCATATTAGGGAAGTTTTCAACTATAATCTCTTCAAATATTTTCTCAGTCCCTTTCTTTCTTTCTTCTTCTTCTGGAACCCCTATAATTCGAATGTTGGTGCGTTTCATGTTGTCCCAGAGGTCTCTGAGACTGTCCTCAGTTCTTTTCATTCTTTTTTCTTTATTCTGCTCTGCAGTAGTTATTTCCACTACTTTATCTTCCAGGTCACTTATCCGTCCTTCTGCCTCAGTTATTCTGCTATTGATCCTATCTAGAGTGGTTTTAATTTCATTTATTGCATTGTTCATCGTTGCTTGTTTCATCTTTAGTTCTTGTACGTCCTTGTTAACTGTTTCTTGCATTTTGTCCATTCTACTTCCAAGATTTCGGATCATCCTTACTATCATTATTCTGAATTCTTTTTCAGGTAGATTGCCTATTTCCTCTTCATTTGTTAGGTCTGGTGGGTTTTTATCTTGCTCCTTCATCTGCTGTGTGTTTTTCTGTCTTCTCATTTTGCTTATCTTACTGTGTTTAGGGTCTCCTTTTTGCAGGCTGCACTTTCGTAGTTCCCGTTGTTTTTGATGTCTGTCTCCAGTGGCTAAGGTTGTTTCAGTGGGTTGTGTAGGCTTCCTGGTGGAGGGGACTAGTGCCTGTGTTGTGCTGGATGAGGCTGGATCTCGTCTCTCTAGTGGGCAGGTTCACGTCTGGTGGTGTGTTTTGGGGTGTCTGTGGCCTTATTATGATTTTAGGCAGCCTCTCTGCTAATGGGTGGGGTTGTGTTCCTGTTTTGCTAGTTGTTTGGCATAGGTTGTCCAGCACTGTGGCTTGCTGGTCGTTGAGTGAAGCTGGGTGCTGGTGTTAAGATGGAGGTCTCTGGGATATTTCCACCGCTTACTATTATGTGGAGCTGGGAGGTCTCTTGTTGACCAGTGTCCTGAAGTTGGCTCTCCTACCTCAGAGGCAGAGCCCTGACTCCTGGCTGGAGCACCAAGAGCCTTTCATCCACACGGCTCAGAATAAAAGGGAGAAAAAGTAGAGAGAATTAGTAGAATATGAGTAAAGAAAGAAGGAAAGGAGGAAAGGAAGGAAGGAAGAAAGAAGCAAAGAAGGAAAGAAAGGAGGGAGGGAGGGAGGGAGGAAGGAAGGAAGGAGGGAAAGAAGGAAAAAAGACAGAAAGATGATACAGTAAAAATAAAATTAAGTATAATACAGTTATTGAATTAAAAAATATTTAGAAAAAAAAAAAGGGACGGATAGAACCTTAGGACAAATGTTGGAAGCAAAGCTATACAGAGAAAATCTTACACAGAAGCATACACATACACCTTCACAAAAAGAGGTAAAGGGGGAAAAATCATAAATCCTGCTCCCAGAGACCACCTCCTCAATTTGGGGTGATTCGTTTTCTAAAGGAGGGAAGGAAGGAAGGAAAGAAAGAAAGAACGAAGGTAAAGTATAATAAAGTTATTACAATTAAACTTAATTATTAAGAAAAAGAATTTTTTAAAAAAAATCATGGACGGATAGAGCCCTAGGACAAATGGTGGAAGCAAGAGTATACAGACAAGATCTCACACAGAAGCATACACGTACACATTCACAAAAAGAGGAAAAGGGAAAAGAATCATAGATCTCGCTCCTAAATTCCACCTCTTCAATTTGGGATCATTCCTTGTCTATTACGGTATTCCACAGATGCAGGGTATATCAAGTTGATTGTGGAGCTTTAATCCGCTACTTCTGTGGCTGCTGGGAGAGATTTCCCTTTCTCTTCTTTGTTCTCACAGCTCACAGGAGCTGAGCTTTGGATTTGGCCCTGCCTCTGCGTGTAGGTCGCTGGAGGGCGTCTGATTTTTCGCTCAGACAGGACGGGGTTAAAGGAGCCGCTGATTCGGGGCCTCCGGCTCACTCAGGCCAGGGGTTGGGGGATGGGGGAAGGAGGAGCACTGCGTGCGGGGCGGGCCTGCGGCGGCAGAGGCAGCGTGATGTTGCACCAGCCTGAGGCCCGCCGTGCGTTGTCCCGGGGAAGTTGTCCCTGGATCCCGGGAACCTGGCAGTGGCGGGCTGCACAGGCTCCGCGGAAGAGGGGTGTGGAGAGTGACCTCTGCTCGCACACAGGCCCCTTGGTGACGGCAGCAGCAGCCTTAGCGTCTCCCGCCCGTCTCTGGGGTCCGCGGTTTTAGCCGCGGCTCGCGCCCGTCTCTGGGGTTTGCGCTTTTAGCCGCGGCTCGCGCCCGTCTCTGGAGATCCTCTAAGTAGCGCTCTTAAACCCCTCTCCTCGCGCACCAGGAAACAAAGAGGGAAGAAAAAGTCTCTTGCCTCTTCGGCAGGTGCAGGCTTTTCCCCGAACTCCCTCCCGGCTAGTCGTGGTGCACTAACCCCTTCAGGCTATGTTCAAGCCGCCAACCCCAGTCCTCTCCCTGAGCTCCGTCCAAAACCAAAACCGGAGCCTCAGCTCGCAGCCCCGCCCGCCCCGGCGGGTGAGCATACAAGCCTCTCGGGTTGGTGAGTGCTGGTCGGCACCGATCGTCTGTGCAGGAATCTCCCCGCTTTGCCCTCCGCACCCGTCGCTGTGCACTACTCCGCGGTCCCGAAACTCCCCCCTCCGCCTCCCGCAGTCTCCGCCCGCGGAGGGGCTTCCTAGTGTGTGGAAACTTTTCCTCCTTCACAGCTCCCTCCCACTGGTGCAGGTGCCGTCCTTATTCTTTTGTCTCTGTTTTTTCTTTTTTTTTTTTCTTTTGCCCTACCCAGGTACGTGGGGAGTTTCTTGCCTTTTGGGAGTTCTGAGGTCTTTTGCCAGCCTTCAGTAGGAGTTCTGTAGGAGTTGTTCCACGTGTGGATGTATTTCTGGTGTATCCGTGGGGAGGAAGGCGATCTCCACGTCTTACTCTTCCGCCATCTTCAACGTCCCCCCTCAATTCTAAGGGTTTTGACCAAAGTTTAATGTCATATACTTGGCAATGTATAGGCATTATATTAATATATTTGACAAATATGACATATCCATCATTGCAATGTCATACAGAATAATTTCACTGCCACAAAATCCCCTGCACTCCTCCTATTTATTCATCCTTTCCTCCCTCATACCCCTGACAACCACTGATATTTTTACTGTCTCTGTAGATTTACCTTTTCTTCAGTGTCACATATCTGGAATCATATAGCATGTAGCCTTTTCAGACTGGCTTCTTTAACTTAAAAATATGCATTTAAGTTTCCTCTGTGTCCTTTTGTAACTTGAGAGCTCATTTCCTTTTATCACTGAATAATATTCCACTGTAGGTATGTACCATAGCCATTTTAGTACTGATAGATGTGTAGTTGTATCTCATTGCTTTAATTTGTAATTCCCTAATAACATATGTTGTTAAGCACATTTATTTCATACACTTATTTGTCAAGAGTTTTAGTCTCACTTATTGCTATAACTTACTTGTATTTCATTTGAATTCTTTTTCATTTAATTGATTTTTTATTCTTTTTTTTCTGGCATTTATTTCATCTATGCCCCTTTTCCCCTTAGCTTCTGAAGTTGGACTCTTAATTTATTTACTTCATATTTTATGTGTTTAATGATGGAATATATTTAAATATCCAGTAGTTTTATTGTGAGACTTTAGCTGACTTCTAAACAGACTTGTTGGAGAGTTGTTGCAAGAATCAGAATGGATGTACTAGGTAGAGGCACATGAGGAATACTATAAGTATTGTGGTAGGTGTTAGATGTATTTATTTACCCAGTAGAGAGAATGAGATAGAAAGTTGTAGTAAAGTCAAGCACAAAGTGAGACACAGATCTTAGCTAAATATGTAACAACCACATAAAACTAAGATCATAGGAAAGAAATATGAAAGAATAGGTCTTATGCACAAAGAAATTCTTAGAGAATATTGTATGTGCTAAAAAATAGACAATTTATTTTCACTACAAATAAGATCTGAATTCACTGGTGTATAGTTCTTCATCTATATAGTGCCTCATCCTTGAGATCTTTTTTTTTTTTTTTTTTTGCTGCTGTACACGGGCCTCTCACTGTTGTGGCCTCTCTTATTGTGGAGCACAGGTTCTGGACGCGCAGGCCCAGCGGCCATGGCTCATGGGCCCAGCTCCGTGGCATGTGGGATCTTCTCAGACAGGGGCACGAACCCATGTCCCCTGCATTGGCAGGCGGACTCTCAACCACTGCACCACCAGGGAAGCACGAGATATGTTTTTAATATAATGTTTTTAATATAAATCTAGAAGAACAAGAGTTCTTATATTAAACAGAAATAGCTAGAGGAAACACGCTGGTCATCTTTCAAAAAGTTAGATAGAAACATCTAAAGAGAGGAAGAATCAAGTTTTCTTATTTTTTTTTTTTTTCTATGTGAACTGGAAACAAATGAAGTCACAAAGAAAGAAGTTATAGAACTGGATAATTTTATAACAATTTCATTTTTCAACAACAAAAAAGTAACTGCTTATGGTAAAATACAGCCCACTCACCAACCCCGCCAAAGATTAATGAGCACTGCCCAGTCCTTTGACAGTTCATCCCAAATCTGAGTGCCTAGGTCATCCCATGTTTGCATATATTTCTGTATGTGCATATGTATTTGTGAAAGTATGAAAAAACATGTATATGATTATGTATGTGTGAAATTGCCCACAAAATTTTGTATGGCATTTTCTATAAAGTGTATCCCAGTTTCCTAATACTTAAAAACACTGTGGTTTTCAAGATGTTTGCTTAGTAAATTTGTGAAGTAGAACAAGATTTTCTTTTACAAAATTTGAGGGGTTTTCTCACCAAATCCATTTTCTCTCTTTTTCTTTAAGACAACTTTCTCAGAAATTCTTTTTTTTTTTGCGGTGCGCGGGTCTCTCACTGTTGTGGCCTCTCCCGTTGTGGAGCACAGGCTCTGGACGCGCAGGCTCAGTGGCCATGGCTCATGGGCCCAGCTGCTCCGCAGCATGTGGGATCTTCCTGGACCAGGGCACGAACCCGTGTCCCCTGCATCGGCAGGCAAACTCTCAACCACTGCACCACCAGGGAAGCCCTAAAGAGAGCTTTATCATGGCATTACGACAATACCAATATTAAGCAGATTTAAGCAGATACTCTAAGAATTAAACCAGAATTGTAGAAGCAGAATTTAAAATGAAATGTTGTGAGGTTTCCTTGTCCAAATGTTGTGAACCTAGGAAAGCAACATCTGAAATATTGAATGGGTCTCTCCAATCCCCTTGTCCCAATTACATCCTAATGCAAGTAGGAAGGAGTGGTATTGATGGGAAATAGCTCATTTTCCCTCTTAAATATTAGCTCCACTGAGTCAACAAGATTGTCAAAGGATACAACTTTCTAAGGCAAGTGGAGACATTGGGAGGCAGTGAATACACAGCCTCTTTATTTTAGCAAGTCTTGGTGGGATATTTTTCTACCCAAGCCCCAATCTCCACATACAAATTATTAGGAGATGAATGAGTTTCAGAAAATGAAAATTAAACTCAGAAAGTCAAGGGAAATCAGAGTCAGGCAGAAGGGTCCTCAGAGAAAGAGAACAAAGGCAAGAAAGACAAAGAGAAAAGAGGGCAAAGTAGAGAAAAGACAGGGAAATAGGAGAAAACATGGAAGGTCTCAGAAAGGCATGAGCAAGAATGGAAATGCCATTCTGCATGACTTTCTCATCTTGGGAGACCCCAGAGATAGCAGAGAGTATAAGGGAAAACTCCCTGCCAAGGAAGCTATTTTGTGATATGAGATGCCTTCAAGGTTCAATATCCAAATGAAATTATATCACATGATTACTTTCTATTGTACAGTGACCAAAGGCTGGACACATCTACTTCTTGAAAGCCCGAATAAATTCGAAAAATTGGAAGATGATGTACCCCAAATATACATTGTTTAAGAGTCTTTTCAAGTCACCCAACTTCTCATCATCCATTTAATTTCTTATTCTGAACTTACCACCTAGACTGTGAATGACCAATTAACAAGAAATATATTAAATTTTCTTTCCCTTATGTTCCCTCCTTGCATAGTTTAGGAAATCTCTCTCTATTATTTAAGTTCAAAGTTGATATAAGTCAAATCAGCCTAATGGAGACAAAAAAGTGCCATGGAAAAAGAAGTATGGTGAGTTGTGTTTTCAAATGATTGGCAATATATGGATGAGCATAGAAAGAGATAGTTGGTTTAACTAATGGTAAGGCATGTCCGTTAATTAGCTGATAAAACAAATTATTCCAGATACAGCATAGAAAAAATATAAGTGAACAAAAAGACAAAGGATAAATTAATCAATAGTAGAACCACAAATTAATCCAAATAGAAGCTCTAATATGTTCAATTTTCTGGGCATGATGAAGACAAATAGGCCACATTATTACAATTCCTCTGGATTCCATGTTGTCAAAAGCTCACAGAGCTGAAAGAGGTTATCTGTGATAAGGTCTCCTGTATATCTACAATAAGAGGAAGAAAGTAAAAACCAGAGCTGAGACTGGCATAAATAAGTACGATGTGTATGGAGGTAAAGATTTTGTGTGTGGGGAAGGAGGGAGTGCCTGGAAATTAGATAGAAAAGAGAGATTCTTCCTTGTCTAAGATTTTGTGGGATAGACTACCAAGCATTGCTGTTTCCAAAACTTTTCTTTGATCACCTTCTATTCAAAGGCACCAGATCCTTATATACATCTCTCTTTCTATATCTATCTATCTATCTATCTATCTATCTATCCATCCATCTATCTATCTATCCATTCATTCAAGCCAGGTCTATTAATATTTTACCAAGATGTTCTTCCTGTGGTTATCGGTCCATGTGCTACACATTTTGGTATTGATTTTCTTTGCTAGAGCCTGGTTGATATTCCCTTAAATACACCGAGATCTACAGCTTGATCTTCTGATCCTTATCAGTCGTGTTAGCAAATCCTGATTTTTCCCATCACAATATCTCATGTGGCAAGAGAATAAGCAGAGGTGAAACAGCAATGATGGCAATAGTCACCTTGAGGTCCCTAAGCTGATGTGCATTCCATAAGGTCAGGATATGCTTCTTAAGGGGAAGATTCAAGTGATATCAACCATCCAGCTATCCAGAGCTGAATCACAGCCACAGTGTAACACTAAACAGGAAGCTTTACTGCTTTCCTAATTACCTCCTATGATGTACCAGACACATTGTTTGGTACCAGAGGTTTTCACATTTATATTTCCAGTTTTGACCTTGTGTTACAAGATATAAAGATTCTTTTGATGGTGAGAAACAAAATAAAAACACTTGGATAGATGAAAGACATAATTATTTTTAACTTACAGAACCAAATGAGAGAAGGCTGCCAATGCAGGGCCACACAGATGGTTGGTTCATCTGGGGACATGGTAACAGCAAGCTAGAACTGTAGGAGGAGGTGTATTTATGGAAAATATGGTGGGGTTAGGTGGTTTCACTGGATTCCTAGAGACTGGGTATTTTGAATAATTCTGTGGGCCTAAGAAAGAAGGGGCTCTCCCTGGATATTACATGTCTGGGGACCTCTTGAAGTTAGACATGTGTGTATTGTAAACTAGAAGTGTTAGACCTTGATAAGAGAAGTAATTGGGGGCAGGGTAGAATTGTGAATTGTTAGCCATGACTTCAAAACTGGGTGAAGACAGCACTTGGGAGATATTATACTATAGATCTCTCCCCTAAACACCCAGCTCAAATATTTAGCTTCCTTCTAGGCAGTTCAACATGGATGTCTAATAGGCATCTCTAACTCAAAATGTCCAAAACTAAACTTCTCATCTTCCTAACCCACAATTGCTCTTCCCATAAAGAAGAAAATTGCTATAAAGTTGCCTTTTACTGTGAGAAGTATCAAGTCTTTTGCTCATCTCTACTGTCTGATCTCCAACTTTCTCACCTTATGTCATGCAGTGAGATGACATGGCTGGCAGCTTGACTTTCTCTAAAATGATGTAGACAAGTGTTGAAGCAACAGAAACAGAACTCAGACAGGTGGACCAGCTTTGACTTTTGATTTACAGTGAGCACCATCATAAATTTTTAAAACATGTCACCAGCTTAGGCTTAGTCAATGGTGTTAATCTTGGATGACAAGTCATGAATGATAAGCAGCTATAACTGAAGTTTCCCCCATCACACATTTGACAGAGCCAGAAATCTTGACCTGAGATAAAATACCAGCTGCTTGTTCACTGGCTACTTTAAAACCAAACCTTGCAGCAAAGAGCATGGAAGAAATGTCAAAAGTTCCTCAATACGTATCTCATTAACACATAATAATAATTATCTAGCTGTCATCTTGGAAGGAGCAAAAAGTTAGTATGAATTAGTTTTTACTCACAGTATTTCAAAGGGACACTTTCTATTCCACACTGCTGTGAACTCTAGTCTATAATAGCTCTCCACCAATCTTGTTAACATTAAATGCATGGATAATAAACTTAAACATTGTGGTAATGAGCTCTTTGGAGTTGTTCTCCTCTACAGAATCATAAAACTGAGGGACTAAAAAGAACCTTAGATTAATCTGGTCTAAAACTTCATTTAAACATGTGACAACTGGAGTTCAGTAACTCAGACAAATTTTGCCAAGGGCCACGTTGTTATTAAATTAAAAAGATGGAAGTTCACCTCATATCTCCCAGCTGTGAGTCAGGATTCTTTCCATTCATCACACTATCCTTCTTTTTTATGATGATTGAACCAGTTAAATGAAATTGTTTTCTTTGTATTATCTTTGGCTACACTTATAAATAAATGGGCAACTTCATGGTGAAAATGAAGGTGCAATTTGAAATATTATGAGAAAGCAACTGGATTCAGAAATTATATTCTTGTATAGACCCAAAATGTCAATAATAAATGTAAGGAAAGTCAAAATGGCCAACTCAAATAGAGACTATTCCATAAAATTCTAGCAAGCATAAGATACTTTAGAAAACTTACTTAGGACAGGGAGGTGTAGAGTTACAAAAGCCTCTATAAAGATTGATATCTAGAAAATATCTTCTGAAGAACAAGAAGGGAAACTAGAAAAGGCTTCTTTATCATCCAGATTGTCAATAAAAATTTTTAAATAAAAATTTCAAGTCCCTCTGTAGCTGCTCACAATACTTAACTTTCTTCAAAATTGTCAGGCAATTCATCAATACAATGCCTGAACGCAACCCCAGTTAGAAGCCCCCTTATAATCTCACTGTCTATTTAATTTTCATTCATTTATGTTGTGAGGAGATGAGCTGCTGATGCCTGCTCTGGGCCTGGCTGGTCCACATGTGGCCATCCTGCTGACACACTTCCTTGACCAACGGCTGAGGGTAGGTACAGCAGATATCCACAAATACAGAAGAGTGAGCCTATAAAAAGGACAGAGACCAATTATTCTCATTAGTCAACAAGGACAGAGTAGGAGCTAATGGGGCTTCTGTTTCAACAGAGGGAAAATTTAGGTTAATTATTAGGAAAAGCTTTGTAACTATTAGAACAGTTAGGACTCTGGAAACAAGGTACCCAGGGAGAAAGTAAAATCACCTTCACTTAAAGGTACTCAAGGTAAGATTAGCTCACCATTTATCAAGGAATATAAAAATATTATTAAATCAGGACCACTAAGAAGTGCAAAATCTTCCTTGTCTGAGAATATTATCTGGCACTTCAAGTTGTGTCATTAGCAGAAAGTTAGACATTAGTCTAGCCACTAGCAGTAAACAAAACAAACAAACACCTCTGCTTTCACTAAGCTTAGAATCTAATGTGGGTGGGGGAAAGAAATAAAGAAGTTAAATAAATGTCATTTTAAATAGTTATAAGTGCTGAACAGAAAACTAAAGTGAGAAGATGGATGGGAGGTTACTGGGTAAGAGAAGAAGCAATTTTAGGTAGGGTTGTTAGAGAAAAACTCAATGAGAAGATGACATTGTAGTGAAAATTTGAAGAAGCAAAATAACCACAGAAATTCTGGAGTGTTCCAGGCAAAGGGAATAGCAAATAACAGGCCCTGAATAGAAACCTAATTGATATCTGAAAGAAAAGGCAAAGACTTCTTTTTATTTAGATTAGAGTGATTAAGGAGGAAAATCAGAACAAGATAAGCAAAAACTGTAACTGAATGAAGATGGAGCAGATCACTCAGGCTTTGCATTTCAGATAGGACTTTAGCTTTTGTGCTGAGTGCAGTGGAAAACAGAAAGGATGTGATCTCACTTGCAGTTGAACAAGATTTAGCTTTGTTGTGTTTGGAAAAGACTAAAAAGGAGAAAGAATAGAGAAATGAATTAATAATCTTGAAGGCTTTTACAATAACAAAGGTGAAAAAGCATGAAAATTGAGATGCTATAGTGGAGATGGTTTGATGAAGTCAACATCTAGATTAATTTTAAAGTTATAGTCAACAGAATTTGAAGAAGAGTGAAGAGAACACACTGAGGTATGAAAGGAGGAACATCAAGAACAACATCATTATAGTGTAATCCTAAGAGTTACTATTAAAAACTGGTGCGAAATAATATACTTAAGAGGCCAGTAGAAGAATTCAATGGAAAACTAAAAACTTAAAAGAGATATAGGAAAATACACAATCATGCTGAACATTTTAATGTCCATACTCAGTAAGTAATAGAACTAAACAAAATATTAGTGAAGGTACATAGGATCTAAACAACACTATCAATGATCTTAATCTAATGAATATTGATCAAACAGGAAACGAGACAAGAAAAAAGCATATACTACTTTCAAGGTCATACAAAATATTCAACAAGATAGATCACATGTTGAACAATAAAACAAGTGCAAATAAGTCTCAAAGGCTGAAATATTCTAGAACGTGTTCTTTGAACACAGCCGAATTAATTTAGAAATCAATCAAAACAATGTATATAGAAAGTGACATGTATTTGGGAATTAAGACACTTCCAAATAAATGATAAGCAAAAAAATAAATAAAGGGAAATTGAAAGAGAGAGAGGAGAAATAAAAAGGAAAATTGGAAAAATTTCCAAAATGAACAGTAATGAAACTACAATGTATCAAAATTTATAGAATGCAATTAACACAGGACTTGAAACAATAAGACTTAAAAAACAATTATCTAAATTTCAAACAAAGGCAATATATTAAAACAAACTTAATTTCAAAGTAAATATTAGTAAGTAATAGGGTAGAGAGGGCACACAGAAGAAGCAAAAAGAACTACAATCCTGCAGCCTGTGGAACAAAAACCACATTCACAGAAAGAAAGACAAGATGAAAAGGCAGAGGGCTATGTACAAGATAAAACCCCAGAAAAATAATTAAATGAAGTGGAGATAGGCAACTTTCCAGAAAATGAATTCAGAATAATGATACTGAAGATGATCCAGGACCTCAGAAGAAGAATGGAAGCAAAGATCGAGAAGATGCAAGAAATGATTAACAAAGACCTAGAAGAATTAAAGAACAAACAAACAGATGAAAAATACAATAACTGAAATGAAAACTAAACTAGAAGGAATTAATAGCAGAAAAACTGAGGCAGAAGAACGGATAAGTGACCTGAAAGACAGAATGGAGGAATTCATTGCTGCAGAACAGAATAAAGAAAAAAGAATGAAAAGAAATGAAGATAGCCTAAGAGAATTCTGGGACAACATTAAATGCAACAACATTTGCATTATAGGGGTCCCAGAAGGAGAAGAGAGAGAGAAAGGACTAGAGAAAACATTTGAAGAGATTATAGTCGAAAACTTCCCTAACATGGGAAAGGAAAAGCCACCCAATTCCAGGAAGCACAGAGAGTCCTATACAGGATAAACCCAAGGAGAAACATGCTGAGACACAGAGGAATCAAATGGGAAAAAACTAAAGACAAAGAATTATTAAAAGCAGCAAGGGAAAAACAACAAAAAACATACAAGGGAACTCCCATAAGGTTAACAGCTGATTTCTCAGCAGAAACGCTACAAGCCAAAAGGGAGTGGTATGATATACTTAAAGTGAGGAAAGGGAAGAACCTCCAATCAAGATTACTCTACCCAGTAAGGATCTCATTCAGATTCAATGGAGAAATCAAAAGCTTTACACGCAAGCAAAAGCTGAGAGAATTCAGTACCACCAAACCAGCTCTACAACAAATGCTACAGGAACGTCTCTAAGTGGGAAACACACAAGAGAAGAAAAGGACCTACAAAAACAAGCCCAAAACAATTAAGAAAATGGTCATAGGAACATACATATTGATAATTACCTTAAAAGTGAATGGATTAAATGCTCCAACCAAAAGACACAAGCTTACTGAATGGATATAAAAACTAGACCCATATATATGCTGTCTACAAGAGACACCCTTCAGAACTAGGGACACATTCAGACTGAATGTGAGGGGATGGAAAAAGATATTCCATGCAAATGGAAATCCAAAGAAAGCTGGAGTAGCAATACTCATATCAGAAAAAATACACTTTAAAATAAAGAAAGTTACATGAGACAAGGAAGGACACTACATAATGATTAGGAGATCAATCCAAGAGAAGATATGACAATTATAAATATATATGCACACAACATAGGAGCACAGCAATATATAAGGCAACTGCTAACAGCTATAAAATAGGAGATCGACACTAACACACTAATAATGGGGGAGATTAACACCTCACTTACACCAATGGACAGATCATCCAAAATCAAAATAAATAAGGAAACAGAGGCTTTAAATGACACAATAGACCAGATAGATTTAATTGATATTTATAGGACATTCCATCCCAAAACAGCAGATTACACTTTGTTCTCAAGTGTGCATGGAATATTCACCAGGATAGATCATATCTTGGGTCACAAGTCAAGCCTCAGTAATTTTAAGAAAATTGAAATCATATCAAGCATCTTTTCTGAACACAACGCTATGAGACTAGAAATAAATTACAGGGAAAAAACAGTAAAAAACACAAACACATGGAGGCTAAATGGTACATTACTAAATAACCAAGAGATTGCTGAAGAAAACAAAGAGGATATCATAAAACACCTAGAGACAAATGACAATGAAAACATGACTATCCAAAACCTATGGAATGCAGCAAAAGCATTTCTAAGAGGGAACTTTATAGCTATAAAAAGCCTACCTCAAGAAACAAGAAAAATCTCAAATAAACAATCTAACTGTACACCTGAAGGAACTAGAGAAAGAAGAACAAACAAAACTCAAAGTTAGCAGAAGGAAAGAAATCATAACAATCAGAGCAGAAATAAATTAAATACAAACAAAGAAAACAACAGCAAAGATTAATAAAACTAAAAGCGGGTTCTTTGAGAAGATAAACAAAATTGATAAACCATTAACCAGACTCATCAAGAAAAAGAGGGAGAGGACTCAAATCAAAAAAATTAGAAGTGAAAAAGGAGAAGTTACAACTGACACTGCAGAAACACAAAGCATCATAAGAGACTACTACAAGCAACTGTATGCCAATAACATGGACAACTTGGAAGAAATGGACAAATTCGTAGGAAGGTATACACTTCCAAGACTGAACCAGGAAGAAATAGAAAATATGAACAGACCAATCATGAGTAATGAAATTGAAACTGTGATTAAAAATGTTCCAACAAACAAAAGTCCAGGACCAGATGCCTTCAAAGGTGAATTGTATCAAACATTTAAAGAAGAGCTAACACCTATCCTTCTCAAATTCTTCCAAAAACTTGCAGAGGAAGGAACACTCCCAAACTCATTCTATGAGGCCACCATCACCCTGATACCAAAACCAGACAAAGATACTACAAAAAAAATTACAGACCAATATCACTGATGAATATAGATGCAAAAATCCTCAACAAAATACCAGCAAATACAATCCAACAACACATTAAAAGGACCATTCACCATGATCAAGTGGGATTTATCCCAGGTATGCAAGAATTCTTCAATATATGCACATCAATCAATGAGATACACCATATTAACAATTTGAAGAACAAAAACATTGTGATCATCTGAATAGATGCAAAGAAAGCTTTTGACAAAACTCAACACCCATTCATGATAAAAACTCTCCAGAAAGTGGGCATAGAGGGAACCAAACTCAACATAATAAAGGCCATATATGACAAAACCACACCAAACATTCTCAATGGGGAAAGACTGAAAGCATTTCCTCTAAGATCAGGAACAAGACAAGGATGTCCGCTCTCACCACTATTATTCAACATAGTTTTGGAAGTCCTAGCTACAGCAATCAGAGAAGAAAAAGAAATAAAATAATACAAATTGGAAAGAGAAGTAAAACTGTCACTGTTTGCAGATGACATGATACTATACATAGAGAACCCTAAAAATGCCACCAGAAAAGTACTAGAGCTAATCAATGAATTTGGTAAAGTTGCAGGATACAAAATTAATGCACAGAAATGTCTTGCATTCCTATACACTATTGATGAAAACTCTGAAAGAGAAATTAAGGAAACACTCCCATGTACCATTGCAACAAAAAGAATAAAATACCTAAGAATAAGCTTACTTAGGGAGACAAAAGTACTGTATGCAGAAAAGTATAAGACACTAATGAAAGAAATTAAAGATGATACCAACGGATGGAGAGATATACCATGTTCTTGGATTGGAAGAATCAATATTGTGAAAATGACTATACTACCCAAAGCAATCTACAGATTCAATGCCGTCTCTTTCAAATTACCAATGGCATTTTTTATGGACCTGGAACAAAAAATCTGAAAATTTGCAAGGAGACACAAAAGACCTCGAATTGCCAAAGCAGACTTGAGGGAAAAAAACAGAGCTGCAGGAATCAGACTCCCTGACTTCAAACTATACTATAAAGCTACAGTAATCAAGAAAATATGATACTGGCACAAAAACAGAAACATAGATCAATGGAACAAGATAGAAAGCCCAGAGATAAACCCACACACCTATGCTCAATTAATCTATGACAAAGGAGGTAAGGATATACAATGGAGAAAAGACAGACTCTTAATAAGTGGTGCTGGGAAAAATGGACAGGTTCATGTAAAAGACTGAAATTAGAACACTCCCCAACACCATACACAAAAATAAACTCAAAATCAATTAGAAACCTAAATGTGAGTCCAGACACTATAAAACTCCTAGAGGAAAACATAGGAAGGACACTCTCTGATGTAAATCACAGCAAGGTCTTTTTTGATCCACGTCCTAGAGTAATGGCAATAAAAACAAATATAGACAAATGGGATCAAATGAAACTTAAAAGCTTTTGCACAGCAAAGGAAACCACAAACAAGACGAAAACAAAACCCTCAGAATGGGAGAAAATATTTGCAAATGAATCAACGGACAAAGGATTAATCTCCAAAATATATAAACAGCTCATGCAGCTCACTATTTAAAAAACAAACAACCCAATCTAAAAATGGGCAGAAGACCTAAATAGACATTTCCCCAAGAAGACATACAGATAGCAAAAAGCACATGAAAAGCTGCTTAACATCATTAATTATTAGAGAAATGCAAATCAAAACTACAATGAGTTATCACCTCACACCAATTAGAATGGGCATCATCAGAAAATCTGCAAACAACAAATGCTGGAGAGCGTGTGGAGAAAAGGGTAACCTCTTGCACTCTTGGTGGGAATATAAATTGATACAACCACTATGGAGAACAGTATGGAGGTTCCTTAAAAAAGTAAAAATTGAATTACCATATAATCCAGCAATCCCACTATTGGGCATATACCCAGAGAAAACCATAATTCAAAAAGGCACATGCACCCCAATGTTCATTGCACCAGTATTTACAATAGCCAGGTCATGGAAACAACCTAAATGCCCATTGACAGACGAATGGATAAAGAAGATGTGGTACATATATACAATGGAATATTGCTCAGCCATATAAAGGAACAGAATTGGGTCATTTGTTGAGATGTGGATGGATCTAGAGACTGTCATACAGAGTGAAGTAAGTCAGAAAGAGAAAAACAAATATCATATATTAACGCATATATGTGGAACTTAGAAAAATGGTGCCAATGAACTGGTTTACAGGGCAGAAATAGAGACACAGATGTAGAGAACAAACATATGGACACCAAGGGGAGTACCAGTGGGGGCATGGGTGTGTGTGTGTGATGAATTGGGTGACTGGGGTTGACATGTATACCCTGATGTGTATAAAATTGATGACTAATAAGAAAAAAAAGAAAATAATAAGGTAAAATAAACTAAAATGTAGACAAAAATATAAAAAAATTAGCCAAGATAAATGTTAGTTATCTGAAAGGATCAATAAAAAAGTCCTAACAAGAGAGATTAGGAAAAGAAATAAATAATAAGTTGTTAATATCAGGAGTTATCACCACAAATCTTGGAGATATCAAAAGGAAAATAACAGAATATGTGAGTGACATTATGCAAACAAACTTGATAGTTTGGATTAAATAAAAGAAACTATTGAAAAAACAACCTACCAAACTGGCATGACATTAAAATAAAAATTTTGAATAGTCTCTTATTTTTCAAAGAAAATGAACTTTGTTAAAGAAAATTACATACACACACACAAATCCAAGTCCCATCATTTCACTAGAGAATTTTACCAAATATTTAAGAGGAACTTCTTTCAGAAAAGAGAGTATTAATAAAGATCTTCTAACCCATTTTTTGAAGGCAGCATAATTACTGTTGCAATATCTGAGAAACATATTGCAAAAAAATATTAAAGACACACATTATGCAAAAACATGAATATTAAAAAGTCTTCAATAGGGCTTCCCTGGTGGCACAGTGGTTGAGAGTCCACCTGCCAATGCAGGGGACATGGGTTCGTGTCCCAGTCCGGGAAGATCCCACATGCCGCGGAGCGGCTGTGCCCGTGAGCCATGGCCGCTGAGCCTGTGCATCCGGCGCCTGTGCTCTGCAACGGGAGAGGCCACAGCAGTGAGAGGCCTGTGTACCACAAAAAAAAAAAAAAAAAAAAAAAAAAAAAGTCTTCAATAAAATAATATCAAATATAATTCAGCAATACATTAAAAAAAGCAATACAATGTGAACAGGTTAAGTTTAACCCAGGAGTGCAATGTCATTTCATATTTAAAATACACTAATGTAATCTTTATTATAATGAAATAAAGAACAGAAATTGTATGAGAAATTCAATAGGTGTGGAAATAATTTTTGACAAAATTAAACATGCAATCCTAAGTTTTAAAATTTCTGGGCTTCCCTGGTGGTACAGTGGTTAAGAATCTGCCTGCCAATGTAGGGGACATGGGTTTGATCCCTGGTCCAGAAAGATCCCACAGGATGCAGAGCAAGTAAGCCTGTGCACCATAACTACTGAGCCTGCACTCTAGAGCCCATGAGCCACAACTACTGAAGCCTGTGTACCACAACTACTGAAGCCCGTGCACCACAACTCCTGAAGATCATGCACCTAGAGCCCGTGCTCCACACCAAGAGAAGCCACGGCAATGAGAAGCCCACACACCACAACGAAGCATAGCCCTCACTCACCACAACTAGAGAAAGACCATACACAGCAACGAAAACCCAAAGCAGCCAATAAATAAATTAATTAATTAATAATTTTTTAAAAATAAAATTCCTAAGCAAACCAGGAATCGAGGGGAACCTTTCAAAACCGTTAGAGGACAACTAACTATAAAATCATACATGCTTAATGGTGAGATAACAAACTCTTTCTCCCTAAGATCAAGAGCAAGGCTATGATTTTTACTTTCATCTCCTCTATTCAGCATTATGTTAGAGTTCCTGGCCAAGTAACAAGGCAAGAAAAATAAATATAAATTATAATATTTGAGAAGGGAGATGCAAAACTGTTTTTATTTTCATATGACATACAATTTTAAAGAAGAAAATGTTAAGGGAGCAACAAAATTTATTAGAAATAGTGAGTCACAGGGTCTCAGGGTACAAAATTAATACAAAAATATCAATTATATTTTGGTATACTAGTAGCAACAACTGGGATATGAGTTAAAAATTCAATTTATGTTGGCATAAAAGTACTTAAACAAAATGTAATAAACACTGTTCAAAACCTCTAAACAGAAAATTACACATTGATGACAGGAAATAAAAAATGTAAATAAACAGAAAAATACACCGTGTTCATATATTGAAAGACTATAGTTTAAAAATTTTAAAATTGGTCTATAGATTCATAGCAATCCCAATCCTAATCCCAGCAGGCTTTGTATAGAAGTTTACAGGATAATTCTACAATTTATATTAAAATAAAAAAAATATAGAATAGCCAAAATAATTTTAACAAAGAAGAAAAATATTAGAAGACTTAAGCCACAGGACATCCAGAGTTATTATAAAGTTACAGTATTAAAGACAGTATGGAATTGGTATAAATATACATGCATAGACCAAATAATGTACAACCAAATTTCCAAAGCAATTTGCAGGGAAAAGTAAGGTCAAATGATCCTGCAATAATTGAATATACATACAAAAAGAAAAAATGAGCTTCAATATTTCACCCTCAAAGCATATTACACAAATAAAAACTTATACGAAAAGTTAAAACTTTTATAAAACATTTTAAGGAAAATATAGAGGGATGCTTTTGTGTGCTGGGGATAAGGAAATATTTCCTAGATTAAATCCAGAAAGCAATAACAATAAATGAAAAAAGAAATCTGAGATTTTAAATTTCATTAAAGTAACTAATCAAAAGGCCATTAAGAAGATGAATATTCAAACCACAGACTGTAAAAAATATTGCCCAAAATTTTCTCTGACAGAGAACTTGCATACAGTACCAGTAAAGAATACATCAAACTCACAATTAAAGTGATAAACAACAAACTCTTTTATAAAGCAAAGGACCTGAACAGATATTACAAAGAAAATGTATTCTAATACTCAATAAATATAAGAGAAATTCTTATCATAGCAATGTAAATTAAATCCACAATGAGATGCTACCAAACACCTACTAGAATGACTAAAATTATGAAGACTGGTAGCAATAAATGTTGATGAGGATGCTGAGTACACTCAATGGTCATATATTATTTGTGGAGTGTAAAATTACTCAACTACTCTATAAAAAGTTATGGAAAGCTTTTATAAAGTGAAACATAAACCTGCCTGTAATCCAGTCTTCCTATTCCTGGATATTTTGCCAAGATAAATGAAAACACATGACCCTAAAAAGACTAGAAGAATAATTTTTGTAGCAGCTTAATTGACATTTCCCAAACATTCTAGACAACCAAATGCCTATCAATAGACTTGATAAACTGTGATATATTCATACAATGAATACTCAGTAATTAAAAAATAAGCTAATGATAGATGTAAAATATGGATGAGTCTCAGACTAGTGGTGGTCTTTAGGTGAGGTAAGGGATTGATTTTGAAAGGACATGAGGGAAATTTCTGTGTTGATAAAATGTAATTTATCTTAATTGGAGTGTTGTTTACACAGATGTTATCTATTCATCAAAAATTGTACACTTAGAATTTTTGCCCTTCAATGTACATCAGTTTTACCCAGAAAATAAAAGTCTAAAAATAATTGAGTGGAGTGATGAAGGAAAAAACATAAAACATTTTTGTTTTTCTGAATTGCTGTCTAGGCATTTCACAATATGATAGTCCTGCTCACTCCCAGAGACTGGACTTGAATCTAGGGTTTCTGTCATAAATTCCCACTTTGCTTTTCCCCAGGATGTGGGGGGAGACCTGTAAAAATAACCACCTAGAGTTAAGCCTGCAAAAAGTTAGTGACCTCCACCCCTTATAAGTAATAGGCGCTTGCTGTCCTGTTCTCCATTCCCTTCTCCACCGTGACCAGGGACAGAGGACTGCCCTTCCCCTGGCTCATTGCAACCCAACCTCCTTCTAGGATCTGTAAGTAATAAATCTTGTGACTCTAATTCCCTTTCATAGGTATGTTGAAACCTCACCTTCAATCAAAATGTCCCATGTTTTCCATGTCCCCAAAGTAGGAGATCAGATGCTGAGAGAGATACCTGCCAACCAGTAAGGGTTGTTGGTGCCCCCTCATGCGGCAGGTCATAATCTGCATGTTCTTAATTTAGTACACCAACTCCAGCTACTCAATACAATTGAGGAGGAGGATGGGATTGTGGTCGGAGCTGCAAATGGTTCCCTAACTTCCTCCCTCAGACCGCTCAGCCTCTCTGGGAAGGAACCACTGCTTGCTGGCAGTCAGTGAAGTTGCTCTGTTCTGCTGAGCATTGCTGCTGCCAGGTGCTGCTGTAAATCACCACCCTAAACTGTTGGTGCTGTAAAAAGTCAGACTCCCCTTCAGAGACGTCCCAGCGCGCTGAGCCAAGGTGAGTTAACAGGGACAATCTCTGACTCTGCCTCTTTACCCCAGGCACGGACTGGGGCGGGCTATGAGATCCTAAGTTAGTGCTAGAGGGGGAGGCTCACTGCTGGGTCCACTATATCGGTTCAGGACTGGGTGCTGAGCTTGGGGAGCTGGCCTAACCCATGAGGAGGCAGCTCTAGCAGGGCCATCCTGGCATCCTGGGAGGCAAACGCTGTGAGGCAAGTGCACCATATGTTGCTGAAAGAGAAAGCTGGATTCCAAGAGCACATGGTACCAGCTCCTCTTAAGCCCCCAGAGGAGGTTGAAAAAGTACTAGATGCTTATAAGACCCCTGCCCCATGGGTCAGATGTTACTGAACGTGGTAGCATATCCACAGGTTAAGTGGTGAGTGCTATGTTTTCGGGGCTTGGATGCTTTCCGAAATACATCGGCTAACGTTGCACTGGTGGAGGTGGACCCCGATCCCTCGTCGGAGGTCGAATGTGACACGCTAGAACAGAAAACAGTAGCATATGAGTTAGGAAAGAAACAACCTCTGTCCCAGGCATTCCCTGTTAGTACTAATGTGCCACGCTGTCTGACAACCAGTGTGAATGAGAAATCGAGACGCGTAACTACATCACGAGAGAAATGCAAGGTTTCCTAGAAAAATAAACGTCCAAAGGGAGAGAGAGAATGGCACTGATTAGCTCTTAGGGGTCTTTGGAATCTGTTCTAAACTGCTTACAGCGGCTGAGATGTGCCAGCAGGCTGAATTGGACAAAGACCCCGACATTCTTAATTTGTTAAAAACACCAGGGTATTGAGGGCCCATTTTATCAGACACCTTAGAGGAGTCCCAGACCTGTCACCACAGGGAGGGGGCTTCTGAATGCGTGGAACCACCAGGGCAGGAGATGCAGACAAAATTAAAAAGCTGATGGCTTCTGAGGAAGAGAACCCACCTCCACTCCCCAGACCTCAGGGGCCCACAAGGTCAGAAGGAAGAAGCTCCTGGTATGGATTTTTACACTTCAGCGCTGGGCCCACCATCCATGGCAGCTACTACAGGTACCTTGCTGATTTTTTGACCCTGTCCCCGTTTGCCCAACAGAAGGCATCCAACTCCTCTCTGAGGCTTGTCCTGCAGCTCTCCATGGTGCTCAACTGCTCTGTGCAACACACTTCCCAATACTACAGTATGGGGCAACCAGCAGGAACACCTGTGCCCTTTATAATCCTCCATATCTGCCCAGACACCAACACCACATGGAGGAATATGACCCACACCTCCTCCCAAGGAACACAATCGTGATGGTCTTGGGCCTCACAGCTCAGTCATCCAGGGAAACCCCTACTACTTTGGTTTCTCTGATCACACAGTTGGTGCCCATTGTGGACCATCACACATATGGTTCTCCACACAGCACTTTTCCTTCCCTACACCTCCAATGCCTCTGCCTTCCTGTGCCCTAGAGTCCTATCTGTTCACACCAGTGCACTTCAGTCTCTCTGGGACCACTTACATCACTGATCGGGTTCCCAGAACCATCTCTCTTTGTGCCCCCTCATGTCAAAAGCATGTGATATTCAGCCCCATTATATTGGGAGTAGGCCTTCTACTACCCTCACAGGGACTGGGTTAGTTGTCACCACACTGGACACAAAACAACACGTCATTAAGGTGAACCCAGACCTGTGAGCCAACCCAGCCAAGCACACTGGGCTGTTATACCAAAGCCCAGCCTTAATGCAGCAGCAATGGGATTCTTTACCACAGACGGCTTGGATAACTGTTTAGCTCTAGATTACTTACTGGCCCAGGAAGAAGGTGTATTGCTGTAAGGGGCACCACCTGCTTCATATGTATTAATAATTCTGGATAAACTCAGACAAACTTACAAAAGATGGCTCAACAGGTACAAGTATTCCACAATCCACCCAAGTTTTTAACCAAATATCTACCTTAACCTTATCCAAGGGCTTTGATTTATTTTCTTGACAGGATCACCACCAGTGGGGAAATGGTTACGAACAGGATTTTAAACTCTCATTTTTCTATTGATATTGTTGATCAGCATTTTTGCTCTACTCAAATGTTTCATGTGCCAGATGACAAAAATTCTGCCAGTGGTTTTTAATATCTACACCAAACAGACAGTGCCTATGATTTTCCCTAAAGATTATTGCCAAGGCATCATGGGGTAAATTATGATGAGAAAAGCAACTTTTGTTTTTCTGAGTTGCTGTCTAGGCATTTCACCTACTCACACCCAGAGTCTGGACATTTAGATATGGTTTTGTGTTTAGGATTCCCACCATAAATTCCCACTTTGCTTTTCCTTGGACACCTTTTAAGATAATGACTTAGAGTTACACCTGAAAAAGGTAAGTGACCTCTACCCCAACCACCTTATAATTAATAGGTGCTTGCTGTCCTGCTCGTCATCTCCTGCTCTCACCTGGGACTTAGGATTGCCCTTCCCCTGGCTCATTGGAACCCATACACCTTCTGGAACCTGTAAGTAATGAATCTAGTGACTTTACATCCTTTGTGTGGATGTACTGAAACTGCACCTTTAATCAAAACATCCCCTAAGTGGAAACTCTGATGCTGAAGGAGCTACCTGCTGACACTGTGTGAGTGTCTGCTGCCCCCTCATTCAGCAGGTCATAATCTGTACATTATTAATTCACTATACAAGCTCAGGCTTCTCAACACAAGTGGGGAGTGGGAGAAGTTACATAAAATAAGGACAAAATGTTGATAGTCATTGAAGTTGGGTGATGATTACAAGGCAGTTCATTATATTATTTCATTTCATTTATATATGTTTGAAATCTCCCATAATAAAACATTTGATTTTTTAAAAAACTTGAGCATTTTTGGTATAAAAAATTGGAATAAGTCTGACATTGGGAAGACTAAAATGAAGCAGGCGATGCAAGCAGTCGAGTTAGAATGAATTTTGGGCATGTTAAATTTTAGATGTTTACTCAGTATCCATTTGCAGATGTGTAGTTCATAGCGTTCATTGATGAAGTCAGTATTTGAGATGTACAGCTGAAAGTTAATAGTGTAGAGACTGTACTTGAAGACATGAGGCTGGTTTAAATCACCTGGGGAATTCTTATAGGTAGAGAATAATGGAGTTCCAAGATCAGAACTCTAAAATTTAGAGCTAATGAGACAAAGAAAAAAACAGAACTTTGAAACACAGTAGTCAGAGAGTAGGAAGCAAACCAGATGAGTATGGGATCCTGTAAGGCATAAAACACTTGCACAGTTTTCAGAGAAATAACAGCTATAGAAGTCTAGGTTATCTATAAGAAGCAGGACATATAAAATTCATTTTTGTTTACTAAGGTAATACTTTAGCAACAGATTTGTCTGTCTTGGAGTTTCTTAGACTATTATTAATTCAATAGAGACTGATGGAGTGATGTAATATAAGTTTACATAGGATAAAAATAAATGCTCCATACAAAAAAATTTATGCTCTAATAAGAGAAACTAGGTTAACATAAATGGGAGGGTATTCATACACAGAAAATGAATATGAGTGCAAGCCACATAATGAGAAATGTCAGAAGATACTAGGTAAGTAAGTATCAGATAAATGGTTCAGAAAGTCAGAAATCAGAAGTTGAGAGAAATTAGAGTTCACCATGCATGGGAGTTGTCAGCAAAAACTTGGTAGAGCAAGTTTAGATTGAACTGGGCTATATAAAAAAAGAGTAGGTGTAAAAAGAAGAAAACACTAAGAAAGAGCTTAACGATAGAGAAATGGTGAGGAAATAAAGCCCATGTGATGTACAAAAGATATTTTGGAGATGAGTATGTCGGTAATAGAAGATGTGAATAGAACAGGGAAAGAAGATGAGATTGCAAAAGTAAGAGCATGCCCCAGATTGCTGAGAGTTTTGAATGAGCAGCAAAGTATTTTGATTTCCTCTAAGAATTTTTCTCAGGGTTGTTAGACCTTGAAAGTATCAGTCATGACTGACCCACAAGAGGGTAGGCAGACATGATTCTAGAACCATCCACCTGGCACTGTGAAGAAAGGCTGCTAGACTGCCTATTGATTTTTAATATCAAGGCAGGAGATATTCCATTTTAGAACTTCATGAACCAGGTGAAAGAGGACCACATTTCCATTACTCTGTTTTCCTAAAACAAAGGAAACAACTTTAAGAGATTTTTTTTACCACTTTCTCCCTCCTCCCTTCACTACAAGAAATTGAAGCACCCTCAAGTAGAAATAGAGTTGCTTCGTGGGAGTTTTTGTGTTATTCCTGTGCTGAGTCTTGTTAGAAAAAGCTGGAAATTCAGCGATGAAATGTGTTGAATTTTGTATCATAAGCCCAAGAAATAGCAATCTTGCCTTTCTTCCATCATTACCAGCATGGATATACCTCCTCAGACCACCTTCCAAATTTACATTTTTTTATTGAAATCATCTTGAACATATACAATCTTGTAATTGCCTTGTGATTTCCCTCTTTCCAGTTGGGTACTTATTATCTTGTGGGAAAGGACCCACTCTATCCTATGTGTTTCACTTTTCTAAGGCTTTGCCCGGGCCTGGATACAAAACAGCTGCTCAAAACATCTTTGTCAAATTAACAGAATTAAACTTGAGTCAAGAAAGTTCCACACAGGAGGAGGTCTTAACAAATAAAGAAGCTGAGCAGCAGCTGTTGGAAGTTACAATGTTAACATCGATCTGAAGGTTGTTTGGAAGCTTTTTTCATTTTCTTACTAATGGCATTAGGGGCTCTGCAGCAGATAACGGGCTCTGACATGGAGACCTTAATCCAGGCAGTCTACAGAAGGCCTGACCTTCAAGGAGCGAAGACATTGATCAGCACAGAGAGGGTGGAGGCTCAGAGATTGAGAGTCATCAAGCCATACAGAACTGCAAAAAAAAAAAAAAATGTTGCTCATTCTATACCTTGGAAAAGGCCTATGTTCAGTCCAGCCGAAGAAGAGGCACATCTGTTGGGAGTTCCTTAGAAAAATGTAGACCACTGTTTTGCTCCCACCCTAGATACTCTATTGAAATTTATCTAGAGGCCTAGGGTGTTTTAAAATGTTGGGACACGACCACCAGGGGGAAGGTGGAATGGGGATTCTGAGATGACGTCTAATCCTTCCATTCTCACCCAATTCCTGTTTCTATAGATATCAGATGGAAGCTAAATCATTTAGAATTTAGCTCTTTTATGAGAAATTATCTTTAGCCATGTTTCCCCTTTTGGGTTTTCCTTATATAGGCTGCACTCTCTGAATTTAATGGTCTGGTTTTCATGCTACCTATCCCTCTGAATAACATCAGCTCAAAGCAGAGGGAAAGAAAGTCTATATACACATAATTTGATTTGAGGCTTCATCCACTACCAAGTTTAGGTGTCTTTGTCATCATCCCCAATCCCTAATAGGCCTGAAATATTTCCCTTTTTAGTCACTAATGGGCTAGACTATGAAGATTGAGAAATTACTCCATGAGAGTGCTATTAATATATATGATTTCTGAGAAACTGAGAGAATGGGAGAAGTAGGAATCTAACATTATTGAATATGACTCTTACAGTCAACAATTGAGTGCTTTACATATTTGCATTTATTCAATATGGGTCAAGGAGAGATCTACACCAAACTTAACATTTTTCCACTGAGCAGTATTTAAGTGAGTAAAGTTTGGTAAAATAGTTAAAAAAGGTCCATTTGTATTTTTACATGAATTTTTCTCTCTCTCTGTTTCTCTATCTATCTCTCTGTCCCCTGTTCACACACACACACACACACACACACACACACACACACACACATACAAACAATTTATATTAGCTTGGATTGGGTTTCTACTGAAGAGAAAAAAAGAAGCAGTTTCAGTTATGGATTCAATACACTATCATAAAAATTACATATGTGGAGAAGATTTATTATACATGTGCATTTGTGTATGTACACATATAATTTTACTTACACAAATACACATGTATAATAAACAAATAAATGAAAACATCATTTTGTAAAATGTTCAAACTATACTTAGTATACAATGAAAACAAAAATGTAAAAGCCTCAATTTCATTTATAACCACCTTACTACAATTCCATTCCCACCCATAAGGACAGACTAGACCAGTGGTTTACACTCCATAGGCTTGTTTGCAGAGCTTAAGCAGGCCTTTTCAAGATGTTGCTCAAAGTGCATGAGTAGATAGGAAGAAAGAACAGGCAAAGTTGGAAATTCAAGGATTCTGAGAATTCAAAGTTTGAAACTAAACTCTCAGATTTCTATTTTGCTATTATTGTTAAGTTGATAGAATTTATCTTATTTAACAATTTTTTAGCTTGGTTTGCAACTTTCAAATATGTTTACAAATGATATATTTATCTCCATTTGTGCTTTTATTTCAGACTCTTGTTCTGAGAGGAACATTCCATGCTGGCATGGGGAATAACTTCCAAGGAGAACATGGATGTCTCACTGAGTTGAGAAGACAGATTGAAGTTCAGGGAGTCTGAGGTAACCAGAAGTTGCAGGGCAAAATTTCAAAAAAAGGAAACTATGGTAAAACAATTTCAGATGGACTTGAGGACATGGGCAAGGGGAAGGGGAAGCTGGGACGAAGTGAGTGTGGCATGGACATATATACACTACTAAATGTAAAATGGATAGCTAGTAGAAAGCAGTCATATAGCACAGAGAGATCAGCTCAGTGCTTTGTATTCACCTAGATCGGTGGGATAGGGAGGGTGGGAGGGAGATGCAAGAGGGAGGAAATATGGGGATATAAGTTTATGTATAGTCAATTCACTTTGTTATACAGCAGAAACTAACATACCATTGTAAAGTAATTATACTTCAATAAAGATGTTAAAAAAATAAAAATAATTTCAAAAAACTGCATGTTTCCTCATGAGCCATTGCTAAATAATAAAACATGCTGTATATTGTGAGCAGAAGTCAGGTAAGCTGACTAGATCCCAGAAGTCATACCAGGAATTGTTTGTGTTTCCACCACAAATTGAGAAAAGGATCATCACTTGTGGTATTTAGTAAAGGGCTATGCTAGAGGACCATACTTGAGTAATGGGACAGAACCTGAATAAAGGCTACTCTAGACCCTGTCTATCAAAGCAGGATTCAAAATACCAAAGAAGAGTCTGAAATATAAGTCACATAACTATCTACTAAATTAAAAAACAAAATTCTTTATATAAGAACAAATTTCATACACTTAACATTTTTAATCATCTAAAAATCATAATGGAATCATTCAAACATAAATTATTAGACATGCCAAAAGCAGGAAAATGTTTCATAGTACTAGGAGAATATATATATATATATATATATATATATATATATATATATATATATAAAGAGAAAGTTTCAGAATATTTTTTTATAAGATGGAATTAATAGCCAAGAACTTTAAAACAGCTATTATAACTATGTTCAGGTATTTCAAAGAAAACATGAATGGATGAGAAGAAAATAGAAGATATAAACAAATGGAATAAAATGGAATATGAAGAGATTTGAAATATATTATCTGAAATAAAAAATTTCTTGGGCCGGACAAATCACACATGCAAAAGAAATGATAATTAACTTGAAGACAGAGCAGTAAAAATTATTCAAAATGAAGCATACAAAAAAAGATTGAAAACATAAATGGGAAAGGAGCATTTTTGACCTGTGGGACAAGGGACAATATTAACAGCTTAATATACTAATAATTAGAGTTCCAGAATGAATGGAGAAGATGCAAATTATTTGGAGAATTAATGGCCAATGTTTTCAAAATTTTATAAAAATTATAAACCTGGAGACCCAATAACCTTATCAAAGTCTAATCAGGATAAACACAAAGGAAAAATCACACCAAGACACATTGTAATTAAATCTCTTAAAATGAATAACAAAAATAAGACCTTAAAAGCAGTCAGAGTGAAAAAAAAAAAAAAAAGACATTATATACACCAGTAGAGCAAAGAAAAGTAATCACAGACTTCACATAAGAAATGATGCAAGACAGGAGACATTGGAATGATGTGTTCAAGGTGTTGAAACTGTAAAGCTAGAATTCTTTCAAATACCAAGGTAAAATAAAGCCTTTTCAGAAAAAAAAATGAGAGAATTTGTTGAAAAAAACTGGCCGGCAAGAAATAACAAAAGAAGTTTTTCAATCAAAAGGAAAGTAATTCCAACTGGAAACTTGAATTCACAGAAAGGGAATTAAAAGCCCTAGAAATTTTAAAAATGTCAGTATGAAAATATTTTTTCTATATTTTCTTAATGTTTAAAATTGTGTGACCATTTACAAAAAGAGTAGTGAAAGTACTTCATTTTTATTATATAAGTAAGTAAAATCCATGAAAATAACAGCACAAAAGAAAGGAGAAAGAAATGGAAGTACCCTGTAGTTAAGACTTACATTATACACAAAATCATAAAATATCATTTGAGAATATCAGTTCTCTTCATTTCTGTTTAAAATTGCAATAGAAATCTTAGAACTAAAGAAATTAACAGCATAAGTATTGGAAAGAAAAATGTTAAAATAGCTTTATTTATTGAAAACATGATTGTTCATGTAGAAACATTAATAAATTGACAAAAAGACCCCTAGAAGTAAGAAAAATTAAGCAAGGTCTCAGAACAAAAAGTTAATATGAAAACTGTACTTATATCCCATGTTCTTGGATCAGAAGACATAATATTGTTGAGATGAAAATACTCCCCAAATTGATCTACACATTCAGTACAATTGCTATCAAATACCAACTATTTTAAAAATTTGTTTGTTTGTTTTGCAGAAATTAACCAGTTAATCTAAAGTTAAGATGGAAATGCAAGGAACCCAGAATAGCCAAAATGATCTTGAAAAAATAACAAAGTGGGAGGATTCACACATTCCAATATCAATGCTTACTATTAAGCTAAATACAATAATCAAGACAGTACAGTGCTAGTTTAAGGATAAGATAGACATATAGATTAATGAAATAGAACTGAGCATCCATAAGCCTTACATTTATGAAAGTTCATTTTTGACAAATGTGTCAAGACTATTTACTGGGGAAAGAATAATCTTTCAACAAATGATTTTGGGACAACTGGATATCTGCATGCAAATAAATAAAGTTATACCCCTTCCTAACATCATAGAAAAACAATTATCTCAAATTGGATCATAGACCTAGATATAGGAGCTAAAATTATAAAACTCTTTGAAGAAAATATGAGTACAATTTTGTGGCCTTCAGTTAGGTAAACTCTTCTTAAATATGATACAACGTGCACAAGATAAAAAATATAAAAATTGAAGAGCTTGATTCATCAAAATTAAAACTTTTGTTCTACAAACTATACCATCAAGAAAGTTAAAAGTCAGAAAATGGGAGAAAATACTTTCAAATTATATATCTTATAAGGGACATGAATCCAACTTTTGCAATTCAGTAATAGATAAATAATCCAATTTTAAAAATGGGTAAATTATCTGAATAGACATTTCTCCAAAGAAAATATGCAAATGACTAATAAGGATGTGGAGAGATATCAACATCATTAGCCAATTAGGAAATGAATATCAAAACCACAATGAGACTTCATTTCATACCCACTATACTGACTACTAAAAAATAGTAACACATGTTAATGAGGATGTGGAAAAATGTAACTCTTGTACACTGGTGAGAATATAAAATGGTGCAGTCACTTTGCAAAGAGTTTTTTTTTCTTAAAATGTTAAACATAGAATTTATGTATAAATTTACAGAAGATAGTTTATATATATAACCCAGCAACTCCTCTCATAGGTATGTAACCAAGAGAAACAAAAATATACGTCTACACAAGAACTTGTATACAAATAGTTATAGCAGCAATATTCATAATAGCCAAAATGGAAAAAACAAATATGACTATTAACTGATTGTTGGACACTTCAAGTATGGCATATCTACACAATAAAATATCATTCAGCAATAAAAAGGAATGATTTATTGATGTATGTTACATCATGGATGAAACTCAAAAATATTATGCTAAGTAAAAGAAGACAGTCACAAAAGATTATATATTATGTGTCACTGTTTAGAGGAAATCTCTAGGATAGACAAATCCTCAGAGGCAAGATATAGACTAGTGGCTGCCTAGGGCTGGGGATGGATGGAAGTGAAATGGGGACTGACTGAAATGAGTAAGGGCTTCTTTTTTAGGTAATGAAATGTTAATTGTGGAGATTATTTCACAGCTTTGTAAATATACTATAACCCATTTAATTGTACATTTAAATGGGTGAATTTTACGTATATTAATTATATCTCAATAAAACTGTAAAAATTATTCCTATTCATTTTTATACATTCAAAATTTAAAAAGTAAATTATAAACTGCCATTCACAATATCATCAAACACCAATAACAACTTAGGAATAAAATTGACAATGTCTAAGACCTATCACTGAAAACAACAATCATTGATGAGAGAAGTAAATAAGTAGGAAGATATACCATGTCTGTGAATGGGAAGACTCACTATAATTAAGATGTCAATTTTCTCCAAAAGTACTAATAGATTTAATTCAATCCAAATCGTAGTCCCAGCCAGATATTGTATTGAAATTTATAAGATTTTTCTAAAATTTACATGGAAATACAAATGTTCTGAAAAAGTAAACAACATTGAAAAATCAGAGAAATTATGTTTATTATGTAAGATTTATATAAAAATGAGTAATTGAGAGGTGTTTTCTTGAGATAAGAATAGTCATGAAGATTAAAGGAACAGAATATATAATCAAAAGATAGACACACATATACATGAACATGATTTTATATAAAGACAATCTAAAGGTCCCAGGCTAGTCACTTGGTAGTTACATTAAGGACAGATTCTAGTTGCATTGCAAGGACTTTAAAAATGGAACTAATATTAGAATAAAAGTTCACAGAAGGCAGGTGGGAATTAATGGCCTGAGCATAACCCTTTGACAATCTCCTAAAACAAAAATATCAGTATTTTCCATAGAATTAAAACAAGACCCAGAGCCTCATAACATAATATTTTAAATGTCCAGATGCAATTCAAAACTACTTGGCACGTTTAGAAACTAGAATATCTCAACCTGTATGGAAAAAGACAATCAACACATGCCACCACAAAGATGGCACAGATTTTGGAATTATCTGACAAAGACTTTCAAGTAACTAAATATGTTCTAGCAAGCAAACATTAATATTATTGAAACTAATGGAAAGATAGAAAGTCTCAAAAAAGAAACTGAAGATGTTATAAAGAATAAAATGAATATTTAAGACCTGGAAAACACAATTAAAACTCAATAAGCAAATAAAAATACATAAAACATCTAGATAGACTCCAGAGCAGAATAAAAGTGACAGGGGAAAGAGTCAGGAAACCTTATTTATCAATAGAAATTATCCAGTATGGATAATATACAGAAAAAAAAGATTATAAAAATGGACAGAGACCTGTGAAAAAATTTTTTGAAGTCTAACATTTGTGTAATTGAAGTTATAGAAAAGGAGGAGAAATAAAGTGATGTTATAAAATATATTTGAATTATGGTTTAAATTTCCAAAATTGTCAAAAGATATAAAACTATAGATTTATGTAGTTTAGTCAACCCCAAACAGGCAACTATAATATAATGGGTATAAAGAGACCTATATACTGGTAAGCTTTGGTAAGCTTCATATATTCCATTTGAATTGATAAAATATTGACTGTTAAAATTGAGTATGTATGTTGTAACACCTAGAGCACTCACTAAAAATTCTGCCCAAAGATATAGTGAGAAACATAGTACATAAATTATAGTGAAATATTAAGTAATGCTCACATAATCCCAAAGAAAGTAAGATCATGGAAACAGGAACAGAATACAAAGGGAAAAAAACAAAATAAATAATAAAATGGTAGACCTAAATCCAAACATTTCAATAATTATATTAAATACAAATGGTCTCAACAAGCCAATTTTTAAGACAAAAATTATCAGAATTGATTAAAACACAGATGTATGCACACACACATGCATACACACTATCTAACCATATACTGTGCCAGGATAACTGTAAGAAAGTAATTTAAAATATAATGGTATAGATGTATTAAAAGTAAAATGATGGTAAAAGAAATGTAAATTCGATGCACACTCTGCATACTCTCATAAACTCACAATGCTGGAGCAACTTCATAGTATCAGGCAAAATAGACAGCAGAGCAAAAGAAACTATCAGAGACAAAAGTAACATTAACTAACAAAGAAAATGTCAATTTCCCAAAATACATAATAATCCTAAATGTATATGCACCTATCAAGAGAGCTTCAAAATACATAAACTACAAAACAAAATAAAAACAAACACTGACAGAACTGAAAAGAAAAAGAGAAAAATCCACAATTATAATTGGAAACTTTATCATCTCTCCCAACAATAGATAGAACTAATAGACAACAAAATTAGCAAGGATATAAAATAACTGAATAATACCATCAACCAACTGGATCTAACTGACATGTATAGATCACTCCACCAAACAATAATAGGATAAATAAGGATCATTCACCTTGATAGATTATATTCTGGGTCATAAAAATCTTTACCAAGTCTAAACAAATTGAAATCATAAAAAGTGTATTTCCCAATGATAATGGAATGAAATTAGAAGTCGATGAAAGAAAGCATAAAAAGTCTTCAAAAAATTAGAAATTAAAGAACACAATTATAAGTAACCCATGGATCAAGGGAAACTAGGAAACATTTTGACCAAAAATTAAAATGCATCATATCAAAATTAGTATGATGAAGCTAAAGCAGGACTTAGAGTACATTTTATAGCACCAAATACTTTCATTAGAAAAGAAGAAATACCTCAAATCAACAACCTAATCTTCCATCTCAAGAAACTATTAAAAGAGGAGCAAAATAAACCCAAAATAAACAGAAGGAAAAAAATAATAAAGAGTAGAACTGAAAAGAATTACATGAAAAACAGAAAAACAATACAGAAAATCAATGAAACCAAAAGCTAGCTCTTTGGAGAGATCAATAAAATTAACAACCCTCTAGCAAGTAGAACAAAGAGAGAAGAAACAAATTACAGCAATAGGAAAGAAAGGGCAAAATCACTAGATAAGTCCTTTAATGAGAGAATATCTAAATCTGTATATCCATATAATTGTATACTATACAGCAATAGAACAGAACAAATCTATTTGTGTTTAAAAGTCATAGAAGGGCACAAGAGGAAACAAAGTCAATTTTGTCCGGTCAATTTTAAAAAAACAACTAAAATTTTCACAAAAATATTTTACCATTTTCCAAAGTCACCAAAGATAATTTACATTTATTTCCTCAAATTCTTGCCCATTGGATTATCATCATGCTTTGCAATGCCATCTATTCAATGATTATATATCTATTAATTTTAATTTTTGTATTAAAGTAAATTTAAGCATTTTACATATTTATTTTTCATTTGCATTTCTTGTGAACTTGTCATTTAAATAATTGCCCCTGATTTCATTCCTCACTTGCCTTTTAATTTTCTTAATTACATTTTTGCTCATTTAAAGACATTTGATGCATCAAATTCTTCAGCAGTTTTTGATATCTGTGTTTCTATCATGCTTAAGATAGCCTTTCCCTCTTCAATGTTACCAAAACAACTCCTTACAGTATGATTAAGCAATTCTAAATGTTCCTGTAATAATTTTTTTTTTTTTTTTTTACATTTTGGCTTCTTATCTAGAAGCAAGACACAGATGATTTAAGTACTGAGTTGGCCAAAAAGTTCGTTTGGGTTTTCCTGTAGCATCTTATGAAAAAACTTGAACAAACTTTTTGGCCAACCCAACATGAAGCCTAATTTTATTTTTTCCAAATGAGTATCCAAATATCTCAAAAAAATTGTTTCAATAGTCTATTAGTTCTATCCTTATTTGAAATATCAGCTATACAACTAGCTAAATTTACACAATCCTATGGCTAGGCTTCTTTATTTAGGTTTTTTCTTCCATTCATCTTATATCAATTGTTTTAGTTATAGCTTTGTAGTATGTGTTAATATCTGGAAAGATACTTTATATCTCATTTTATTAATATAACTTTTTGAAAATGTGTTAGATATTGTTGCACATTTTCTCTACCATATGTACTTAAGAGTTTGTCAAATTCAATAAAAATGTTAATAAACATTAAAAATTAATAGTCCCTGTGGGAGTATCACATATTTAAATTAATTTGGGAAAATAGCTATTTAAACTATATTATATCTTCTCATCACAGAACACAAAATGACTACTTGGATTTTTAAAAGTGTTTCAGTGAAGATTTATATTTGTCATGTGTGCTTTATAATTTTTAAATAGAATTAGTCCACTGTGTTTTCTTTAGTTGATTGTATGTTTCCACAATTGGCATTTTAAACACAATTCCTCCCTCAGGGTGAAGATGTGCATGGATGTATTGAAGGGCTGTTCACTGTATTACAGATTGCTCCCTACCCCATCCCAATGAAAAGGAGGTTCTGGCATTCCATCTTTTACCCCTTGGGGTCCTGGAATCTTTGTTGACCAGTACTGGTGTCTTCAGAGGATGTGGTTGTTTGAGTGGAGCTCTATGTTGATTTTTTTTTTTTTCCTCTTACTTGCCCAGATTGCTAACAACTTTCCACATTCATAGCTCTTCTCTGACACTTTCCAGTTTTTCTTTTTTCACAGGTTTATTATCAGAAATGCCTTCTATCTCCCTATTACAGAAGCTATCATTATGGAAGTTGCTGTTTTCTTCATACCCCCTCACACTGTTTTAAAGATGTAATGATGACATAATCTTGTTCTTTCTAACATAGCTATCATAATAATCATTAATCACTACTAATTTCATAGTATTTCACACCTAGCTAAGACACCTAGTTCTATAACTGAAGCTTTAACTGAGAACTAGAACTAGAAGTAGATCAGAGGGGGATTCAAAAACTGGAGACATTTTCATTCTATTAGAGTGTGCCTGGCTCCTGCCTTCAGAGTAAACAACTCAAACTGGTTTTGCAAAAACCAACACATTTTATAATGACACTCTCTTCCTCAAGACCCTTGCCTTTAGAAGCTCCTGACATCTAATCCCCACAAGCAGAGCTCAATCTATGTTTTCAATCTTGCCTCCCACTCTTGCCTATCCAATGCCTCTATCCCATACAGGACCTCATTTTCCCCACAAGAGTCCATGTTCAGTCCCATAGCTACAGCTTCAATCATGCTGTCCCCAAGCCCGACCTTCTCTTCTGAATGTCCTCAGGACCATCACAGGTTCTGCTTCCTCTGTAAAATCTTTGCCATCATTCAAAACTCTACCACTTGTTATGTCACATGCAGAACTCTCCGTTGAATGTGATGATTTTACAGGGGGCAAATAATTCTTATCTTTTCAAGCGCACATTTATTGTCACTTCTGTGCAGTTTACCCTCCCCAAAGATAGGAAACATGCATCAGTTTTGCAATGTGCATGAGAACCATGGTAAACTATAAAAGTTGTATAAAACAGCATGTATAAATGGTAAATGAAGAGAATATCTGAAACAGATATTATGGACAGCATTTTCTACTAAAAAAAATAATAACTAACATGTATTGAACACTAGCTAAATGATAGACAGTACAAAGTGCTTTTTAAAGTAATTAGTCCTATCAATTATACTCTGAACAAATAACTATTAAACACCTACTGTATGCCAGATATATTTAAATATAGTTTTAAACCAGATATGACCCCTACACTTATGGAGCTCATATTATTCTTCTACTAATACTCACCATTTTAATAACTATAGTAATAGTAATAATAGTAAAAAAATAGCAAGTCTAGTTTATTGAATGCTGCCTATATTTTTCAAACATTTGTACATATGTCACAAAAACCCTAATAAGTGATTATTATCATGATTTCCTAGGTAAGAAATATGAGGTTTAGATGGGGCAAGTCACTTTTAAGCTCACTCCTTATTATATCTACGATAGTAAACATTATTGTCATGGTTCTTAAACATCAATGGCCATGTGACTCATGGCCATGTGACTCTGAAACCATGAAGTTTTAGAGTGACTTATTATATACATAGAAATAGGTAGAAACAATAATTCTGCAACAGAGTGTGTCATGCACCTCTGATGCAGAACTTGGTCCACAGTTTCCTCTGTGCTCCAGCACCCCAGGCCTTACTTCTCTCACTAAGGTACCAGTTCCACTGAGCCACAAGAGCTGAAAATGCTTTAGATAAAAACTAAATTTTAAAATGAGATAGGGACACAGTATATTCTAATATAATTGATCTTCCTCTATCCTTATTGTTTTAATCTAAGACTTGCTTTAAGTTTCTGAGAATAAGCATGCACCGAGTCTTACATTTAACTCTGGATCCACCTCTACATGACCTGCCAACCAACAATTCTTGTAGCGACTCATTTATTTGGACATTAATTGGGCACCTACAATATTTAGAAATTTGACTTGACAGAATGAGATAAAGGCATAAATAGGTGTAGATTCCCTCAGGGTTCTGTTCCCCACATGCTCCTCCTCCCCAAAACATGCTGTCTCTTCCCTCCATTTCCTGTCCTGGACCTCATTTTCTGCTGTTTTAACTTCCACATTTAGTTCTACACATGCTTCATCAATAAATCTTTCCCATTCATCTCCCTGAATATCTCCAATTCTGCTTCTGTCGCTCTCAATCTTTAGAAAACTGTTAGGTTGCATGTCTGGTAGAAACTGGATAAAACCTTTCTGATTCTCTTCAATGGCATGATCCCATTTTCTCCACTTGCTGGTCACAACCCTCTCTAGTTCCCAAGGTATTGTTTTCCAACCCCTGCCCCACCTCTAACCTCACCCCAGCAGCAGGAACCTTACAGATGCAATGTAAGAGCTGGGTGCAGTCCATTCTTTGAAGCTCAGGACAGAGCCTACCTCTCTTCCAAAGAAAAAGCCTAAATGAAATACAAAACATTGATACCGCTAGATTCAAACAATCAGTTATTTTTAAAATGTGTTTTAGATTTAATTCATCTACCAATCAGTAATCAATCAAGCATGAAATATTGAGTATCTTAGTGTATAACAAAACTGCTGTGTGCTGGGGAAGATGGAAGTACCATCCATACCCTCGGGCACTGGTGAACACAGCGGAGAGAGACAATAGAGCTGACAATAAAGGGCCTACATATGTTAGTTTTCTAAAGATGAACCTATTGAAAAAGAATCTGTAATGTGAAGTGATTAAATCAATCACAGAATCCATCTATAGTAAGAGATATAACCTGGGCTTGCCCATAACACATCTATTTGGGGATTACAAAAAATGTCTTCTTTAGGCAGATGAATTAGGAAAGTGCACCTTTCTCTGTCTTTGAATACAGTTGTTTACCAGCACCCAGCATGCTGAGTGGAAGGCCAGAAGGACTTGCGTCTCCCCCTTGCTCCCCAGCCTGAGTCCCTCCCTACAGGACACAACTCATTTAACTTTCTGTGCGGTGCTTCTGTCCTGGGCCCAGTGGGGATCCACAGATAGAGCTTCTGAGGCTCTAGAATGTCCTGAAATGGAATGCGAAGTGTAACATTTATGAAAGTCTATGCTTATTCTCAAGAGACAGACCAGTTTCCTTTGAATCCCAAAGAAGTCCATTCTAAAAATGTTGAAGAATTACCACTCCAGACAAAACCTTGCAGCTTCCTGGGTATTAGAATTGATAGACCTGGTTTTGCATTTTGATTTTTTCAACTTGTGAGCTGAATTCCTTTCCTCAAGCTACTTAAGATTCTCTCTTTATTTTTGTTTTGATGTTATTGTTGTTCTTATTTCATGTATGGAGGTCAAGTAAATATTCTTAATAGGTTTATACTCACAATGACGCCTCCTCTCTCTGGTCACAACCATTCAAATGTACCTGAATGCAAAAGTTTAATTCATTAGATTTCACTGTTTTTGTACTTTCTCAGAGCAGTTTCTGACTAAAAAGCAAAATCTATGTATCTGGATACATCTAAGGATAAATTTTTGCTCCTTTCTCCCAATTTTATCTACATACTCTGTTCTCCCTTTGAAGTCTAAAGCTTCGCTTTTAGGATTTGCATTTGGCTATCTGCCCAAGGGTGAAACCTCACCATCTACCTCTCTGCAGTGCAGCTAAAGGGACATCTAATTCATAGATTCCAAACTATTCCTACCTTGCTCCTCTTTCACTCAGATCCTTGCTTCCTATTCTTCCCAACTTAATTTCCATGGAACTTCATTTTAATCACTCCTTTGATAAAATCTTAATTCCCTTGTCCCTTTTATCATATTCATTGGGCAATCCCTCAATCTGGTTAAATCTATCCTTCTGCCTATAGAGTGCCTGTATCTAAGCAACTGAAATTGTTCTAGAAACCACTGCTGGGGAGAATATAAATTTCTACCACCAATTTGGGAAGCAATTTAGCATTATCTTTAAATGCATGTCTACTCTATGAGCAAACAATTTCATTCTTAGGTGAGTAACTCAGAGAAATTGCACACATACAGCAAGTGTTATGCATAAGAATGGCCATACAGCACTTCCGTAATAGCAAAAACAAAAGCTATACAGTGAGCGGAAAAAATGAATTACATCTCTAAGCAACAGTATGGATGTAGCTAATAAATATAATATGGAACAAAATGAAGTCACAGAAGAATACGTTCAATATGTTTTAAAGCTCAAAGCCATGCAAAGCCAGTTTTCGGTTTAAGGCTACATATGTAGGTAGTGACACTATATATATACACGCAACACACATATACCCACAAGTGTAGAATAGAGATCAAATTCAGAAGAGTGGTTATAGCTTCAAGAAAGAGAAAGGGGAAGGAAGGAAATGTCATGTAATTACTAACAAGATTTTCCTATCAACTTCTTAACTTGTTTCACTTTAAATATAAGACCATACACTTCAAGTGGGCCTATCCAACACTATCCAGAGGTCTTATGCATTTCATTAGTCAATTCACTCTTCCACTTTTTAAGGTAAGTATGTATTGAATCTTCTTTCTTCTCCTTTGACATCAAATCACCAACATACCTTCTCCTCACTCAGATCAGAGAGATGAGAAACTAAACTAAATATGGACTAATTCTGAATTTTTTTCTTTTAAAAATTCTATATTTTTCTTATGTAAAGTATTTCATCTTTAGAAGCCTAAAAGAAAATTGTATAAATAAATAAAGTTAACTTAAGATAATGGTTAATTCATATTTGACTGTATCTGAGGGTTAGAAATTGGAGGTGACAATTCCACCATCCTCCCCTCCCCAACTTTTAATCTAAGGAGAGAAGAGGTACAAAACTGATTAACCAAATCAAGACTTAAACCACCAGCTTTATTAATTGTGATTAATCAATAGTTTCTGGTAAATTGTGTTAAAAGAAATGGCTACAGTTTGAAGACCCAAATAGGGCATCATTGTCCATTAACAATTAATTGGAGGTCAACTGAGTCCACAGGAATGCAGAGACCTCATTACCCTCCAACTGAAAATGGGGAGGTTAAAGGTTGGCTTTTCCCTGCATGGAAAGGAGAACCTCCTATAAGGGAGAAAGAAGCAGATGAAAGCCCTATACGCTGATGACCAATCCAGGAGATAGGCAGGTACCAGACAGAGTCAGGGTACATGTGTGTATTACTGTCAACAGGTCCCACTAAACATCTGACTTTGATGAATCTAATTGGTTGCTCCTCTTTCTATGGAGAGGGACCAGTGAGAAGAAAAAGAGGACAGTAGTTACATTTCCAGTCTTCTGAGAAGGTAGAAACGTTGTCAGAAAGTCCCTTATTTCTTGTCCAGGGGAAGGAGCATTGGTACAAGATAAAGAACGTCTTCTACCAGTCACACCTGGCATTAGGCTTTAATTCATCAAGTAATATTTTATTAATTGTTTTGTTTTTCCTAAGAACTTTGAGCTCCCGTTATTGTATTTTATTGTAGTTTATAAATTTAAAGACCTTCAGGATACTATCTGGGTTTCAAACATTTCAGTCATAAATGACTTGCTCAAGTATTGTTTTCTATATTAATAAAAACCTGCAGATGTGATCTTCCTGCCCCAGAGCAGGAGGTAAAGAAGTGTATCATATGGAAGAGTGAGCTGCTCCTAAGCTCTTCCTTAACAATGTGGTTGTGTTTAATTTCACCACCTCTTATTTTACTAACTCCTCAATGTAAAAAAGCCTTCTCTCCTTTGTCTCTTTCTTCTTAAATTAGAAGTAAATTCTAATTAAGGATAATGGCTCATTGTGTCCTGGTTAACCTAGGCATTCCTGGAAGGTGACAACAAACACGCACTCCACCCTCCCTTCAGTCAAAAGACACATTCCCCAATCTCATTAATAATAAACCTGTGCGTCTCAACCAGAGTGTGTGTGATTTGCATTTAAGAAATAAATTGTGCTCCAGGACAGTTCATTCACCCAGCAGGGCTTAGTCCCCTGTGACATCCCAATTCAGGACAGCAAGGGAGGAAATGATAGAGGCACCTGGAATCCATTCATTCAGTGCATATTTGCTAAGCACCTACTATACTTAAGGCAATGTGATTTATCGGGGGAAGAGGAGCGTGAAAAGATATAAAACCCAGATCCTGTCTTCAGACAGCCTTACTTTTAGAATAGCAAATAAGCATTGCAAAAATCCACCAAAATGACAAACTATGACAAATGTCATTATGAAAGATATCTCAAAGATGGTAGAGAGAATTTTCAAGTTGACTATCAGTAATTTTGCACCCCAATATAAAACCATCATTGCCATCCCACCCCAGTGACTCCACTCCTTAAAAGAAGCTCAATTACAAGGAAAGTAGTGTTTAAGTTAAATTATACCTATGATGTGAGAGTGTACTAGAATATACTAGCTCAAAAGAGATGTAATGGTAATTCCAGTAATACAAGACAATGTGAGTTAAAGGTCAAGAGAAACAGAAAAATTCAGTAGAGAAGCCAGACTGAGAAGACCTACATGAGAAATATGACTTAGATTTGGACCTTAACTAAGACAAAAAGTAATAGCCAAGAGTTTGCATTATCTTCTCAAAGTAACAATTTGTGAAGCTGAAAGCAGAACTGCATGGCAAATTTGTGAATGTAACTGGCTTTACAGTATGGATGAGGGGCAAAGGGAGCTTCAGGTGGGCTGCTATAATGAGCTGAAGCTATGATGCTGTAACAGCAGATACTCTTGATGGGTGAAGTTTAGTAAAAGTACATGCTCACTAGTATACAGCCAATTAAAAGTTGGAAATAAAGCTTGATTATTGACTTCTGTGTGTCTAATTAGAATTGAAAGATTAGGATGTATTAGGGTGATAGTTTGAAAAAAATCAGTATAAACCTCTCTCAAACTTCATTTTGTTTCAGTTGTAACTAATAACAAGCTAAGGGGGAAAAAATCACAAAATTTAGGCATCACTAGCTCTCTCTTAAGCATTTCTAGAACTCTTTCTGATAAGAGGAGATGCTAGGATGAAAATACCTGTTCCTACTGATCCCTCAGAGACTGCAAGACACCAGACCTAGGAACAAGATCAGGCATTTCCCGATTGTGTGTATCTCGGTGTGTATATTTGCCTGAGAGACTCTGTATAGATTTTATTTGAGAGGTGGAGAGGAGGAGATGGCATGTGGTAAGGAAGGAGATGAAGAAAACTGCTGACTCAAACCAAAACTTAAACAAAGGACGTTTCCTGTTGAGAGTTAGGGCCTCCTGGGGCAAGTAACACAGGTGATGCCTTTTGTTTTGAAATGTCTGGAAGTCATTTATGGAGTCTGTAGGGGTGTTTCACTGCAGTCCTTGACTTGGTTACCATTGTTCAAAACATTTTGTGTGCATAAATGCCTTACCTTTAATGAGTGTCCAACTCATATTAATGGAGTGATTGCATGAAAAAATATATGACTGAGTAATAAAAAGCAGAGAGTACTGAGGCCTAATCAACCAGGTCATAAGATCACATGCAAACTCTGACTTTGGTTTATGGGATATTTCATGTGGAAGAATCTTCTCTCCCTTTTGAGATTTGGACTCTCTAAGAAAAGAAATATGAATTTGTCTAGTCCTATACACTTTCCCCACAAAATAGCTTGTCAAGAATAGCTCTTGGTCCAATATGAAACAAAGGGAATGTGCTTCCAAGTAGCAAAAATCCATGTCCTCCTCTCTCTTTCTCTATCTCCATCGTTTCTTTGCAAGAATTTGTGATGACTTCTGGAGTAGAGAGGTTATGGGCAGGAGTAAGTGAGATATTTTCCAGAATCAGTATGAACTTAATGGCTGAACTCTTCTTCTGAGCCAGTATCTCACTGTGTACTAGTGACCTGAAGTCTGGAAACACAAAGTATTCCAAAAACTCATTAACGGACACTGTGGTGTCTCCACCTTTGCTTTGGTTGAGACCGAAGTAGCTCCAGATTTGTTCCAAATGACTCCAGTCCAATATCTCTACAACCAAATAAAGATTTTGATAGTCTTCTCTTGTTTGGCTGTGCTTCTGTTTCAAAAATCATTTTCAGTTTTCAAAAATATAAACACAGTCCAAATGGCTCCATTATCAAAGCTAAACTTACCAGTCCACAAGCTTCAGAATGGAAAATAGATGGCTATTTAAAATGGCAACTTAAAACTTTATTCTTTATACTTTTCACACAACCCTGTCACTAAATTATTGGAGTAGGTTGCCTGTTGGCTTCTATTTCATCTTCATTTTATATTCTGAGGATAATTGAACTCTAAGAGGATGGGTGATTTCTTTAAGACATAGGTCCCTTCTGGCTCTAGGTTTAATAACTTTGTATCCCTCACAAATCAATAAATCTTTATATTATAATGTTGAAAATAATAACAACCCATTGTTCTGATGTCAATCTTATGGCAACCTAGAATTTTAACAACAGGAATAAAATCTGGAATTAAATGAAATGTAGCTCATTGGTTTAAACAGTGATAATCAGATATCATATCATAACTCCTAAGTATGGTCATCATGACACAATGGCACTTACATTATTACTAAATCTTACAAGGATAACATTTAACTCCCCAATCCCAAAGCAGATTAAAATCATCAGACTGAAATAAAAATGCAGCTCAATAAATCACACTCTCAAAGCAGGAGGTGCTATCAATAGCTTTAGAGTGAGAAAAAAGAGAGAAAATTTTAGAAATTTTCAAAAGAATGCCAAAACACAGCCCCGGGGTCATTTATTCTAGGAGCAAATTGAAAATTATATGAAGTAGATGACAATAATTGTTTTGAAAACTATTAAGTATACTACTCTTTTTAAGAAATCAAAGAAGTAGAACACATTTTAACTATATAATCATCAAAATGAGTAAACTATTCTAAAAGTTCTGGTAAATCAAGTATTTATTTTTAACACATTTTTAAACATTTTGGAGAATGTTATTTATATGTAATAGATATTTCCACAGTTGTGACTGATCAACAAAGTTTTATATATAATTTTTATATTATATATTTTTTATAACATATAGATTTCTGGATTTTTAAAAAATTGCCATTCTCCTTTCTGGGCTCAATTCCACTTGAATGCTTTCTATACATCCATTCTTGGCTTCATTATGAGCTCTCTCTCATCCACAGTGTGGTTTAAATTTAGGGGTTCTAGTAAACATGGAAAACCTTAAGAAAAACCCTCTAAACCATGCCATTTCACTAATTAACTCTTCACCTTTCCAACTAAATAATGACAGCTATTCCAAACATAAGATGTTATCAGATATCAAGAAATGGCATCGGTAGTTCAGAAGACGATGCAAGATTCCAGGTGGGAGGAACCTTGGTGGGGCTGGAGTTTTCAGTGCTTAGGTAGGTCAGGAGAAGAAGCAGGATCTACCCTTGGTAATGGCAGATGTAATCAGGAAGAGAAGAGCTGGAGGAGGTTGGGTATGGAGGGAGGATGTAGACCATGAATTGTTTCTTCAGAGAAAGCAGAATTGAAAATGATAACTATGACACCTTCCAGATTGCAAAAACTCTGGGATGGAGATGATAAGGTGGGTGAGTGCCTGCCTTAAAATTTTGTCAAAAGGGCAATTCTGCAACAATTTAAAGCTTAGCTCAGTCTCTTACCACTGCACAATCTAAAATCTATCTGGGAAATAGTTGCTGTCCACACATTCCCATTACAGCCCAAGGGCATATGTTTTACAGTTAATTGGCGATGGTTAACATCAGTGTTTAGGTGCAGGAGAAGATCAGTTGGGACCAAGGTTAGGGGATAGCCTTTTCCCAGGGTTAAGAGACACTTTTTTTTTTTCCTGGGGAACAGTGTGAAAGTATCTATCCGCCAACAACGATTCTGATATTCTGAGTTAATTGGCCATGGGCTTTTTCCCAAAATGATACAGATGAACCTATTTACAGGGCAGGAATAGAGACACAGACGCAGGGAACTGATGTGTGGACACAAGGGGGAGGTGGTGGAGGGATGAACTGGGAGATTGGGATTGACATATGTGCACTGCCATGTGTAAAACAGATAACTAGTGGGAACCTGCTGTAAAGAGCAGGGAGCTCAGCTCAGTGGTCTATGGTTACCTAGATGGATGGGATGAAGGATGGAGGGAGGTTCAAGAGGGAGAGAGTTTATGTATACATATAGCTGGTTCACTTCGTTGTACAACAGAAACTAACATAGCATTGTAAAGCACATATACCTCAATTAGAAAAAAAAGTTTTGTGGAACCCACTGGTGTCCTACTCTTAAACAGAATAGACCAACTGCTGTTTGTGGTTTGGCTTATCTAGACCTGGTCAGATCTGCTGCCATTTGGTGGAGAGCAGCTTTAGAAGAGGAGCTTGCTGAGAACAGTGTGTATGTAAGACAAAGTGTGTCTAATTCTGGAACTGGGGAGGGGGGTTGGTTTCTAGAAGTAAGAAATATTGAGTCAGTGTATCCCTTCCTCCTACCCTCCACATTCTCTAAGCTCAGATATCAACTCCTGTGAAAAGCTTTCCATTATGCCGAAGTCCAATTTAGATATATCTTCTTTGTGCTCCCGTGATGTTACAGTAGTTTTGATGCCCTCTTATAATTGCCTAAGTGCTTGTCACTATCTGTATTCTTCACTAAGATGTGAACTGCCTTTGGGTAGAAACTGGCTCTTTAACAATGTTGGGTCCCTCGTTCCTCAGCTATGTAATATTTATTGCATACCTTAGGAAGTAAGCAATAAATATTTGTTGAGTGTGTGGGTACCTAAATCAAACCACCTCCATGGCTGCCTACTCTCTTTATACATCCAGCCATCTGGCCATGGCCTCAATTCTGTCTACTGAGATTGAAGATGATGATAGTGTCACCACCCATGTGTCACCATGTTACTGACCACAATCTGCTCTCAACCTACCTCTTCCTCAAGTACCAATTCAACCACCACCTTTTCTATTGAGCCATGCCCAGCTGCTCCAGGTCAAAATAATGTCTCCCTTCTCTGATTTCTGGCACTCAGTGTTTGGAATTTATACAACTAAATCTTGATATGACACACTTTCTTTTGTGTGATGTCTGTGGGTCTGGTTTCTGTCCTCCCACGTAAGGTCCAAATCTTATCTTTTTCTCCTTTTGTGCATCTAAGCACTGTCTGGACACAGAGAGCTCCTCCAAACAGTACTGACTGGCATAAAATGATCCTAGTCTACATGAAAGCATAAATTCTGAGGGCAAGAAAGTTCTACCTGGATTTGCACTGGAGAGACTGGCTTTCTGGTGATGAACAAACCTGTTGTGGCAATGGATATGCGAAGAGTTGGAACGTAATTGGCAGAGGCAGAACTGTCCTTTTGTTATAAATAAACCCCCACAGTGGAAACTTGTTAACCTCAGTCCTTGCTTTCACATCTACTTATATGCAAGACCTCCCTCAACAAATCAATCTTTACACTGCAGTGACACTCTCTTGAAAAGATATGTTTGGCTTAGCCACTGTTGATATTTGTTCTTGAAATCTCAGTTGTATGTGATGGTACACTCTGAGAGCAGAAATGGAGACGCTTAGTTTATATGCACAGAGGATGGCCAAGATGCAAACAGAAAAAGACGGTCCACAGCAGGGCAGCGGGGGTGGCGGGAGCTGAACAACACTTAATATGTTGTGATGTTATTGAATCTATGAAACTCCTGTTCAATAGCTAGTCAAAGTAAATTTAGAAGGACACAGGAAAGGGATTTATTTTTTTATCATTGTAAAAATTATTTCGTATGCTGTTGGTCATGGTCTAATGGTGCCCTTTTGAGGTCCCAGTGCCCTTAGAATCCCAAATAGCACCACTGATAGGGTTAGATGTGGTTTTTTCAATATATTTAAGTCTCCAGAGAACTACAGTTTTATTGGTACTTTGGGAGTGGGCTCTCTTGCTGTGCTTTATTCTGAAAAGAATGAACTAGAGAGCTTGACACTCTCTCAAGGTAAATTACTTGATCTCTTCTCCTCTAGTGCATAATTTTATTGAGAATTTCCCAAATTGGGCTGCAGTTATTTACATACATGTCTGTTTTGCTCATCAGACAGTGAGTGTTTGCATCAAAGACTGTATCTTATTCATTTTTTTTTTCCCTAATAGAGTGGCATAGTTCCCAGCACATATGAGACCCTCATGAAAAGTTTGCTGAACAAGAAGACATCTTAATATCCATGAAAAAACTGCCTATGTAAGGGAATAAATAAAATAGGTAGATGAAAGCTATTTTGAGCCAACTTAAGAAAAATTCAGACACTATTAGATAATTAATTAAATTTTAATTTTCCTTTAAGTAGTCTCCAGAGAAACATGCTATTTTAGAATTGTACCCCCTAGATTAGGATACTGTGTAAATATTTCCTGTGGGCCTGCTTTTATGCTAGATGGCATGGGAGAAAAATTGAATAAAACATGGCCTCTGCAGCAAAAATATTGGGTACCATCTGGAGAGAAAAGGCCCAAGAAAGAACCCAGTGAAGAACTCAGTGAAGTATAATGGGAATCAAAAGAGGTCAGAATAGGAGAAAATTACATGAGCCACTGCTATCAGGAAGGCATTAGGAGGAGCTAAAAATGCATTGCAATGAAGTCAGCTTATAAATGATGTGGGTGAGCATTAACTGAATCATGCTGCTATTTTATAGAAGATTCAAGATAGGAATGTTAGACATTATTTCTTGCAAAGAAAATGCTCTTCAGTGCTGTTGGAAAACCCTCAGATCATCAGGTTTTCTTTAGGTTTATTAGTGAACAAGCTTGTCTTCAGAAAGACAGTGTGGTATTCTGCTAAGGAAAGCTGTGCTGAATCTAAAGACCTTGATGTTTTCCCTCAAATCTACTGTTAGCTCTGTGACCTTGATAAAGTTAGTTAACCTCTGTGGACCCCACTTTCCTCTTTTAAAATGTTGACATCAGAAAAACCTGCCCAGACTTCACCCTAAGACATGGAAAGCTTTAAATTATGAAAGAAAAATCACCTCTATAAAGACAGGAAGTGACCTCATCCTTCAGCCTTTATAGGACCATGTCTCAGACAAAAGGTGAGAGAGCTGTGTAATTGCTGTTCTTCTGCACAGGTACTGATTTTTCAGGCTTTCAGGACACTTTCTCCCACCACTCAATTTTTGTTTACATATGGAAGTCAGAAATTCTTAGAACACATTAAAGCATTTATGTGTGCATATTCTGGCATGAGGGAGAGAGTTCTCCACAAGCAGAATCTCACATGTCACAAGGGAGTAGGATCAGGGGAAATGTCAGAAGAGCCTGGATTAATGGATACATTAACAATTTCATTTTTTATCCATCTTTCAGTTTGGAATATAACTAAGACAATAGGGGTAGGAGTAAATTCAAATTTTGTAGCAGTAGTCTACAGTAAATGCATGTCTGATGGAAAGTAAGAACTGGGGTCAGAGCTGCTTTAGAGTAAACCAAGAGAAATCTTAAACAATATATATTTGTAGTTAGTTCTGTGTGGCTGAAGTCCACCTACTCAAAGATGTACAAACAGGAAAAAATAGAATAAAAGGAAGGAGGATCTCTGGAAATCATCAACTATAGAATCAAGAGATTGGATAGGTTACAAGAATGTGTGACCTCTTCTAAAAAGAGCAGAGGTCCCTAAGGAGGGATCTATCACGCCAATATGCAAATTCAAGAAAACAAAAGGAAAGGAAGATTGATACGATATTAGTGCATAGAAGAAAATAAAAATAAAATTCAAAAGCCTGATGGAACATGTAAAAGAAGAGTTGATTTTAAATAACTAGGATTCAATCACTGATTTGAAGGACATATTAAGAAAATAACACAGATAGTAAAGACCAAAGTCCTAAAATAGATCATAATGCATGTAGAGAACCCAAAATAGGCATGACATGTACAGATAAAAAGTGTTTCTAAAAAAGAGAAAAGAACAATGAAAGCAGAGAAAAACATCATTCCAATTGGATTTTTTTCTTTGAACTTGACAAAATGATTCTAAACTTCATGTGGATGAATAATAGTCAAGACAAATTAGAAAAAGAAGAGTATTGGGGGGAATTTGCCTCACTATATAATAAAAAATTATAGATTTCTAGTGCAAGATTGCATACCCAGCAGGTTCTCACTTCATGTTTCTCTAAAATCTCCACTGAAATACTGAGATGAAAGCTTTGAGGTATGACAAGGAATAAACCAATAATAGTGATGAGGAAAGGCAGCAGCAAATATGAGAGAGCACAGAAATTTGGGGAACATGAAAATGAATGGGAACATGTTAGCAGACAATATGAGAGGAATGAAACTTACATGGCCTGGCAGAATCTAGAAAGGGCTGTGGACAACATGGAACATGGTTTACCTTTCAGATCCTGAATGGAGGGTCTTTGGGCTCAGTGGACACACACACGATAGACAGCAGGTGTGAAAGATAGGGCTGACCACAAAAAAAAAAAAAAAAAAAAAAAAGCTGATTAAAGTTTTGTGAATGGAGCAGTTGAATAGGGTGACATTTCCACCCTTGTCCCCATCTACTCTAATGTGTTCTATTTCCTTGAGTTAGATAAAGGCAGCCTGACATGTATCCCTAGGCACAACAATAGAATATTATTCTCAACAGAAATGGAGTGAATCATTGAAGATACTTAAAATGGTGATGTTGAAACCTTGGAGTAAATCCTTCCTCATCTGGCATTTGGGAACCCTTAACTTTAGAGTCAGTATCATCTCATTTGGCGGAAATTAAAAGAAAGTTATCAAGAGAAATTAAATAGCCCAACAGACAAAACATCTAATACTGGTATGTAAGGTCTCTCTATCATAACAAAAACCCTAAAGCAAAATTTTAGCTCCAGGAAAATGAGGGTACAAAGCAAAAAACTGGAACCCAAGAGACCATTCAAGACATGTCCTAGACTGACAGCCTTGTAAGCAGGCTTAGAGAAGACCCAGGCCAGGATAGACCAAGAGGACAGGGATCTTCCAAAACAAAGGCAATTTGGAAAAAAGTGGTAATTGATAGAATAACTGATGTAGTGGTGCCTCAGTCCATGCAGGCTGCTACAACAAAATACCATGGACTGTGTGACTTATAAACAGACTTATAAACTAATTTCTCACAGTCTAGAAGCTGAAAAGTACAAGATCAAGTCAGCAGAAAATTCAGTGTCTGGTGAGAGTCCACTTCCTGGCTCATAGACAGACATCTTTTTGTTAAGAAGATGAAGAGGCTAGAGGAAAGTAATATAAAAGAATTAAATTTCCAGTCCTAAGAGCAGGAAATTAGTTGATAATGTCTAAAATAATAAATAAAAATTATTCTTTGTGTTCTTTGAGATTGGGAGTTTATAAGAAATATACCCCCGCAAAAGGACTAAAAATGGTTCCCTCTGGAGAGCAGAACTGGGGCATTGAGGAAGATGGGCCAGGGCAAATGACTTTTATTATAAATAATACTCTTACTTTAGGAGATACTTTCCAGATATTTTTGTTTCGTTAATGTTTTAATATGAACTAAAAATCTACTTTATTAAAATTAGTTTTTATTTTTATTAGGATCATGTTAATTTTCAGTTTAACTTAGAGAAAATTTCCACGCTTATGACTGTGAGCACTCCTATCCAAGAACGCTGTTCCTTCTTTTCAAGTCACTTCTATGTCCCTCAGAAGAACTTTACTATTTATGTGAAGAAACACCAAAAAATGAATGAAAATAGAGTTAAAGGCCTTAAAATAGATTTCATAAGATAACATAACAATGATCAAATGGATCCATCATCCTCATTAAAAGTAAACAACTGAGTTTAATACACCCATGGATAGAAACTTCGTTTAGGACATAAAATAAAACCCGAACCTCTGTTGAATGAGAAAGAAACACCTACAACAAAGTGACTTGGAACTGACGACAGAAAGTATGGGCAAAGGCAAACCAGACTTATACAAAGAAAAAGATAGCAAGTATCACCTTCCTAGTGATAGATAGGTTTGAATTCAAGGTAAAGGGGACAAAAAAGGCACTTTTTAATTATTGAATGATAAAAAGTCAATGCACAGACATTTTTAAGAAACTATTAATTTTTAAAAATTAATTTAAATTATCCATTAATTTCACATACACAGCATAGAGCAAAAACCACTGGTAGTATACAGGAGATTGAGGAAAAAACATATTCACATCAGAAGACTGTATGTAATTTACCTCTCTCAGTCTATAAAGGCTGCATATACTCCAGACCAGTAATTGTTCTCCAGAATGTTTGCACTAATCCACTTTCTCACCAAATGTGCAGGAGGGACCTACCTGCCTGTCCATACCATTCACCACCAATATTTAGGATTATCTAGCTTTTCCAATTTCTGCTGGCTTTAGTAGATGCAAAATAATATCTCATGTTTTGTGTTTTATTTTACATTTCACTGTTTTCTAATAACTTTGAATATATTTGCTTATGAATTTCAGTTCTTTGGCTTACCTCATCCACAAATTTCCTGTTTTTATTATTTTTCCATTTTTTACTTGAGTTTCTGACTTGTTCTAATTGACTTTCAGGAGTTACTTACAATTCCTAGATATATGATCCTAATCCACAGCCAGTATCAGATATCCTAAATATCTTTCCGATTGTGTCACTTGCTCTTTATTTTTGCCTATGGTGTTCATCATTGAATGGAAAAACTATTTTAATTTAATCAAATTGATCACTTCTTCCTTATGGCTTGTGACTTTTTTTTTTACTTTCTCATTTTACTTTATTCAGGTATAAAGTATATACAACAAAATGCATTCATGTGTAACTACTACCACAATCAAGACATAGACTATTTCCATCAACCCAAAAGGTTCCTTTATAACCCTTTTCAGTCATTTTTCACCATTCCTAACTCCAGAAGACTTACTGATATGCATTCTCTCACTGTAGGTTTGTTTTGCCTGTCCTAGGAGTTCATATATATAAGGAAATCATCCAGTATGTACTCCTTTGTGCCAGGCTTCTTTCACTTAGCATAAGAGGTTCAAATATAGTGGTTTCTTTTTTATGGATACAGCACAATTTGTTTATCCATTTGCTTGATGATAAACATTTAATTTGTGTACAGTTTTCAGTTATTATCATTAAAGGGACTTTGAATATTTTTGCCCAAGTCTTTTTGTTTAAAAAAGTTTTCATTTCTTTTTTAATAAACATATTTTATTGTCTGAAAAATGTATGTATAACTTTATAAGAGACTATCAAAATGTTTTCCAAAGTGGTTGTACCACTTTAACTCCTGCTGACAAACTAAAAGGGTATTTGTTACCCCAGATTCTTACCAAGATAGGGTATGATTAGACTTTTAAATTTCATTACATATAGTAGGTATGTACTGCCATCTCATCGTGATTTTTAATTTGAATTACCCTGAAGACTGGTGATGCTGAGAATATTTTCATGTGTTTATGATTATCTTCTTTTATGCTGTAATTAGGTCTGCACAAAAGTTCTTTGATAGATAAGTTTTGCAAATATTGTCTCCCAATCCGTGGTTTGCCTTTGAATACTTTAATGTTATCTTTTGGAAGACAGACTTTTAAATTTTTTATTGTTGAATTTATCATTTTATTTTCTTATATAGTTCTAGGAAATTATTGCCCTACCACAACTTCAAAAAGGCACTCCTTATGTTTTATTTTTTTTGAAGTTTTATAGCTTTAGCTTTTAGATTTAAATTTATGAAACATTTCAAGTAAATTCTTATAAATGGTGTGAAGTCAAGGTCAAGATTCACTTATTTTCCCAGAGGATAACCAGTTGTCCCAGGAGCATATGGTCAACAGCCTCACTTCTCAACATTGGGAATATTTGTCCCATATTTATTTTTCCAATACTCTCTGCTGATCTATTGATCTATATATTAGGCCTTAGGCAAAAAGCAAACTCTTGACCGATGTAGCTTTATAGTAAACTTGAAATCAAATAGTGTAAGTCTTCCAATTTGGTCAAATTTTTAAAGCTTTTTGGCTACTATAGGTTCTTTGTATGGCACATAAATTATAGAAATATGTCAGTTTATGAAAAAATCTTGCTGAGATTTTGATTAGAACTGTGTTGAATCTATATATAAATCTGGAGAGAATTTACATGTTAACAATATTAAGTCATGATCTAAGAACATGACTATCTCTCTATTTTTCAATGTCTACTTTAATATCTTTTGTGATGTATAGTTCTCAGTGTACTGGATTTGCACATATTTTGTTAAATTGATCCTTAATTATTTGCTGTTTTTAATGCTATAGTAAAATAGTTTTTAAAGTTTATTTTCCAATAATTTTTGCAAAAATGTAGAAATTGATGGTTATACTGACTTGGTATCCTGAGACCCATTTAAACGCTTATTGGATTTTGGTATATCTCCTAGGATTTTCTGAATAAACAATCATATCATCTGTGAATAAAGACGGCTTACTTCTTCCTTTCTAATTTGAATGTCCTTCTTTGGCATGCCTTATTGCACTGATTAGCACTCTTTGTACAATGTAAAATTCAAGTGGTGAGAGCAGACAACTTTATTGTCTCTATCCTAGGGAGTGAACCATTCAGTTTCACCATTAACTCTGTTACCTGTATGTTTATCAGATTGCAGAAGCTCCTTTCTAATCCTGGTTTACTGAGAATTTTTAAAATGAATGTCTGTTGAAATTTGACAAATGTTATTCTGAATCTATTAAGAAGATTGTTTTTATCTTTTTTGTTCCAATAATACTGAATTATGTTGTTTGACTTTTAAATGTTAAACTAACATTCTATTCATAGAACAAACTTCCATTTGTCAAATGTAATATCCTTTACCTATATATTGCTGTATCTTTCCATCCGCTATTGTTTCTGCTTTTAAATTTTTATTTTTGAATTCACTATCAGTTGTATATCACAGACATTGAACTACACATTTCTAATACCTTAATATTTTTACTTTTATATATAGAATTTTAACCTAGAATCCATTTTTGTATGTGGTGTTAGGTAGTGATCCAGTGTTGTTATTCTCCATGGTATAGACCAGTTTTCCAAAGCTGTTTAAGAATTTGTGTTTCCTCCCATTGATTTCTATTGCCACCTTTATTGTATAGTGTGCTTCCAAATGTATGTCAGTGTCTCTGTTACTAATGATGTTTCACTGATCCATTTTTTTCAGTCCTTATAAGAAAACCATACTCTTTTGTTTCACTATTTTAATACAGCTTTATTTTTTTCTTACTTACTTGTGTGATTATATACTTCCTCTCACAAACTTTAATATTCTTTTATAAATTTATTTAGTTCTTCTTGGACTTTTATTCTTTGATCTAAATTTTTTATTGTTTACTGAGTTAAACAGTAAATGTAACTGAATATTTTAGTGGAATCACATTTTAATTATAGACTAAATTGAGAAATAATTTACATACAAATAATGTTTAATTATCTCATCCAAGAACAATGATTTTCATTTACTTAAGTTATCTTCTGGGTACTTTCTTCATATTCTAAACTTTTTAAATAAGAGGTGCTATTATTTTGATTAATTCTTATGTATAATATTGGGTTTCTGGGGAACTGTATTTTACTTTTTACTTATAATTTCCAGGTGATTATTGCTGGTGGTAAATTTTTACCAGTTTATCTGGTTAAGAAACTAGTTTACTTTGTTAAATTTAACGTTCATCATATATATGCATATACACGATAACAGTATGCATACACATGATAAAAGTTACCGGTACTTTCTAAAAAATACCAGTAGCTTTATAGGGTTTTCAGAATGATAAGCACATTATCTGAAAATAATGACATTTTAATCTTCCCCTGATTTCATCACTTTCCTTCCAGTAAATACCTTTAAATCTTTATGTTTTCTTCAGGTATTCTTTCACTTGTTTCTTCCATGTTTTAATGTATTGAACTCACATCATTAGTTATAAATAGCTTTCAAATTCCATTTATACCTATGCCATAATGTGTTATTTAAAGGCATGTCTGTGAATTTGTGTGTGTATGCATGCACTTACAAATGTTCGGGTGTTTTCATTTCCAGATGTATAGATTTTTATTAGACCAAAAATCTGAGATGATAATTATTTTTAAATTGTTGTCAGAAAACTCAGTGTGAATGACATTAACTTCTAAAAATTTCTTTAGATCTGAGTGAGAAAAGGGCTGGACTGTCCTGGTTATTCTCCCTTTATTTCCCTATATCCCATCTTTACTTCTGTGCTACTGTGTGCCTTGAGAGATTCACCTCTGTGGACTAAGTCACTCAGGATCTCTGGCCTCCAGCTTCTAATTAGGTTTGTCAAATGGGAGATACTGGCAAAAGGTTACAGTGAAGGAGCAAAGAGAGAGGTAGGGTATTTACTCCCCACTTCTTCCCTGCCCTGTTACAGTTGCACTGTGTCTCCATTCCTCTAAGGCTACTGATCCTGAATGGTTTCCCCTTGACTTCACTCATCATCCGTGACAAGTCACACCATTTTCTCTTACTGACTTTTCAGACTAAGGTCAGTAATTCCTTCCTGCTATTGCTGGCTCCTGGGTGTCTCACCAGCATTTGTTGATTTCCCTAACTCCATCCACATGCCTGTAAAAATTGGGTAAGTCCTTTTTCAGTGTGTCGTGTATTTCCTCTCAAAACTCATCCTGATCCATACTCAAAAAGAAGTGTCAAATAAAAACATGGTGGCACAATTTAGAATCATCAAAACACTTGATTAAAAACAGCAAAACAAAGGAAAGGTGGTGAATTCCATTCCAACATTCCATCCCCTTAAGCCTTCTCTACACATGTCGGGCAAGCTGTGGCACCTCAATCTTGAGAACTATGGGCCATTTTTCAATGTGTGCTTTAAGTAACCAACTCAACAGCAGTTAACAACACTCCCAGGCACTTGAGTTAGTATAGTAAATATGGAATTTTAAGGATGTGCTTCTTATCTCTATATATTTGCCTAATTCATTCCTTTGAAATCTAATTTGGCAGATCCTGAAACTCTTTTTGGTGCATCTATTCAATATTACCTCTTTCAATTCTGTGTTCAGAATTTACCTTCTTACAGTACTATAAGCAATGGAAATTGGTGCAGAGGGCTGTGAGGAAAAAAAAAAAAGCATTCATGTGTAAGTCAACTGCTCTATGTAATTTCACCAATTTTTAAAAATTTTCTTTCTGGCCCCCAAAGGCTCATTCAGATTATGAGAAGACCTCCTTCCAAAGAGACATAAGGATTCAAAATTATCAGATTCATCTTCATCTGCTCAAATATTTTCTTCCAAGATTACAAATTATACTTTTCCTTCAGCCGATACCCTTACATAGCATATGAGCTTGATGTGGTATCTATTGCAACTCAGAAATATGTACATCCAGATCTTATGTCTAATTTTTTTCCACACCTTGTCTATGGCTGAAAAACAAAGGGTTTCCCTTAAGACTACCTTAAAAGCTTTCTGATTCTTTGTCATGCCCTCCATGTCTTGAGGTAAGAGGTTAAATCCTTAAGCTTCTTTTTTTAAAATTCTTTTTGTAAGCTTTTCTGAACAGTTTGAATCAGTTGCCTCACCATCATATCCCATGTAATCACCAATATCACTATAGTAATTAAGTACCTCAACCTCAATCTCCCTTTACCTTGCCCTCCACTTGTAATTCATTCTCTTCATCAGTGATCATTTTAATAACTGTAACCATAGATTATCAGTGCCCTTAGGGAACTTAACTGTACTTTATAAATATGAGCAATTTTATTCTAAAATTCCATCTTTTAGGATATGGGGGGCTGACATTCTTGGTGCCAATAATTTTATTAGGTATGGTCCCTTCAAAAAAAAGAGATGCTGGGCTTCCCTGGTGGCGCAGTGGTTGAGAGTCCGCCTGCCAATGCAGGGAACACGGGTTCGTGCCCCAGTCCGGGAGGGTCCCGCATGCCGCGGAGCGGCTGGGCCCGTGAGCCATGGCCACTGGGCCTGTGCGTCCGGAGCCTGTGCTCCGCAGCGGGAGGGGCCACAACAGCGAGAGGCCCACGTACCACAAAAAAAAGAAAAAAGAAAGAAAAAAAAAGAGATGCTATGCTTTAAATGGACAATATACAGAAGTGCGGGCAACCTTAGGTATCACCAAGTGATGGTTAGACAACCAAGTGCCAGAGACAGTGGAAATATGTTATCTAGGTCTGAAAGATCAAGGAAAGAAATTGGGGTTACTAGATGCTTGTGAAATAAAAAGGCACCATCCATAGGGGTAGAATTAGAGGAATATAGGCCCTGGCATTCTCATTAAAATAGAAGGAAATAAGGAAAAATTTTCTCTCTCTTTCAGCCCTCTGTTCTCTTGCTGGTTACTTCCAATAGCTGAACCCCACAAAAACCCAGAGGATAGGGAAGGCTGGGTGATGTATTCTATTTCAGTCAGTTTCTGGGGACACCAGGGAGGATAAAGGGCATAAAATGGATCTGGGTGGAAGTGTGCTGTATCTATTTATTTGTCTAATCTGTTTGGTTGAATTTGGTAGCTATTGACATTGCTATACAAGAAAATAAGATGGTGAGAAAATATTAGACACAGTGGCATACCAACTGTAGTGGCAAAACATTCTGACAGTTAAGGTTTCCACTTCACCCAGGCATCACCAGTCACTCAGAGAATTGCTTTTCTCTTCCACTCCAGCTACTATTATACCTGTCTTGAGGCAGATATCTTTGATACTTCTTCCTAGCCTCAGGTGAGGCAAATGCTCAGAATTTGATCAGCTGGATTTCTTCACTGAGATACCCCAATTGATCAACCAATCAGGTGTCTTTATCTGTCCTCCTGTTCCTAGCTGTCACCACCTCTGGGTCTCAGACATTTTATATGCAACTCCCAACCTTTACAGCAGCAATTCGTAGGCATGTCCTTGGCTCCGGTTTCCCTCCAAAATGTGCTCCCTTGACTCTCTTTCATTATTACTGTATAATTTCTCTTCCACAAAAAGTCTTCCCTTTTTACTTTTCTTCATGGATAAATCTTTGTTTATTCACTTACACTTTTTCTATCATTTCTAGGAAGTCTATATTTAAGAGATATTTTCAGTACATTCTCAATCTGCCATCTAGACACAGATGTCCCCATTACTATTAATATTCTAATAAGTTTGCCATGAAATGAAAAGTCCTTAATTAGGAAATGGGAACACTATAATACGGAGAACTCATGAACTGTTCACCTTCTTAATTTTCTTCACTTGTTCATGTATGCAATTCATGTTTATGGGGGAGTATATCAATCTAGATGAAAAGCATTAGCTTAAAATAAGATTTAGATGAATGGATAAAGAAGATGTGAAATATATGTATGTATACAATGGAATATTACTCAGCCATAAAAAAGAATGAATTTTTGCCATTTGCAACAACATGGATGGACTTGGAGGGCATAAGGCTAAGTGAAATAAGTCATACAGAGAAAGACAAATACTATATGATATCACTTATATGTGTAGCCTCATAAATAGAGCAAACTAGTGAATATAATAAAAAAGAAGCAGACTCATAGAGAACAAACTAGTTGTTACCAGTAGGGAGACAGAAGGAGGGAGGAGCGCTATAGGGGTAGGGGATTAAGAGGTACAAACTATTAGGTATAAAATGAGCTACAAAGATATATTGTACAGCACAGGAAATATAGCAAATATTTTATAATAACTATAAATAGAGTATAACCTTTAAAAATTGTGAATCACTATATTGTACACCTGTAATTTATATAATATTATACATCAACTCTACTTCAATAAAAACATTTTTTTAAAGGTTTATTCACATAACAGATATTTGCTTAGTAACTACTTTTGTAAGGTCCTGTGCTCATTGGGTTGAAGAAGGTGATTGCTTTACCCTAAGAAAGGCCAGAGTGAAAAGGTATTTTCTTTTCTTAGCCAAGCCGCTTAGAGAACAAAATGTTTCATATATTCAAAAATCAAACCAGTGTAGAGTAACCTGTTTACCCTAAGTTTAGGGTAATATGCTTGTTAATACAACTTGAAAATACATTTATCCTCTTTAAATCTGCAACACTGGTAGTTCAATATGGTTGATAGAGTGTTTCCGATATTCATGACAAGAGTCATGACACATCTAAATTCTGACGTGGCTGCACTAGAAACTCAGCCGAAAGACCTGAAAGTAAGTATTAGTAACAGACAAATCAAAGGATATTCCATCAGTATCGATCACGTTTTCTAAATGGCTTCAAACAATTCTGTATTGTGAAAGACAACCTCACCTTATGATACTTAATATCTGATAGAAGAGCAGTACAGAGCTGAAGTCCTCCTACATTGTGGAATCTCACAAGTGACCAATGAAAAATACCTTTCCAGTGAGCAAACTCCCTTGAGTTGTCTTAATCCTAACTGTCCTTCAAGACCCAACTCAAAACTCGTTTTTTTTTTTTTTATCATGAATTCTTCCCTGACTAGTACACAGCAATCATCTCGCCCTTCTCCTGGTGCCCAAATTTTCTTCTGGCTTCACTTATTTGGTATGCTAACCTTATGAACTTTCCACCAGTTTTGTACATTCTACAGCTTGATGTTAGTGTACCTATCACCATAAGCTGCTAAAGGGCAGCCAGATAGTGGCTGACATGATAATGTGTGCACTGCAAGTACACAAATGTGTGGTGACGAATTGATGGATAAATCTGTTTGCCTCTCTTACCTTTCTAGTTGTAGCTGGTAACATCTGAAATTCAGATTTTCTTCAATACTACGTTATTTTCCCAAAAAATATTCTCATAAAGTAAATATATATTTATTTCTTATACAACTTCAGTACAATGTATGGCTTATGCCTATATAGAATCTACCACTTCTTTGTCAGTTATGAATTCTATCTTTACTTCATATTTCAGAAGACATTTTGAAAAGGGGTAAACTCATCCTCTCTCCTACTTTACCCTTTCCAGTTGACCTAAGGTAAATTAAACCCATAACAATATGATGTTTACCTCATATTTTCACTTCTGAATATATGAAACCCAAAATTTTATTAAAGAATGCCTATTACTTCCTAATATTTCTATGTAATTTTTTTTCTTAGATTATGAGCTCTAAATTTAAGAACTGAGTCATCTTTTATACTATCCTTCTACCCACATACTATGTACTTTAATATACAGGTGAATTAAAAGCACTTTTCATAATTACATAGAAACCTTTCAATCACATCAAATGAGACACAAAATAGTTCTTCAGAAAGCATCTCTGGGTTGATTTTCAGCAGGGATCAATTTCGGGGGTACCACGTTTACTTAAATCTGGCCCAGTGGTTAATAGCCCATTGGTATACTGCTTTTCTGTCTTCATCTCCTTCATCTTTCCCATTCTCCATCAGTCTTTTCTTGTCACTAGGCAGTCACTATAAAGTAGATATTTCTATAGCTAAAGTTTCTGCTTTGGGGATCATAAAGTTGTCACCCAAATAATTTAAGGATTCCTTACAAGCTATTTGCGTATAAGATATAGCTTGATAATTGCAGTCATGTAAGGCAGCTAAATGTTGAGGGTACCTTGAAAGTTGGTCTCGAATCTATTATTTCATTTCCTTCTAATCATATCCATTAGGATTGTCCCAAGACCTGGCTCACATTTTCTTTATGTATTGACCTTTAATTATACTGGTATTTCATCTCCCATATTTCTTTTTGCCATTGATACTAATACCCATGTCTGAATTGTTCTTTCTGAAACTATAGGTAGATACTACATGAAAAAAAGAGGCACATATAATGTCCCATTTATATATTAATTGAAAGAAGAACACTCTGTTTTCATCATTGATTCACTCTGGCATGAGTCATTTATTATTTTTTGGCCATTTTCTCTCTTCCAACTTCTTACACCCATCTTTCATTCTCCATATTTTCAGGCTTCATTGCCCCACATTGTTTCCTTTTCCTATAAAATTTGTTATAAAATAAACACAACGCAAGATGTTGTGTTACCCCTCCAGGGGCATTTGCTGTATCAGTCTCCTCCAAACTGAAATTATTTAAGACATAAGAGTATATTTCCAGTGAAAAGAAATGTGACACTCTGAAACAGAAGCAGAGGGAAATCTTTTGGTCTGAGAGCTTATTTTAGATCTTTAAGTCATATCAAAAAAGCAGCATCCTCGCACAGCAGGATTTTAGGAATAGTGTTTTGATGCAAGAAATCCATGAGGAGGAAGCTTGTGTCTCCTGAAAAAGAGGTTCCCACAGAACCTGCTTCCTAGACCCAATCATGGAAATGGAAGAAATTGTCCCTTTAACTCTCAAAGAAATGCTAGCATGTCCAGCAAAAAAAAAGATTACTTGTTGTGTCTCAAAATACAGGTTTCTGGCTTGCTGTCAAAAATGTTATAACCATGTTGTTTGTGACTTTAATTAGTTTTCCAAACATATGACAAACTAAGTTGAATAAATCAAACTGACCTTTAAATTTCTAGAATTATAGCCTATTTAATTGTCAATAATGCTTCAATAATAACCCAAGTTAATAACCATTTCACTTTCCTCCCTGAGAGGCTCTCTGGGTGATACACAATGTTATTAATTTTGGCGTGATTACAAATTATTCCTATAGTTCAGGTTTAATACAGTATTGATGTTGTTATGGATTTGTCAGTAAAAATACAAAACTGAGTCAGTCCCAGCTAATGTCAGTTTTAAGGTTAAAAATTAAAAAAAACTACTTATATTGAGGACAGTCAGGAAAACCCATAAGACTAGAATTTCATTGAAAGTATACTTGGCTTGGTATGAGAAAGGATTCAAAATTATAAAACAGCAAAATAGGTACGGTAAATCTGTCTGTTAGCAACTTAATTTTTTTTTAATGTATATTGGTCATTTCTGTATTTTTCAAAATTTCTCAGGGGATTGATTAAATCATGTGACAATTCTACAAGGATTGTCCAAAAGTAAGTTTAGAAAGCTAATAATCAGGGTTGAGTGAAGAGTGTAATAATTTTACTCACAGTACACTATTTTGTGAAGCATGAGGGGCAAACTTGTTATAAATGTGTGACTTGGAGTAAAAGGAGAAAAATATAATGTATGAAAACTTGCATGGCAAGACAGTCTAGCACAGTGGTGAAGAGTTCTACCTGAACACATGTGAATTTAGTTTAATCTTTGGACTTTCTTTTGTTAGTTTTATTAATTACTAAGTGTCTTTCTGCAAGACACTTCACCTAAAATGTTACATTAAAAATATTAATTATCCCAGAAAGTTTGCAATAAGTAAATGAGATAATGCATAAAAAGTGTTTAATACCTGGCTCATGGTAAATGTTCAAAACTTGTAGGTTCCTGTTAACAGGCTACCACAATGTGCAAAAGTGAACATCTCTTTGATCATTATATTTTCATACTTGGAGAAATAATTCCCGTAAGGACTCACAGTTATCAAAAATTTGTGATGGGATTAAAACCATGTCATTTCCAATTACTAAATCAGTTACCATACTGTCCCATCTGCTTCGATTGTTTTTCAAGGTATGATCCCGGCTAAAGTGTATATGAAGCTTGATTTTTCACATAAAAATTAAGTCTCCCAGATTTCTACTTTCAGTGATTAAAAGCAACTCTTAGAATACAGCAATTAGAAAAGCTGGACAGAAAAAACTTTCTGCTTTAGGATATCATACAGTTATAATAAAGTGGACATTTATGGGTCAAATATTGGGAGAATAGAGTAATTCAAAGAGGTTAAAACAGCATCTTAATTTGCCTTTTCTTTATAAAACTCTACTGATGTTAGAAGAGGCAATTGAGAATCTGCCCAATACTCTTCTTTCTACTTTTGTATGTATTTGAATTTTCTATGCTATATAAAGTAAAAAAAACAAAACAAAACAAGAAAGCAAACAAAAACCTTTCCATAAATGTGACCTAACTTGCTTTTTCAACTCCATCTCCTACTGTTCATTGATCCTTGAACATTATTTACTGTTTCCTTTGCCTGGAATGTCCAATGTTGCTTATGCCACATAACAAAATATTTTCATTCTTTAAATTCCAAAGCTATTTCCTCCATGAAGTCAAGATATCACACAAATGAAACTAGCCTCCTTTGTTTGCTCACCACTTCCTTTGACCTTCCCATAGCAATGAATAGATTCCCCTTTATGTGTACATATTTGAGAATACACGTGTCTCTTCACAAGCATTTTAGATTTTTGGAAAGTACTACAAGTCTTACATTTTTATTCCTCTGCTAAGACAAACACAGGGATGAGTTAAGTTTTGGGGCCTAAAATCTATGCAATTGATTTAAACTGTAAAGAATACAAAAATCCACAAGTTAGGTAGAGTGGCTTGGAAGACCCATGCCAGCTAGGGCCCCTAAAGCTTCAGCTTCAGTAGCTTTACCGTAAAGCTATCTGTAGCAAAACATCATGCACACAGTGTTTGGTTTGCTATAATAAATTCTTATTAAGGGGATCATGTTCAACATTGTTTCGCGATTATTTTTCTGTGATGTTTGAGGCTTTCTTCTCTTCCTCCATGTTTAGAGGTCAAAATAATAGGAAACAGAGGAAGTGGTACCAGTGGTCCCAACATTTACACTCTGGGCTCCCTCATTACCCTTGTATTTCTTTTTCTTTAAAAGTAATTTAGTCTTGGATATGTAGCCAAAAAGAATACAATCTTCCTTAGAAAAGTCAACCTGTAAATGTAAAGTAAAGCAGGGTATAAAGAAGTTTCTTACTCCATATTTCATTGTTGAGAGCTTTCAAGAGTCATTCCTCTCCTTCCCCTTCTGCCCCACATCTGGGCAGGCTGATAATAAAGACCAGGTGATCCCTTCTTTTTCCTCAGCAGAAAGCTCAAATAATAATAACTTCAGTTCTCACATGTATCGGACCCCTCATTCCAGCCCCCTAACCACAATAAAATCCCAAGCCAATCTCCATTTCCTGCTCTCTCAAGCCATTTTCATATCGGCTCGTGAGCCTGTTCTACTCTCCCCAGAAAGGCTTATTAAGGGAATATTAAACCTTTTCATAACTTCTCAATGGGCATGCATATGGTATCATCAGCCCTGACATTCAAATCAATGTTGATGGGATGGTGGACCATCTCATTTCTGTAGTATAACCACAACATGGGAAAATTTCTTCATGAATATAGGAAAAAGTGATTTGTTGGACAGAAACTAAAACATACATTCATGGAAATTGCATGAGATATTATTTAAGAAGCAGGATGTTGAAGGCCATAAATTTCAAGCTGAAACATTTGGCTTTTATCCTATAGGTAGTAGGAACCCATTTTGAAAATTTGACCAGGAAAGTGACATGATCCCATACATGCTTTAGGAAGATGGATCAGACAACCACATGCTAATTGGTAGTGAGAAGGCTCTAATTTCTCTCAAAATGGGGATGGATACAAGAAATATCATGGGAACTTTGACAACATAGAACCTGGGGGATAAAACAATAGGCTTAGGGGAACCTCCACATTGCTGATGCTCCAACAAGGGCCATGGATGGTTTAATGCCCCATATTTAAAGGGCATAGTAAGCTCAAACTGGACTAGTGCAGTCATGTGGGTGGGACCAGAGTTGTACAAACAGGGATAGAAGCAGTTATCCAATAGAAGTGTTCAGTGTTACAAGACCTACCCTTACACAACAAGAAGTTTCATAATAATGATCTGAGGTATAGTGACCAGGATCTAGACCTGAGAAAGATAACTTTCCACAAGCCATTCAAATCCCCTAGCATTAGGTTCCCATGCTATGCAGCATCTAGGGATCTAGACAGATCAAGCAGAAAGGCTATGTATGGAGTATTTAAGTAGAATTCCAATGTGAAGAAATGGCCAGAAGAAGGCCACCAAGAGTGACATAATTTGGGGCCACTTAGGAAACTGTGCATCCTTGTAGCCTTTTTGAGGTATGACTTTATATTTCTGAAAATGTATGAAACATCAGAGAGGAGATGAGGAAGACTTTGGTGGAGGAAACACTGGCATTCCATGGTTTGCTCAGACCACACGGCTATGGGTCTGGAGAGTATGGCTATATTTTAGGCGTTCATGACAGTGAAACTAAAGTTAACTGAGGACCAAATCTTAAAATTCTATTTTGTGCAATACTTTATAAAGGGAATATTTTATATGTTGATGGCTACCTAGCTGTCTAACTTTCTACCAAATATTCCAAAGACCTTTCCATTTGGGAGAAGTCCTTGAACACACCTTGTATATTTACATATAGGAAAAGATAATGATGTGAAGAATGATCAAAGTAGTGCCACCTGAGAAAGACTACAAATGCTGAGGGCTATCAGAAGAAAGTGGAGTCATTCAACCACAACACTCCTGCTCTCAGCTGAAGGGAGATTCAGAGAGTTAAGGTATTAAAAGTAACTTTTAATAGTGGGTTGTCAATTAAGGTATCTAATAGAATAGTGAATGGTTTAAACAAATGGTTTAAACAAATGAGATTTATATTCTCACCCTACAAGAGGTCCAGTGGTCAACAGTTGCTATGTGGATGTCAAAGCTTGGAGTCAGGATCTCTGTCAGGCCCTCGCCCTTTCATAGTCACAAGATGGATGCAGCATTGCAGGCATCATTTCCTCTCAAGACATCATAAAAGTCAAGAATTGGGCAAGTCTGTCACCTTCTATGTCTCTCATTCAACAAAGAGGGGAAAATCCTTCTAAGGACTTCCTTCCAGTAGAAACTCCCTTACATGTCTCTGGCCAGAACGGAGTAAACTGCCTACCCATAAGTGAGCTGATATGCCGACCTTCCCAGAAATCCAATAATATTCACCCAGTACCTGAACTAAACTGGGGTATTGTTAGCAATGAAGAGGGTAATGGCCCATGTATGAGCTGACAACAGTATTCACACAATAGGCTTAGGCACTTCCCTTCCCAGTTAGGCTTTGCATTTAATGCCGGTGATCAGTGTTTCAACTTAGAATTTCCTGGTGACAAGGGTGTCTGATACAGTGATTGGCCAGAATTAAAGATAATTTGGGACCGTGAGTCCTGCTGAGAGTCACACTTCACAAGCAACCATCTGCTTTACTTAGCCTGTCTACAAATAGGGAAAAATCTGTCCTTTAAATACCTTCTCAGAATTTGCTTCTTCTATCTACCTTTACAAGACTTACTGTCTCTCTGATAAATCCAGCCCTTATTTCTGTTTCCTTGGTTAGCTCACATTTTCCAGGGCTATGTTTGACCACTTATCATCCCTCTTAGCAGAGAGAGACCTGTCAGCTTGTTCTGTCAGGGATGGTAACCTTTTCTTAGGCCCTCTAAATAACTAATAAAAATGATTCAAGTCAACCTATTGTTCAGCAGATAATAAACTGATCTTTCTTCTATACATGGATTTCAGAAACCATTGCTCACAGATATCCAGGGATATATTTCAATTACTAAAATCTTCGGGAATATATTTTAATTATTTTTATTCATAGACTATATGGGGGGAAAAGAAATATGTAAAAACTATTTTCTTCCCTCTTCCTCTTCTCTCTTTACCAAAGCCCAACACCTTGTAGATCAGAGACTAGTTTTTCTATGTGATGTTCAAATCCCAGTATTTTTTTTCAAATATGTCCTAAGTGCAGCTTAATAATTTTGAACATAATATAAAGGATAAAAAGAACATTGTATTACATCCACCTTCCCTTATCTAATGCCCAAGAATATAGAGTTGAATGCATTTCATTCTGGTGTTCATAAAAGTCATAACAATGAAATGCATTTTTACACCTATACTTTGAGAGCTATCTCTAATGGGTGACCCATCCTTAAGTCTCACCAACTGCTGCCCCCCTAGTCAGCTGAAGCTAAGTTGTGACCAATCACTTTAAGGTAGAAGTAGTATGAACTCTGCCAATGAGACCCACTGGTTTGGGGTCTTTATCTGCATTTGTCTCTCTGTGGTTGTCATTCATGGGTTGGACTCGGTGTTGGATACACAGGAATGTACTCAACTGTCCAAGACGATCATTCTATATGGAAGTACAGTCAGCACTGTGTATTGTAGGATAACTCGAGTAGCACTAGAAGTTATACGCTGATCAAAATCAATAGCTCTGAAAGCCCCATTGCTAATGTCACTATGGGCTAGTTAATACAGGCAATCCATGCATTAAGTAGATATCCATATTAGTCTTCCTAAAGTCCAATAATATCAAACATCTGCTCAGGAACACTTCTGGCTCTCTCTTACTAAAGTTTTTTTTTTTTTTTTTTTAACTATATGATTTAACCTGGTAAACAGTTTACTATATTTGTCTTTTAACTAATCCAGGTACAAACATACAGTTAAAATGAAGCAGTTAAACCAATTATAAATATAAATGAAAATTAATAGCATTAGAATGACTAGAAGAAAATTTGAGCTCTCAACAAACTGATGTACCCTCAAGACTGTCATCAACACATTTTGTTGTATCTTGATATTTGTCTTTTTTTCAATTTACTACCTTGAAGTTACACAATCTCAAGATTAATGCCCAGATTAAATTAGGAAGATTGTTCTGTCTTTTCTTTGGAAAGTATCAGACAGAGATGTTTTCCTCATACAGGCAGAGCTTCGGGAATGATCTGAAGATTCCAAGAACCTCTTAAGGTCTTTCCAATTCCAGTAGCTTAAACAATAGGAAAAAAAAATTGAATTGTGTAAATCCAATAGTTCTGTCATTGGCTGGCATCTCTATTTCTCCAATTACCATTTGAATAAAGAACTCATGATATAAATAAAAACAGCTTATTTTGAAAATAGCATCATATAATAGGTTGGAAACATACCCCAATAATTTTGCTCAGACTTGCTTTACAGTCCTGGATATTTTAATCTAAAACTCACATCATGCATTTCTTCTTCCTCTAAAATAACCTCATTTCTTTATATATCAGAATTTCTTTCCCCCATTAGTAAAAATAAAATCATGTAGGTGCAATTTTATTTTCTTTATACTTTGGGGACTAAATTTAACTAATTAACATTTTAATAACATTCCACCATTTGTTCCTGCAGAATTAGGGGACTTGCTCAAGATAAAGATATACTTTGAACCATCTGGAATTCAAGAAGCTTTGATTTTAAATAAGTACTTGTTTTCCTATATGCTTGTGGACATTTTGGGGTGATTAACATATAGACCATAAGGTAAACTATAGAAAGAATAGAATGTTTTTATATTTATTATACTTTTCACACTCAAAAGATTCTGAATTGTTTCCCTAAATGGATTTAAATATTGGTGAGGATCCTGGCAGAACAGGCACTCAAGGTAATACTGTGAAACCTCACTGATTCAGAATGATTTGAAGGAATGCAGTCTGTATAGAAAAGCTTTTGAATTATAAGATTATCAAGAACAAATATTTCTATTACCTTTAAAAATACATGCATCAACCCTACAAAGTTAAAGTACTGCTGCTGATAGAGATATTACTGAACTTGGTTTAATGAAGGACTAAGGACTTGTACTGTGGACACAGAGGACCACAGTCTGGGCGAGACATAAACTTTCTGGGTGGGAAAATGGAAGGTAAAATTGGGGTGAGATTGGGATATAAAAAGCCTTGCATGTGATGCTCGGCTTGAGGACCTAAAAATTGAATAAATGAATCATATGGCTTCATCTGAAATAAGCCCCAAATCAGTTTAGACCACCAAGATTAATTCCTTATCATGGGAGACAGTACTGGGGTTCCTTGGTAATTGTAGGCATACAGTGAGAATAGAAATTGAGAAAGACAAAACAATATTTTGTTTTTGTCTTTCTGTCTAAAATAGTTTTTGGAGACCTGACACGATAAATGATATAGTCCGCAATGTCCCAAGTTCTAGGGCTCCCCATTGTGTTTGGTGCCATGCCATGCCTACAGCAACAAGTCCTCTAAAGTAGAATTCCAAAATCATGGAAGATCCCAAAACTGACTCCTTACTCCATGTGGAGTTTGCCAGTGCACATGTCCCTCATCTCTGTTTGTTCGTGATCCATTTGTCACAATTATTCCTAAAAGCCCAACTTTAGCATAAATTTCTATAGGATTTGTTCCTCCTTTTTCTTTTTCCTGTAATATCTCGATTTTCTTACCTTCCTTCTCTCGTTTAGTCTTCATTCTTCTTAATTTTCATTTTGCACACTGTCAAGATACAAATGCCTTTATTGTCTATATTTGTAGATGGAATATAGCTACTATGTTGGTAATTTGCAGCCAGAGCTCACTAATGTATGGTATCAAATGCAATGGAGGGAGAGGGTATGGGGAAGCACCTTCACCTCACTGCATCTTATCTTCAACATGCTTTCATAGATTCTAACACAAAAGCTTACTCCATTCACCCCTGACTAGGCAAATTGACTAGGCATCCAATGGTAGAGACAAGGATCATTTTTGCCAGACTCTCCTAGGTACTTTTAGAGATGCAGAAAAGCAGGATTAAATTAACTTAGTAACTGATTTGAACAGGATCTTAACTTCGAATCCATATTTCACACATGGTTCAAGACCTGACCTCGCAAGTTCTCTACTAAAGAGTACATTGACTCTCCCTCTGTTACTGGCCTCTCAACTATGTCTTATCCCAGTAAATTGTGGACCAAGCAAAGACCTTTTACCAAAGTTTTATTACCCTGCCTTTTATTATGGATATATTCAGTCCACTGACTTTGGTCAACTATTCAACGTGAAAGCCTGAAGAAATATTAATGGTAAAACATCTGTCCTATTTTTATTCAACAGCATTTCAGACCTTTCAAACTATTTTAACGTTTTCTCTCATTTGATCAACAGTATGGAGTATGCAGGGTACATTTTATGATAACTTCTTTAAACAGTAAACTCAAACACAAAGAAATAAAATGAATTATCAAAATTACACAGCAAGTTATAGCAGAGTCTAGTCTACATTCCAAGACCCTGCTCCCTAATCTCATGGTATCCCCAGTATATTGTACCTCTTCCCTAAAACTGGACTGTTATCTTAATCTTGTGTGGCATTTGTCGTCACTTGATTTATTTTCTACACTATATATCAGAACATTTAACTTTTCTCAGTTACCTAATATGCAAAATTATTTTTTCTTGAGGAAGTCAAACCATGCCTTTCAAACTCATTTGTTGATGACTAATACAATTTTAATGTAGAGCAGAAAACAGAAAGAAACTTTCTCTGTAAGAATATAATTCTCTACTTCCATTTTGGAAGATTGAGTTTATTATACATTCTATACACTTAAAACATTTAGAGATTATAAAACATCTTCCCCTGGAAGGAAGGGAAATGGGTGTGAAGGTCTTCAGTCTAAGCAGGGATGCTAAGAGTATCAGGAGAGAAGGGAACAGTTGGGGAGGGATAGATTATTCATTGAATTTTGGACATGCCAATAATCTGAGCTCCAAAAATAAAGCCCAAACTAAGGATGCTCAAAAAGTAATCATGTTCTGAGTGGAACAGAGAGAGAGAGAGAGAGAGAGATAAACCCTCTGAAACAGGAAATACTGAATAGCATCTGTTAATCTTGGTAGGAGTCTAACTAAGAGGTAGTACAAAGTCTTCTGCAATGATAGTTCCCATCTGTGGGGCCTTGGGGTCAACGGTGACACTAAGAAAAAGCATCAGGATAATAGAAGAGAAAGACTGGTGTCTCTTAAGTTGGCACTTCCCAAAGTGTTCCCCAGAGACCAGAGTTGCAATATATGCTCCCTCCTAAAAGCTTTATAGGTCAAATCATTGGTAAATACCAAGTACTATAGCTCCCTACTAAAGATTCAAAATTCAAACCAATGCAATAATTAAAAGTCCTGTAGAAAAGGAAATAAACTCAAACAGGTTTAACTATTTTTAATTATGAAATGTTTCAAACATATATGATGATAAAACAAACATCCATATGCCCACCACTCAAATTAAATACAGATTAACATTTTGTCTTGTTGCTTAACATTTGAAAAAAGAAGTTCTAGATACAATGGAATCCTCAAACCATTCTCCTCCTCCCTCTTCAGAGGAAAAGACTACATTGAGGTTGTTGTTGATCCCCTCCTTCATGTTTTAACTTGGGTTAATTCAGCATTTCCCAAACATGTTTACTCACAGAGCCTTCTTCTTATGTAACATCTATTAACAGACTATGGAAGATCTGAAGTGAGTGTATAATTTTGGAACACTGATTTAAGATTCCCATATGTCTTAAAAATAAAAAACAAGCTGGTGAATATGCTTCAGGCCAAGAGAAATGGGTCAGGAAAGAAAGAAGTGAGTTTGGGGCCAGAATGAATAATAATTTTTGGAAAAATGAAAGTTGCAATGTAAGGTTGTCAATGGGTAGTTTAGATTCAAGGCATGGCTTCTCTGGGCCCGATATGAAACTTCCTCCCTTTCCCAGTGGGTCAGCCAATGGCAGGACCCAAGAAGGTTTCTCTGAGGCTAGATTAGATACTCCGGGTTTCACCCTGAGAAAAGAGAGAGGCAGGTTCTGTTAGAAAATAAACAGACGGCAGACTTCCAGAACTAGTGGCAATCCAGATGCCAGTTCAGCTTCCCGGTAAAATCTACAAGGCTTGATCTGCTCTCCTATGTACATAGGGTTCCTGTGAGAGATGTGGTTCTCTTATCATTTTCCCCCGAAAGGCCCACAAAACTCTCTACCCCTTCCCCAAGCTGGGCCTCCCCTCCATCTCCCTTAACCCCCAACAATTTTAATTGAAGTTGGTTTAAATTTTAGTCCATATCACTTATACCACAGACATAGAGGAATGGCTGTATCATCCATTCATCTGAACTAAGCCTGATTTTCCTGGACCAAATTGAAGGACCAGGAATCTCTAATGAATAAGATATAACTAGGGAGTAAATCTCAGTCACACTTTGCCATAACTTCACACAGAGATCACCCACATTCTGGGCTATGTGCAGTTCTTCAAATTCTATCAAAAATGAGTAAATGAATTTCACCCCACTTACTGATTATAAGGACTAGCTAACTGCTTTGATCATCTGGGGAGCCCCTTGAACTGTTAAAACTTATCCAATTTATCTCCCCTGTGGAAGTGCAATGTGCTAGAAAGAGCCCCCATTTAGCAGTTCATGGGTCTGTGATCCAGCACTCAGTAGCTATTTAAATGTAGGAGAGGCATTCACCTTCTCTGAACAGGTATAACAGCACCCTCCCATAGGTTTTGTACAGGATTAAATGAGCTAATGCATCTGATATGCTTATCTTAGTGCTCAGCAAGTGGCAGATCTGCAAAACAAGAGCTATTTTTATTACTGCTATTATTATAAAAACTAAAAATCAAACCAAACAAAAAGACCTGTTTATTTAAGGAGAGCAAGGAATGGATGTTTTGGAGAGTGGGAGGTGCTGTAGAAACCTGCTTGAAATCTCTTCAGGCAGAAGAGACAGAGGATAGTACATAGTAGAAGAGAGTTTAGCTGAGCAAATATTTGTGACCTAATGGGCTCAGGAAAGAGAAGGGTTGAATTAATATTTAATTAACATTTCACCAGCCTGGGAAAGGGATATAAGCCTGTGGTTGATTCAATATATAACATCAGGTGTTATTAGGTACTACCAAGAATCCCTTTGTCCCAAACCTCTCTCCCCTCTAGAAATTGAGTAGAGAAGGAACACCAGGCATGTGGATGTTTCTGCCCAGTCTCTTGCCTCATCCCTCTGTTAGCCTGCCGTCTTATGGGAGGAGTGTTCTGCTGCTTAATCCACTGGCTTACAAGGAAAACCCTGATCACTTCCCATATGAGTAAGGGAGGAGGCAAGAGGAAGGAGAGGAGGGTCTTGCATAGCTGATGAAGGTAGGTGATAGGCTGGTTCATGTGTCCTGCCAGTCAGCAGTGACTCTTAGTATGCCTCCTCCACACATGCTTTTGCACCGTCTGCATCTTCTGAGTGGTGCTTGTTCAAGACCTCTCACTCCTCTATTCTCACCTCTGTATCCGAGCCCTTCCTATCCCACATTGCACGGTTCAAGTTTCCCCTCTTCTATGAATTCCTCACTGAGCCCCTCCGTCCATAAGCTTCTGTACACAACACTTACTGTAGAGAATACAGCTGAGCACTGAATACCTGTTTTGCACTGGGGTTGTATGATCAGTCTTATCCATGTCTCCTCCAATAAGACTATAAGATCCTTTAGGGTGGAAACCATGCCTTCTGCATTTCCTAAAGCTGCTAACACAGAAGTGAGCACATGAAAACTAATTAATAAATGCCTGTGAAAAAGAATGTTTTAAAACCTAAACTAAAAAAAGTGCCTAGAAAATTCTCTAGGGATATAAAATCTTTAGAAAATTCTAAGTCTGAATACATTCACCCTTGCAAATGCATTTAGAAAGGGCCTCCAGTGCCGACCCCAGAGAGCCTCCGAATGTATCTGTCATGTGAGTTTGAAATGCAGCATTGTCATTATTCAGATGGAAAATAGAATCACTTATGAGATCATGGCTCATTGTCAATTCTCTATATATTTGCATGTATTGTGACAGATGCTGTCGAATCTCATCCTACCTCTATTATTCTACAGAAATAGATTGGCCCTCTTATGCTATACAATAATAATTAGGATAATATCACCCATTAACTCTCTATGCCCCTTTCTATATAGAAAGCTCAGAGAAAGCTTTGATGATTACAAGCCTAAACTCTACTCCATCAGTTTCAACTGGACCCTCACTCTCTCCAAAAATTTCATTTTTGACTGAAATATTTCATGGGCTATTCACATCCCAAAGGGGATTTTTTTTCAAAGTTTGAGATAATGGGTTTCAGCCATCTTGACTTAGAACAGAATGAATAAATGCATTTTCTCCACAGAAAATTCATAATGCCTTAAGCTGAGTTTGTGCCTATGACATATTCTTAACCACCTACTGAATTGCTTTCTCTTCATTTCTGAGGTTAAATGGGAGTCCTGGAGCCTATAGTAGAATTCCACCATATGTGCTGGTGGAAATTTTTTTTTAAATAAAAAATAAATAAATACAGTTCTGGAGTTATCAGGCAGCATAGCAAAAACAGTAAAATTTATGAAAACAGGAGAAACTTCTGCCATCTTTTTCAGGCTAGGTGTCTATTGGTTACCTTTTGTCTATAGCCCCATACCTCATGGAATTATTTGTTCTATAAGTAATTGCATGTTTATCTTCTCAGGAGTATCTATATTTTAAGGAGGAAGGAAGAACAATGGTGTAATATGTTAGACTGGTGTCAATCATTCCTCAATTTTGTTCCATTCAGAGACATTACAGATGCCTCAACATCAATTAGCTGATTGGAGAGAGGAAACAAGTCAGGACTGGATAAGATAGAGATTGAGGAATATGATCTGATTACAGAGGAAGCCACAGTAGTGGGGAACTCAGTGGTTGACTTCTGGACATTTGACAAGACTCATCTATAGGACCCAGGTTTTGAAAGGCTAACATTACAAAGAATGAGGTGATATATTAGCAGTGGACATTCTGGACATTAGAGCACTTCATAGAAATTCGAGTTTGGGATTTTTTTCTGGATAACCCTCAAATAATGCCAGATGGATGGCTCACCACTATGTCTACAGATAAAACCAACAAGCACCAAACATAGCACAATAGAGTTAATTTTCCATATGCATATGACTCAGTGAAGCCTCACCCTGTACTGCTCTACACCATATCTTCAGTGGGAAAAGGGTTGGAGACATATAGGCTGTTTGGCTTTCCAGAAACTGCTAAGGAAATGACTAAGACTAGAAAAAGCCCAATTCCACCAGTACATTATGGTAACCTGAGCTTATACTAAGAAGTTCATACACACCTAGAAAGAAGATTGTCTGGGAGGAAAGGGTTCACCATTGCCACCATCATCAGTTCTTGCCACTCAGATGAACCAAAGAAAGCCCTTAGACCCAGAAAACCACTCTGAGATTTCAGGAGATCCCACTTCTCCGTACCTTGACCAACTAGTGGTGTGAAGTGAATCAGAATTCCTCTCATGCCACAGCTATTTCTGAATCTAGATTGTGTATCTAGAATAGTACATAATGAAATTATACTTTCAGGTTTTAAGATATTTCATTTTTATTGCAAAAGATTACAATAGAAGATTACTTATGCTTGGAACTGTGTTTGAGCTCTTCTAGGGAAGATGGAATTTGATACCGCACCAATCCATTTACTTTCTTTTCAACTGGATTTTCAGAATAGCAATTTCTGTATTTATTTATAATGTTTATTATTGCCCTAATGCTAATATAATCTCTGACAAAAATCTTCAGGCTGGTAATAAATGAAACACTGGGAAATAGGGAATTGATAATACATACTGACTTCAAACTCTGACTGAAATTCCAGTTTAAATCTACACTTAGGAATTATTTATATTCTTTTATGTCATATCAATTTAAATAATATCTTACTCACTGGGGCATAAAGAATAATGCTAGTATTAAAGTTTCTCTTTGATATTTGCTAATTGCACATGAAGGGGTTATATCGGCTGCATTTAAGGGTATTTTTTTAAATTTAATTTTACTGTATTAGAAAATCCATGAATTCTTCTTCTGAAATTATTGCTTTTAAATATTGAGTAATAAGAATATTATCCCCATGATGCACCCTGAATCATGTGGCCTTGAATAAGCTTTTTCCCTGTTACAAAGGAAAAGGAATAGTAGGACGATTGGTCTAATACTGTTAATAAATAAGGGTGATCATACTCTCATTTATTTAAAAATTTTTTTTTTCGGTACACGGGCCTCTCACTGTTGTGGCCTCTCCCATTGCAGAGCACAGGCTCCAGACGTGCAGGCTTAGCGGCCATGGCTCACGGGCCCAGCCGCTCCGCGGCATGTGGGATCTTCCCGGACCGAGGCACGAACCCGTGTCCCCTGCATCGGCAGGCGGTCTCTCAACCACTGTGCCACCAGGGAAGCCCCATACTCTCATTTTAAAATATCAAATCTGTATTTAAAAAGCTGTTTTCTTCATAAAATATGTCCATCATTGATAAGGTTGTATACTTTATAAAACCAAAATTCCATGAAAATTAAAAATGTTGTTACTGCAATGTTGGTTCTTATCCTATAGAGATATAAACTGTAGCCAGTGCCCTACTTCAGACTCTCATCTTACTCTTCAATGTTTTAATCATTCAACAAACTTCAATGAATGCTTCCAAAATGGGGCAGAGTTGTGAGGGTAGAAGGGTGCTTAGGCTGCAGATCAAGACATAACTACATGTACTTATGAGCTGTGTGCCCATGGTTACATTTCTTAACTTCCCTGAGCCTTGATGGTTTCTTTGTCTGTAAAATGTAAATAATAATCTTATCTTGGAAGGCTTTTTCTGGATAATGTCTGAAAACAAATGCTTTTAAAGTCTCTAGTGCATATTAGTGTATGCACTAGTGTATAAATGGTTGTATAATAGTGTTCATAGCAAAATTTAATATTTTTATAGCTGAATAATATTTTTTTATATATACACACCACATCTTCTTTATCCATTCACCTGTTGATGGACACTTAGGTTGCTTCTATATCTTGGTTATTGTAAATAATGCTGTTGTGAACATTGGGGTGCATATATCTTTTTCAATTAGTGTTTTCGTTTTATGTGACAGCATGGATGAACCTGGAAAGTATTATGCTTAGTGAAATAAGTCAGACAGACAATAACAAATACTGTTTGTTTTCACTTACATGTGAAATCTAAAAAATAAACAAACATGACAGGACAGAAACAGACTGACTCATAGATACAGAGAACAAACTAGTGGTTACCAGAAGGGAGAGGGATGGTAGGAGGGGCAAGATAGGTGAAGGGGATTAAGAAATACAAACTACTAGATACAAAATAAATAAGTTACAAAGAAGTAATGTAAAGCATATGGAATATAGCCAATACTTTATAGTAACTTTTTATGGAATATTATCTATAAAATATTGAAGCACTATGTTGTACACCTGAAACTAATATAATATTGTGAGTTAACTTTACTTGAATTAAAAAAAAATAGTGTTCATGGGCCTCACCAATCTATGAGTACAAGTCGGTCACAGTAAAATAACTTAGATTCCACTAACTCTTTTTACCATCTACTCATGTAGGAGCTCTGGACCCCAACAAAGCCTTCTCCCCTGACATAATGCCTCTGCCATTCCCACATGTGCTAATCATTAAGCTTGAATAGATATTAGAGTGCAATCAATTCTATATCTGCAATCCCATTCCTGCTCCAGCCCCATCAACCTCCACACACAAAATGTGTTTTTTACAAAGTTGATCTTTCTATGCCTGGCTCCTTTTAACCTCATTGGTGATGGTGATTTTTCTCCCTAGGGATTCCTCTATTTGAACAGACATACTCAGATCTCTCTGAATCCCACTTGAATTCTACCTGGGACACCCCACAGGAGAGACTATGGTTTCTATTTCCCAGTCCAACAGCAATGTTCCCAGAAACAGAAGCACTCACTCTCCAATGGTGGAAATAAGTTATTAACACAATTAATAGAATATAATATACTTAGAAGTATATTATGCATGACATAAACATGACATGAACAAGATTGAGGGGAGAGAGGGAGCCCATGTGTTAAGACCATCAAGGAGAAGTTCAAGGAAGGGATGGGTTTTGATCTGGTTGTAAAAGAGGGACAAAATATTGGCACAAATTGGAAAGCATAAAACCTGATGGCACTGGAGATGGTGGAGAGTTTCTCTAGAGAAAATGGTAAGTGTGAAGAGATATTGCAAAAGAGGGTTGGACAGAGGTAAAGAAGAAAAGAACTACAGTGGTAGTGGTAATCAATGGTGATGATACAAGTGATGCTGGTGGTGATGATGCTGAAGTACTGTTCTCTTTTATTCTCATAACACCAGTAAAGTATTAGTTTCCATTATAAAATTCATTCTACCCAGAACTGTACAAACTTTACATTTTGTTCTCATTATTACTCATAGACCACATTTATAGCATAATGATGTAGAAGTAGCAAAATGAGAGTAGTGATGGATCACATAACGATGTCATCCCCTGGTATAACACCCTACCCTTACCAAAATGAGCAGAAAACTGATTGGCAAGGTATGGGTTGAGGTAAGACAGGTATGTCCTTTCATAACAGAAAACTCATATTTTATCTTTGTTTTTAGTTCCATATTGATGAAATATTTATAATAGTTTATCTTAGAAAACAATTAAAGCTATTTTTTCATCATTTACATATCTAGCTTCATGGAGTCAAATATGTTATGTTCTATCACATTTTAGATAGTTATAGTGCCCCTACTCTCCATATGTTGACATTTTATTACTGTGACATGGGAACAGTAGTGATTAGTAAATTCTTATATAACATTGTTATATCCTCCTTTCTTTCTATGTTACAGTTGTCCAGAATTAGGAAAGCTACCTCTTTCCAGAAAACTATTCTTAATTTCCTGAGGCATTATACTTTTAATGGAAATATGATCCAATGAGTCTCACACATCTGTTTTCTTCTTGAAAGAGGACTTAAGGGAAAGAAATTCTAAGAAACAGAGTTCCAATGGTGGAATTATATGGCAGTAAAATAATCATTTAAATATCAGAAGGGAGCATGTTCTAGAAGGTACAAACATCACCACTGCATAGAAGCTATAGATAATGAATTCAGATCCAGTACACATAAGAGCTTTCTTATAATAAGATCTGTGGGGGAAATGTAGAAAGAATTCCAGCACTGAGTGGAAGCTTCAAAACAATCATCTCAGGGAGCTCCCCACATCTATGAATCTCTGACAACTTCAGGAAACATGACTATCAGCCTCGAGGAATATTTTTTTGGCTGGTGAGGTCTGTGCAAATTTGGCAAATGATAGGAAGTAGGAGGCTGCCTGCCACACATCCACAGGAGGCTAAAACCAGTCCTGGGTCCCTAACACACAACATTAGTAACATGTGCTAGGGACATACCATGAAACATCCATTACAAGTGGAAATTGTTAATATTGAGTAAGGTAATCTATGAGTTCAGAGAACACATTGAATAAATGTTTCTGGTTCACAAGACTAAAGATGAATTCTGCTTCAATACAATGCTAATAAAAGGAAGCTCATGAATGTGTATGTGAGCATACCTATTGTTAATATTTTTTAAATGCTTTAATTTGGAAAGTCATAGTTGACCAATGAACAATAACTTCAACTTAATAAATGATGATATTGACCAACCAAGAAATCAACAGCTGCTTAATAAATTAAAGGAAAACACAAATTTATCAGACTTATTTCATCAGGTTACATATTACATTTAAGTTACCTCCAAAGTATGATATTTTCCAAGAAAATAGAGAACACTGAATGTTTAATTAGAAGTATATTATCAGTGTAGCCATTATTCAGAATCAATCTACCATAAATAAATAAATAAATAGGAAGAGAAAGATGGAGAAGGAACAGATTTGCTTCCCAACTCAGTGAGCACAAAGGCAATGATGTATATGAGAAGGTGCAACATGGTCTTCTCTACAATGAAAAATTGGGTGACATCTTCAAGGTACTATAGTGGGATATTACAAAAATATTATATATCTACACATATACATGCACACACATATATAAACAAACACACACACACATTAAGGGATGAGCATTTCAAAATTTTCACACTGCCTTAATAGGTGAAAACCAATATTTCTATCACTGGAATTCAGTTTTCTTAGTTGAACCCATGTGTCTAAAACGCTGCTGGGAGATGAAAATTAATACTGGTTATTACTGGTTACTAACATATGAATGTGATTTATTTTATCATAATAATAACCATCACTAGGAATGATGTATTGGACTGGGAATTTTTAATGCAAGCAAGGGAATGTACAAGTTGTAAAACATGCACATTTAGCATGGTTAAGGAGGTACCTGTTGCCTGGGGCACTATGGTGTTGCAGAGAGGCACTTATTTCAATATTTTGACCTACACTTGATCTACAGACTGGAATCATTACTGTCTAGTACTCTTCAGTGGCTTGTTATTTCTTTCCAAAATGTGATCACTTCCTGGGTTTGACAAATACTACTTCCATCTATCCCCAAAACCTATAATCCTCTCTCTCATGTAGCCCTTCCTCATGTCCTCTCCATTCTCCATTTCATCCCCTACTATCTCTTAATTTGGTTTTCTCCTCTCAGTCCCCACACTATTATCATTTATCATTTGGACTTTTGCTTCCCTACTTAATTCCATACTGTCACCAGAATGATTTAAAATACAAATCAAGGGTCTTCATTTCCTTGGGCAGAATAAGGTATGGTTTCACTGGGATAGTAATGGTAGAAGGGATAAAGGTGGAGGTGGTAGGAGTTATAGAGAGGTAAGATTCAGGTTTGGGCAGTATCACACACACAGAAAAATGGTCAATCAGTATTCTACCTTAGATGAGGCCCATTCTCTCACTGACCTACCAGGGAGCTAGACACACAGGAATGATTTCACATTAGGGTAAAAGTACCCATTTATTTATGGATGAGATCTCAGCGTAGGTCTGTCTGGTGAAAGGTGGATGCAGTCATGCTGCTTAGTTATGAAGTTTAAGGGGAATTCCTCCTGTGCCACTACCCAACCCCAAAGCTAGGGGCAGACAGGTTGAGGCATGCTTGTAGGAATAGAGAAAGACAATGTTGCCAGCTTTATAGAGCAGATCCTGATCTAAATTACCTACTCAAGTCTTCCCTTGGAGAAGATGAAAGAGAAATGGTGAGTCATGACTTGCTTTACCCCAGGGACAAGACTTTGCCCAATAATGAGAAGGGAAATATCAGGGGAGAATTAAAAACTTGGTATAACAACCTGCTTATTAAGAAAATCTGACACCATGCACACTCTAGGCTCTGACACCCTCTTCTCCCTACTCCAGCAATGATAGGACAGTTACGAAGTGTGTGTACAGAGGGTATGGAAAGAGAGAGAGAAGTTACCTGTGTCTCAACTTTTACACACAATCACCATCCCTGCCACCAGGGCCATCACTTGTTGGGTGCTCACCCCAAATGAAGCCAAGGCATTGCAGGAAGTCTTAACCTCAACTACTTGTGTTAATGCATATAATCCTCACAAAATGTACACATGGTGGGCTCTAAATAGTATTTCCTTTTTTCACGTGAAGGGATTAAAGATTAGGGAGGTTAAATAACTAGGAGGGCTGAGTTGTAGACAGATGTGGAGATTGAACAGGTTCTATATTTCAAGGAAAAATGGTATAGGCAAACAAAGAGAGGCCCTAGATACCAGCTGTGGTATCTGTGGTAACTAGAGAGTGTGTGTCTGAGCATGATGGTTGAGAATGTGATTCTGGAATGAGTCTGTTAAGATGGATCAAGAGAAAAGCCACTGGAGTTGGGGAATCAAAACAATAGGAGATTCGCTATGTCCTGAGCCATCCATATGCTGGGGGAAGCCTCCAGAAGGAGGGTAGACTGCTTCTCCCCATGGTGGGTCAGGTGGGGGTCTCCCACCCTTGACATCCAGCAAAACAGCACACCATGCTTCATCCTGAAAGAGCCCTGCCTTCTCAGTCCATTGGGCTCACCTGTCCCACTCAGGGCTCACACACTAGCAATGTCCTTCCACAGCTTCAAGTTGCATTAAAATCACCTGGAAGCCTAAATACTCACATGTAATATTAAAATGGCTGAAGTACTCTTTCTAGTCCCATTTGAATTTCCATGTCCAGTGCAATGAATTGATTGAACTTTGACGGCATAAGGAGAAGTCAGGATGTGAGCACTCCCAGTACCCCCAGTTGGTCACTGTGCCCAAAATTCCCCTATTGAAATACATACTTTTAGCTCCAATGGACTACTCCTTTGTGATCAGAGTGCACATTTCCCGTGGAAGAGCTGTGGTTTAGGCTAATTTTAGTCACTTCAGCTTGTTAAAAATGAGGGGTCTGAGAGCAAGTACTGAAAGGGGAAGAAAGAGTTTGAGGGAAAAGAGAAACTGGAGAGACAATAATCCTGGAAACACAAAAATGGACTAATGACGTCTTAATTCTGCCAGCACTTTTCAGGAGGAAAATCTTCAGCCTTCTTTACTCATTCAGTGCATGGACCTCTAGGCCTCTCTCTTCTTGGTTTTGGTCAAATGATGATATTTCTGTTAGACAAACCAGGGAGTTTGTAAGAAAGAGGTTTCACTCAATAAAATAAATATCCATAACTAAAATTTAGTTTAGTAGTATATTTTACTTCAAATGTACATGGAATACTCTATCTATGGCTACATAACACCAGACTCATCAAGGGTAGACCATGCTTCTCTCTTCCCCCACCCCCAGGGAGGAGATATAAAGTTTTCACTTGATCATCACAGACCTGTCCAGCACAAGGAATCTGTGGAGTTTTTTGCTTTTTGCTTTTTTTCCAGACTCAGACCCAACTAAAGCTTAGAAAAATCTAAATTAATCATAAAATGTCTCCATAAAGATGATTGGCCCTGGTAAAAGAGTGAATTAATTACCCAGTTTGGGTGGAATGGCACACTCGGTTTTCCAAGGCACCCTTTTCCCCATCGCAAGTAGAGCCCGGGTACAGAATTTCACTATCCTTTGCCTGA